>NC_091434.1:163541271-163861555 GCF_964237555.1 Oryctolagus cuniculus
CCTCAGTTGGGTTCTCAGAATTGGTTCAAAGGAAAATCCAAGTTTTTTGGGCTTTGATATAAAGTGGAGCTTAGCCAAAGAGAAAGGGAAGCAGCCTACTGAGAAGGAAAATTGTGGAAGTCAAGGAGAAGAAGAGATTTTATTGACTGCCTTTTCACCCTTGTCCCCCATGCACCCTCACTCAGACTAAGCAGCTTTATACCCGCCCACACTTTAAGGGCCGCAGCTTAGCACAGCTACCTGCAACACTAAGTCAGTAGGTTTAGGGTCACGAGTTTAACTCCATGAAGGGCTAGGATACAGACCATATCCCCCACCAGAACCTTCCTTGTCACGAACACACAGAAACACTAACAAAGTCAACCAGATAAGGGAGAGTAAGAACAAGCCATCCTCAATCTAAGATGAATAATTCAAAGATGGATTGCCTGAGATTTCAGCAGCAAATATGAAGATCAAGTCACAGGAGGCATCCTTTCTTCAAGACATAAGGAGGGTGTGACTAAGCATATAAATACATTTTACATTTACAAAGTCATTTGTTGATTCCAGATCCATTTGAATAGTGGGTGTAGGGCCCAAGGACTTGGGCCATCCTCCACTGCACTCCCTGGCCACAGCAGAGAGCTGGCCTGGAAGAGGGGCAACAGAGACAGAATCCGGCGCCCCGACCGGGACTAGAACCCAGTGTGCCCGCGCCACAGGCGGAGGATTAGCCTAGTGAGCCGCGGCGCTAGCCTTTTCTCCCCCTTTTTCAAGGGTATTTTGTGTTAGGGAAACCTCAAAGGGTATACATGAGTTACAGTAACACAAATAGGCAAAATAAAGAGACAGTCTGCAAAGCATGGGCAGTATAGGGAATGGCTGTGGAAAACCATAATCCATTAGGAGTCAGGGAGTAGGAATCCTACGAAGAAATTATATCCTGACTACTCCAGTACACACCTCCTGCTGGGTCACTGCTGACTGAGCCCACTGGAAGGCACAGGACAGGACAGGACGACACTATCTGCACAGAGGAGCCCCCAGAGCATCAAGCAAGAAGGCAAGGAGAGAAGATGGAAGGACGAGAACCAAGTAGGAGCTACCTAGTCTGGTCATCAGATACTTCAAATAAATGTATGGATAGCTGTGCAGATTTTCAATTTTCAGTGTTACAATACTTCTTGAAAACTTGCTGCTTTCAAATAGTACTTTTGGCAACACTAAGACATTTTGGTTGGGCAACTGAATAGCCCAACCTAAAGTTAGGCCAATAGGGACTCGTGCTATGGCACAGTGGGTTAAGACACCACCTGTGGTGCCAGCATTCATTACAGCCGCTGGTTCAAGTCCTGGCTGCTCTACTTCTGATCCAGTTCCCTCCTAATACACCTGGGAAAGCAGATTAAGATGGTTAAAGCCTTGGGTCCTTGCCACACATGTGGGAGACCCATAAAAAGCTCCTGGCTTCAGTCTCAGTCTCGGTTGGTGCTGCCATTTGGATAGTGAACCAGTGGTTGGAAGCATTCTCTCCCTCTCCCTCTCCCCCCCCACCACCTCTGTAACTCTGCCTTTCAAATAAATTTTTAAAAGGAAAAAATTAGGCCTATTAAATTAGAATTTCTTGTGGAAAATAAAATCATGCCTCGGTTTCTTTAAGTGTAATGATTTTAATCAAAATGGTAATGGCATTTGGCTTTTAACCTGCTTATTTAAAATGAAAGACAAGCAATCCGTGAACATGAAAGAATTTACATATAAACAACCATAATTATACCCAATAAGATTAATAAACCTTTTTATACATCTGCTAATTACATTTTACAATGAGAAAGCACAACAGCTCCTAAGGGAAAGACTTGTTATAATCTATCAAGTTGCTAGTAGTATGGGGATTTTTAAACATAAATAGCCACGCATATTCATTCAAAAGTTTTAATAACAAGTTGGATTTAACATATTCACTTTTTAAGGGACTTCAGTAGTCTAATTAGGTTTATATTTTATCTTGTTTCTAACTTCTTTTGATCATTAGAAAAGGTAAACATTATTTTTTCTAATTTCCATATACTGTGTGATTACTAAAAAATTATAACCATTGTATATGCAATATTGCACACAAATTTAACAGGCTAATTTAGTACATGTAGTTTTTCTGATTAGTGGTTAAATTAAATTTAATATCTTCTGAATGGTTTCTTTTAGATTAATTCATTCAACAGATTAGCTCCCACTAGGTGCCAGACACCATGACAGGCCCGCGAGATAAGGCAGGAAACACGTGGCCCAGTGAAAAAGACAGGCACTAAATAAACAGTCAAATAAATACTGAACAGCAACTGAGATGAATGCTAGGACAGCAGAGTACAGCTCAGTGCTTCAAGGTCACTCACCTGGTCTGGGGAAAATGGCAGGCATCCAGGGAAAACCAACACTGAGCCAACACATGAAAAGGTGAGAAAAAAAGGAAACCACTGAACACCAGCTGCAGATGGTCTCTCACTTCAGCCCTCCTTCAGGTGTGTAAACCACCCAATTTATAGAAGTCAGGAGGAGCAGTTGACTGACAAATACTTCATTTTAGTCTGATTGACACTTAGTAACTATACATTTATGGGGTACAGATGATGTTTCAATACATGCACATACCGTGTCAAGATCAGATCTGCTTTGAACATTTATCATTTCTTTGCAGTGAGAACATTCAAAATCCTGTCTTCTAGCTCTTTTGAAAGATAAAATACATTGTTGCTAACTATAATCATTCTACAAATACATTTTCAAGTAGTATATACAAAATTTGGGTTCTTGCACCAGACTTATTTTAAAAAAAAAAAGCTATGAGGGTGGAGATTGCGCTGGCAATTAAAATGCCAATTATCACAACTCCCTCCCATCCCCCAGATTCCACCCCACATCAGAGTGCCTGCGTTAGATTCCTGGCTCTGGCTCCACATTCCAGGTTCCTGCCAGCAGAGACCCTGGGAGACAGCAGTGATGGCCAAAGTAGTTGGACCTCTGCCACACACAAGGGAGACCTGGATTGCATTCCCAGTTCCCGGCTTTGGCCTTGGACCAGCCCCTACCATGGTAGGCCCTTGAAGAGTGAACTAGCAGGTAGGAATTTTCTGTCTTTGTATCTGTCCAATGAATAAACAGATAGTATGAGTAAAGCGTGAATGAACAAATGATTGGACAGATAGAGGGTAGAAATATTCAGTGAATCCTGCAAACTAAGCCTATAGAAGACAAATAACAAGAACCAAGGCTAAAAAAATAGATTATGTACATACTCTAATATGTTTCCTTAGGATAGTTTAAAAAAAATAAGTTGAACGAAAATCTCTTCATCTTGGACAAGGAAAGTCTTCAGGATAAGATTTCAAAATACATAAGTAGCAGGTTAGAATTCACCCTGGAAGATAATCTTTTTTCTTTTTAACAACATAACATACATTTTCTGAACCTCTCAGGAGGAGGAAAGAGAAATAAATGGATCTATCTTTCTTTGAAAACTCTGCTAGGTGACCCAGCATCCCAGGGAGACAAAGAGAATGTCATTCCCTGATTTCATTACTTCTAACTCTTACTGCCAGGATTCCACTGCATTCCAGAGTAAAAGATACCTCTTTGATACCTTCTTGACAAAGTTTGCAGGTGTCTTGGGATTTCAAAATGAAGTATTTCTCTTAGTATTATTTTAAACAAAAGGAAGAGAAATTTCTGGTGTGAGTTGCTTAGGACAGTGAGAGTTCTCTGTGACGTGGTTTTCCTACAGGAATACCAAAAAATGATTAATTACAATTTGTTACACTAGAAAAAGCAAAATGATGTTGTGGCACTTTCTTAGCATCATTTGCTAAATCACTTAAAATTTTAACTCTCCCACACCATTCATTCCCATCACTGCTGACTTCAAACCATCACCTAGCATTTAATTTTCTGCGGCTGCTGATCTCTTTGCTGTGCAATCACCACTGTGGCTCAATTTTCCCCCCAAGCATGTCAGCACTAGAACATTAAAACATAAAAAGTTAGTAATTATAACCAACAAATTGAAGTCAATAAACCTTAAGCCGGCAAATATTCCATTTAGACTGGCATTTTGCCACTCAATAATATATGGTTTGAATCCTGCAAATAAGGAAGAATGTTGATAAGATAATTTGCCTTTGCAAATAAGTTTCCTAGTTGACAATTTCTTGGATTTTCAGTGATTAGCCACACTCACTGATGTTCTGATTTTATCTACCAGCTGCCATTCAGGTACTGATTCTGAATACCTAATACCACTCTCATTTCCTTTGTGTTACCCAAGTTGATGAACTTGGTCAGAAGGTACCTAGGAGGTTAACAATCAAAATTAGATCTCCACTAACAAAACTAAAAGTCTCAAAGATCAAATAGCTGATTTCATAACTGGCCATCATCAGGCGATAGGAAGAGTAGTCAAAAGAAGTTAACTGACTCGGATTCCATTTTTCTACTCACAATGGGGAATCCTCCAAAGATCTGTTTCTCTGAAAAGCACCATCTTCTTATCCAAAGGACAGCTTCATTAGACTTTCCTACCCATAAACAATCTCTTCAAGAGCAGGCAGGCTTACTATTCTTGATGAACTCCCTTATATGTCATATTGCATCTGCATACCCAACGCATGAAATGGGTGTGTTTGTGCATACATGCACATGTTTTTGCCAACATGTTCTAACATGCTATTTTGGTCAAGAGATCTGCTAATTGCTCTGCCTCCCATTTAAGAACACAAAAAATATATTGGAATGAAATGATCACTTCGCACTATGAATATTGTAATTTTAGTGCATACTTACATTCCTATGGAACTGTGGTCTGACTTTTTACTTGAATATTATGATTACTGACAAATTAAGACTATAAATACAGAATGGGTTCAAATTATGTCTTTGTAAAAACACAAAGAAAAAGTAGGGAAGGAGAGGATTCTTGGGGAGCAGAGTGATGATGGTTATCTTCTTGGAACTGTACCTATGGAATGCATAAAGTTGTTTTTTTAATTAATAAAAAATATTTAAAAAATGTAGGATATCAGACCCCACCCCAAACCTGAAAGAAAATCTACAAGATCTCCAGGTAATCTGTGTACAATGAAGTTGGAAAATCACTGTTCCAGTAGAACACTTTGAATACACACTCAAGAGCTCTGTACTTTTCTTTGAAATTTTTTTTGTATCATGCTCAGAGTTTTTAAACATTTTTAAGATGTACAATGTATTTCAAAGAGTTGGAGCAAGGAAAAGACAAAAGAGAGGGAGAGAGAAAGACAGCTTCCATCCACTGGTTCCCTTCCCAAATGTTCACATTGTCCAGGGTTGGGCCATGCTGAAGCCAGGATCCAGAAACACCCTATGTGTCTCCAATATGAGAGGCAGGGGCACAAGTACTGGGGCCATCATTCACTGCATTCCCAGGTAGGTGCACAGGCAGAGAGCAGGATCTGAAACAGATTAGCAGGTACTCTAATTGTCCCTCTGATATGGGATGCAGCATCACAAGCCACAACTTAACCTGCCATGTACGCAACACCAGTCGTGCTCACAGGAATTAATTGTGTTCACTGCAAGAATTATTTTTGGTAGATCTGGATGCTTTCATCATTGGGAAATAAAAGTTCCCTTTAATTTGTTTGACAAAGAAGTCCATGCCTTGAAAACAATGTTCACTTCCCCAAAGCTGAACAACAGCTCCCAATAATCAAACGTTTTAAATATGTTGTTTCCAAAGTCACATTTTTTAAGATTTACTGATTTGAAAAGCAGCATTACAGACAGATGGAGAGACAGAGATCTTCCATCCACTGGTTCATTCCCGAGATGGCTGCAACAGCCTAGTCTGGGCCAGGCCTATGCCATGAGCCTGGAACTTCATCAAGTTCTCCCACCCAGGTGGCAGAGACCAAAGCAGCTGGGCCACCTTCTATTGCTTTCCCAGGTGTATTACTAAGGAGCTCGAACAGAAGTGGAGCAGCCAGGACTCAAACCAGTGACCATATGGGAAGCTGGTGTTGCAGGCAGTGGCTTAACCTGCTGCACCACAACTATAGTCCCCAAAGTCACATTGTTAAGATTGTTATTATGTTTCTATTCTTGCATCACATATTGGCATGGTGTTTATGTTTAATGTCATGGCAAATCTATAGTCCCATGAACGTATCATAGATATCATGGAATCAGTAAGAGGTTTTAAAATATTTTTTAGTTATTTGAAAATAACAGATGAGTTTTTAAAACATAAGAATTCTACAAAGCCTGCAGGATTGAATGCCAAACACAGGAGGCAATGTACCTTGTCATCAATGAATGCTCAATCACATTCACATGCAGGATGATTCGGGGAGGAATTCATTTCTGTATGATTCTTGCTGCTTTGGGGGACCCAGAAAATCACTTTTTGGTTCTTTTGTCTCCTCCATGCCACTAATTGGCCCTATACACCCCATAGAATTTGCTGGTCTGCGGAAGCTTTAGCCTCCATAGGCTAATGCTCAGAGCTGAATGACTATCTCAGGTTTGAGAAGGGAGAATTGGAGAGGGGGATGAAGGGAGAGTGTTGCTTTCCCAGGAGTGGGGAATGATGGTGATTTTCACTTCGTTTCCATGAAGGCCATCCCCAGAATCCCAGCAGCCTCACAGAAGCCCCTCTCTTGTGCTTCCCAGGGAAGAAACCAAAACCCCTCTTTTTAAGAGCCCACCAGGGCCAGAGTGAGCCTCACTGTAGTGAACACCTCTGCAGCATTGGCATCTGGACACTGGGCCCCCAAAACATGGTTGCGATTGAACTTCCTGACACCCTTGCAGGGGCGGGAAACCTTTTTTTCTGCCAAGGGCCATTTGGATATTTACAACATCATCCACCAATCATGCAAAATTGTCAACTCAAAAATTAGCCTGCTACAGAGTTATGGAATTTTGGTCCTGCCTGTGATTACCTTGGTGGGGACAACCCAAATAACATCACGGTCCTTACATGGCCCACTGCCAGGTGTTCTCCACGCCTGCAGAACGCAAGTCTGTGCCCGAGTTTTTCAACACAGAAGAAAACAGTTTCTTGCTTTTAAGTTTTGGATAACAAATCCTCCCTTAGAGGGTAGGCTTGTGAGCTAAGACTTGAGGTTGTCCTGTTATTCTTTAGCAGGGAAGTACTGTGCACACAGCAGACAATGTATATACTGCAGATTAACTGTCCATCAATGACGATGCAACTCGGGATTCCTGACGTCTAGCATCTACAGTCTACCCAAACTGCTACTCTAAAAAGCTTCCCATAATTTTGGTGCTTAAGTGAAAATATACTTTTCTGTTTTTATGAGTGGCTGACTCCTTTCCCATAGACCATAACTTAGATATATGAAGACAGTTACTGCCTTTCCAATTCTCCCTAATTTTCTAAATAATCCAAATATGTAAATGTCTTCATAATGGTTTACCAGAAACTGTGCAAATATCATTCAGTTGCTTTTTTTAAAAACAGCAAAAAAAAAAAAAAAAGTAAAACGGCAAAGTTTTGGGCCACTCCTGACTTAAAAATCATACTGTTTCAGCCTCAACTTGATGAGATGCACATATATTGCCCTCTTGTTTTCTTTTTAATTCTAAGGAAGAAAATTTGAGAAAAGTTAAAGAGCTCAAACTTGTGAGAATATAATCAACCTCAAACAAGGACTGAACACTGAAATAGACTTTTTTGTAAACAAATAGGGAGTGGGACAAGTGGAATTCAAGGTAGCCAAAATATGTGGGAGATAAGCACTCAAGCAGAAGAAGAAATGGAAATAGTGAAAGGTTAGGAAAACAGTTTTTCAATAACTAAATAATTAACTTCAGAAGAGGAGGTAAGAAAAGTGAAAGGCGGGTTAAATGTTTTGGATTAAAAATCAGAATAGATAAGTAGGCCTGGAACTTGAAAACAGGGTAAGTGCAATGTGGTTTGAGTCAAGATTGACTCTCAGTGGGGACAAAGTGTAGTGCAGTGGATTAAGCCACCACCTGCAACACTGGAATGCCGTGAGCTCTGGGTTGAGTCCCGGCTGCTCCACTTCTGATCCAGCTCCCTGCTAACGCACCTGGGAAAGCAGCAGAAGATGACCTAAGTACCTGAGCCCCTGCCACCCACATGGGAGACTGTGATGGAGTTCCAGGGTCCTGGCTGCTACCCCTAGCCATTGTAGCCATTTAGTGAGCTAGCAGATGGAAGACATCTCTTGCTCTGTAACTCTTGTCTTTCAAATAAAGAAATGTTTTCTTTAAAGTTTTAATTATTTAAAAGGCAGAGAGAGAGATCTTCCATCCAGTGGCTCACTACCCAAATGGTCACAATGGCCCAGGCTGGGCCAGCCTGAAGCCAGGAGCTTCCTATGGGTATCCTACAAGGGTATGAAGGACCCAAGCACTTGGACCATCTTCCACTGCTTTCCCAGGTCATAAGCAGGGAGCTGAATCAGAATTCGAACCATCAACCAAATGGGATGCCAACATTGCAGGTAGCAGCTTAACCCATTGCACCACAGTGCCAGCTCCAATAAATAAACCTGAAAAAAAAAGCCATCAGGAAGAGAGAAAGATGACTGAGAAGACAATTCCTTCTAGGAGGATGTAGAACCAGCAAATAAAGTAGTACATTCCCCCAGTTTTCATCCTTCCTAAGGGGCTACCATTGCATTCACTGTCCATGATCTTCTGGGATTGGTGTAGCCTGGTTCAGGGTGGTCTCATTTCATCTACCTCCTGGTTTGCAGAGGCACTGAGTCTCTTCCAAATGTAACCTCAGCCAGATGTTGCAAGCCAACATGTCTATGCCTACACAACCCTCATAGCATTATTCTGTCCATGGTTTCTGATTAAACATTACCATTTTTCTTCAAAATCTCCTTATAGCTACTTCCATAGGGGTCAAATGTTTTTCAAACATTTTGTAGAATGTATCTTTTCCTTCCCCCTAAAAAATAGAAGCCAGAAGTTAAAGATAGCTCCCATTTCCCATCAAATAGATAATGCCGACTTCCTGGGCACCCTTTTTTTCTGTTACAAGAAGAAATGTCCCTTTCACAGTCTAAGGTTAAGACCCAACTCAGGCTCTTATCTGCACATGCAGCAGCCTTCTGAGTTCAGCACTGTAGATTATTGCCTCTCTCTGTCAAACCATTAACCTCATACCCTCAATGGGGCCCTTCCATGACATTACTTGAGTCTCTCCTACTTGGAGAGACATACATATATATATAATTATATAGAGAGAAAGAAATGAAAAGAAACCATTACTGAAACACTCATGCAACTCTAGTTCAAAAGCTAACTTCTGTCTTCCCTTTACAACCATGCTTGTAAGAATGATCTGTGACCTCTCTGGTCTTACCTCCCATTCACTCCTCAGCATTGAATCTGGATCCTGATCCAAGGCCCTGCTTGGACAGCTCTGGGCAAGCTCACTAAAACTTTAAGCCACAAAACCCAGTGACCCGTTTTCAGTTTTATTTCACTTGAACCAGCAGCAGCAAAATCTCGACAGCATCTTCCATAGTACCTGGCCTCTTCTCACCTCTCCAGATGTCTGCTGTGGTCACCTCTAGCTCATCTTCCTCTCAGAATTCAGAAGTGAAGTTCCTCCAGAACTGACCCAAGATGCAGTTTCTAGGCATTCTTTAAAAAAATTTATTTTATTTGAAAGACAGCACTATAGAGAAGGGAGAGGGAAAGGGAGAGGGAGCTGGAGAGGGAGGGAGAAAGGAAAGAGAGGGAGAAGGAGATCTTTTTATGCACTGGTTCAATCTCCAAATGGCCACAAACACCAGGATTGGGCCAGGCCAATTGCCAGGAGCTTCCTCCAGGTCTCCCACATTGGGGCAGGGGCCAAGCACTTGGTCCACTCTCTGCTGCCTTCCCAGGTACATTAGCAGAAAGCTGGAACGGAAGAAGTAGAGCAGCTGGGACTCAAACTGGAGCCCATATAGGATGCTGGTGTTGCAGGCGGCAGTTTAACCTGCTATGCCAAAGCACCAGTCCCACTGAGCATTCTTTCATTCTCACAAGGTGGTAACATCCAATCATGCTTATGACTGATTACCAACCATAGAACTGCAATACTGAAATTTATCTTTTCAACCTAGACCTCTTCTATAAAATGCAAATTTAATATCAATTGAATAATGGATATCCACTTAGGAATTTCAAATTTGCTTTCAATTCCATATGATCAAAACTGAATGCAAAGAGATTGATGCTCTGGAAAAGCCACCACATGCAAAGATAGCATCCAATCTGGGCACTGCTGCATGTCCTAGCTGCTCCACTTCAGATCCAGCTCCCTGCTGTGGCCCGGGAGAAGCAGTGACAGATGGTCAAAGTGCTTGGGCCTGTTCTACCCATATGGGAAACCTGGAAGAAGCACCTGGCTCCTGGCTTCGGCCTGGCCCAATCCAGCCAGTGCAGCCATCTGGGGAGTGAACAAACTGATGGAAGATCTGTCTCTCCCTTTTTCTGTAACTCTGATTTTCAAATAAATAAACAAACCTAAAAAAAATCTGAATGCATGGATTTGTGCTTCTGACAGGTAACTGGATACAGATATACCTCTTCTAAACAACGTATTAGCAAATTTCAGGTGTATATAAAAAGGATAACAATGATCAATAGTATTATTGGAATGCAATCAATTCACCATATTCACAAGATAAATATAAAGCCATATAATCCTCTCAATGTATTGTAGAAAAGGATTTTAAAAAATTTAACACTAGGGGCCGGCGTTGTGCCTCACTAGGCTAATCCTCCGCCTTGCAGCGCCAGCACACCGGGTTCTAGTCCCGGTCAGGGCGCTGGATTCTGTCCCAGTTGCCCCTCTTCCAGGCCAGCTCTCTGCTGTGGCCCGGGAGTGCAGTGGAGGACGGCCCAAGTGCTTGGGCCCTGCACCCCATGGGAGACCAGGATAAGTACCTGGCTCCTGCCATCGGATCAGCGCGATGCACCGGCCGCAGCAGCCATTGGAGGGTGAACCAACGGCAAAGGAAGACCTTTCTCTCTGTCTCTCTCTCTCACTGTCCACTCTGCCTGTCAAAAAAAAAAAAAAATTTAACACTAGGGCCAGCACTGAGCATAGCAGGTAAAGCTGCCACCTCAGTGCCAGCATCCCATATGGGCACCGGTTCAAGTCCCCACTGCTCTACTTCCATTCAAGCTCTCTGCTATGCACTGGAAGAGCAGCAGAAGATGGCCCAAGTCCTTGGGCTCCAGTACCCATTTGAGAGGAACTGAAAAACTCCTGGCTTCAAATCGGCCCATGTCCAGCCATTGCAGCCATTTGAGGAGTTAATCAGTGGATGGAAGACCTCTGTCTCTTTCCCTCTCTATCTGTGCCTCTAACTCTGCCTTTCAAATAAATCTTTATTTAAAAAAGTAAATGCCCATTTACATAATAATCAAATCCTTAGCATATTAAGACTATACATGAGTTCAACATAATGAAGGTTACTTATCAGAAAAATACATCTAAAAAGATACCTAGTGGTGAAAGGACCAATACTTTTCCCCTAAGTGTGTCCAAGTTAAGGATGTTCATCTTACCACTTCTATCCAATAACATGCTAGAGTCTAGCAAGTGCAACAGGGCAAGCAAAGAAAAAAATAGGAATGTACATAGGTATACAGATGGATGAACAGCTGGATCAATCAACAAATCAGCTCATTGAGAGACAAGTATCACACAACTTGGAAACAAAGTAGTAAAGCTTGTGTTTAAAGATGACATACTCTACATAGAAATCCTGAAGAATCTACAACAAGGCTACTAAAACGATTAAGTAAATTTAGCAATGTCATAGGACATATGGCATTTAGAGAAAAATAAACTGATTTCTATGTACTATCAACAAAAATGTCTGATAAAACATTGAACACTTATACACATTTTGTATATATTTGTTAAATCTAAGAAAAATACAAAATATCCAGAAGATTCAAAGTATAAAGATATGATATGTTCATTGGCAGAAAACTCAATATTACTGCAATATCAATTATCTTCAAATCAGAGAGTGCAATTCCAATCAAAATTTCAACAGAATTTTTGTAGAAATTGACAAGCTGATTCTAAAATTTATCAAAAAAATGCAAAGGATTTACAAAAAAAAAAAAAATAATAATAATCCTGAAAAATACAAAGTTAGAAAACTCTAAGGCCTACTATAAAACTATAGTACTGAAAAGTGATTTTCAATAAAGAGACCAATGAAATAGAATAAAGAAGTCAGTAAGAATAGGTTAAGTTTCTATAAAGGTGCCAAGACAAATTATCCAATAACAACTGATCATCTATTTGGGGGTGGGAGGAATGAACCTTGACTCACACTTGTCATAAACATTCATTTAAAGTAAACAACAGACCCAAACATAAGGGATAAAACTACTGAATAGAATAGGGAAAACGTTCACGAGATTGAAGAGTTTTAGATGAAGTATAAACATCACATTCTACAATAATTTAATAAATTGGACTTCACCAAAATAAAAAACCTCTACTTTCACAGATCAATGAAATATAAAGCAAGTCACACATTGGGGGAAACTATGTGCAACATATTTGACAAAGGCATCTACTCAATTTTTTTAAACTCTTATAACTCAATAATACAACTAGCTAAAATTTTTAAATAGACAACATATCTGAACAAAAACCTAGAAGAGTGAATCTGGCATTGTGGCACAATGAGTTAAGCCACAATTGGGAAACCAGCATCCCATATTTGAATACTGGTTCAAGTCCCTGCTGCTCCAGTTTTTTTTATATTAATAAAAGCAATAAGAAAATTGAGATCAGATTTCATGTATTTCATGGATACATTTAAGAACATAGTAATTCCTTCACTCCCTCTCTCCTCCTCCCTTTGTTTTTGCAGTAACATGCTTTCAATTTATGTTATAGTCACAGACTTAATGCTCAAGTAAATACAGTGTTCCACAAAAAAAAAAAAAAAAAAAAAAGCACAGAAAGAACACTGTTCCCTAGGAATATTGACAAGGGGTATAAATAATAATTAAAGTATGGGATGTTAATTTCACCCTTATGCAGTCAGGGTTTTTTGTACTCTATCTACCACAAATGAGAAAAAGCATATTAATTTAAACACCAGAAATTAATCCAAGCATCTACAACCAACTAATCTTTGACAAATGAGCTAAAACCACTCTCTGGTGAAAGGACAGTGTCTTCAACAAATGGTGTTGGGAAAATTGGATCTCTGCATGCAGAAGCATGAAACAAGATCTTTACCTTACATGCTTTACAAAAATCAACTCACAGTGGACCAAGGATCTAAAACTAAGACCAGAAACCAATAAAATACTACAGAAAATACAGGGGGAAAACTACAAGATATTGGCATAGGCAAAGATTTCTTGGATAAGACCCCAGAAGTGCAACCGATAAAAACAGAAATAGACAAATGAGATTAGATCAAGTCCACTTCCGATCCAGCTCTCTGCTGTGGCCTGGCAAAGCAGAAGATGGCCCAAGTCCTTGTGCCAGAAGTTCCTGGCTCCTGGCTTTGTATTGGCTTAACTCCAGACATTGCAGCCATTTGGGGGAGTTAACCAGTGGATGGAAGATCTCTCTTCTGTATCTACCTCTCTCTGTAACTCCATGTCAAAAAATAAACCCTTAAAAAAATGCTGGCAATGATGTAAAGAAAAAGGTACCCCAACACACTGATGGTAGGAATGGTAAACTAGTACAACCATTATGGAA
Source organism: Oryctolagus cuniculus (assembly GCF_964237555.1). Classification (NCBI taxonomy): domain Eukaryota; kingdom Metazoa; phylum Chordata; class Mammalia; order Lagomorpha; family Leporidae; genus Oryctolagus; species Oryctolagus cuniculus. The sequence continues at coordinate 163,555,028 of NC_091434.1, forward strand.
GACAGCATGTAAGTTCCTCAAAAATCTGAAAATTGATCTCATATGACCTAGCGACTCTACTCCTGGGAATTTACTCAAAGGAAACAGAATCAGCATATGAAAGAGTTCTGTGGAGCTGGCACTGAGGTATAGGTTAATCCTTCACCTGCTGTGCTGGCATCCCACATGGGCCCATATGGAGTACCAACAGTTCCACTTCCAATCTAACTCCCTGCTAACGGCCTGGCAGAGCAGTGGAAGATGGCCCAACTGATCAGACCCCTGTACCCACATGGGAGACCCAGAAGCAGCTCCTAGCTCCTGGCTTCAGATCAGCCCAGCTCTTGCCATTGCAGCCATCTAGGGAGAGAACCAGTGGATAGAAGACCTCTCAGTCTCTCCCTCTGTAACTTTCTCAAATAAGTAAATTTTAAAAACCAACAACCAAGCGTTATTTGAACCCTCATGTTTATAGAAGTTCAATTCACAATAGTTAAGATATAGAATCAACCAAGACGTCCATCAACTGATGATTGGATGAATCTCTCTCTCTCTCTCTCTCTCTCTCACACACACACACACACACACTCACACTCACACACTCACACACACGAGATACAACACTACTCAGCCATAAATATGAAATCCGGTCTTTTGCAGCTAGAAAGCATTATGCTTAGTGAAATAAGCCAGATCCAAACAAATATCTTATGTTTGCTCCACTTCTGATTCAGCTTTCTGTTAATGTACCTGGGAAGACCCCTACTGCCCACATGGGAGACCTGGATATAGTTCCTAGCTCCTGTCTGCAACCTGGCCCAGCCTCAGCTGCTGAGGACAAATGGGAAGTGAACCAGAAGATAGAACATTCTTTGTCTCTCCCCCTGGGCCATTCTGCCTTTCATAGAAATAAATATTGTTTAGAAATTCAGAAGATATACAACTCAATAAATAAACTCAACTATACTAATCTTCAAGGAAATAAAAATTTAAAACATAACCAATAAGATAGCATTCTAGATTTGATAGAATGGAATTGTCAGGGGCCAGTGCTATGGCATAGTGGGCTAAGCCTCTACCTGCAGCACTGGCAGTCATACAAGCACCAGTTCAAGTCCTGGCTCCTCCAATTCCAATATAGCTCCCTGCTAATGTGTGTGGGAAAGCAATCAAATGATGGCCCAAGTTCTTGCGCCCCTGCACCCACGTGGGAGACCCAGAAGCATCTTCTGGCTCCCAGCTTCAGATTGGCCTAGCTCCAGCCACTGCAGCCATTTGGGGAGTGAACTATTGAATGGAATATCTGTCTCTCCCTTAGTCTAATTCTGCTTCTCAAATAAATCTTTGAAAAAATGGTATTTTCAGTTTCTAATTTTAGCCAGTTGCAGACAGTAATATGGAAAAATTAAAATTCTCAGACATGGTTGATGGTGGGAGTAAAAATAGTTAAAACAATTCTAATTAACTTTTCAGTTTTATGTTCATATATGAATCTATTCATATGTACACATGTGTGCATACATGTCTATATTTAAGGTTAAATATATGCACATAACAGAATTCAGAAATTCCACTACTAGATATATTTAATAAAGAGGTACAAAAACATATGTCCACACAAAGACTTCTGGTCAGATGTCCACTGTAGCTTTATTCATAATAGCCCCAAATAGAAAACAACCTAAATATCCATCAACTCATGAACAGAAGAACAAATTCTGACACAGCAAAAGAATGAAATACAACTGATTTAAAAAACTGATACGCACAATAACACAAGTAAATCTTCAAAATTAGTATATTGAGCAAAAAAAAGCCAATACACCAGGATACAAAAGACTATATGTAATATGATCCCATTAATTGAAATTTTAGGAAACGTCAATCTAACCTCTAGTGAAAAAGCAAATCAGTGAATTTCTGGGACCAAAGCAAATGGCATAAGAAACATTTCAGAAGATGGAAAAAATGCTGTATTTTCATTGTGGAAGTGGTATACATGTTTGTACATTTGTCAAGACTCAGCAAACTATGTAAAATGTATGCATATTATACTGAAGTGAATCTTCAGCACAGTCGATTTTTAAAATTTTGTTTTTATTTTCATTTGAAAGCTAGAGAGATAGATCGGTCTTCCATCTGCTCATTTATTCCCTAAACGCCAACAGCAACTAGGGCTGGGCCAAGCTGAAGTCAGAAGCCAGCAACAAGGACCCCAGCTGTTAAGCCATCACCTGCTGCCTCCCAGGGTGTACAATGCAGGAAATTGGAATCAGAAAAGGAGTTGGGACTCAGTCAGGAACTTCAGTATGGTATGCGGATTCCCAAGCAGTGTTTTAACTGATGCACCAAATATCCACCACTAGCGTTGGTGTATGTATGTATGTATGTAGACTCTCCTCCCTCTGCCCACACTCTTCAAAGCCTAGTCCTCAAGTTATTTGAAACCTTGGTATCATACTTTCCCACTTCCATATATCCACTGGCACTCATATTCAAAAAACCACTGTGTTCTGTTCACTTTTAAAATATCTGTCTTGACATACCTCCATGGACACCTCTCTAGTCCTTCAAACATCTCTCACCCGGGTCTCTTGTAACATCTCAGCAAGCACTCTGCACATTAGAAGTAAGGTATTACCCACGCTCCAGTTGAATGCAAATCTGATTATGACAGCCCCGTGCAGTCCTTCCATGACCTTTAATACTTTGTATGGTCCAGCCTTTGCATACTTCTCCAGTCTTTAAGTCATCATCTAGGTCTCCACAGTGCAGCCATGGCAGCCTTTTATCACACACCTTGAAGAGACTGTTCTTGCACCTTAAGCTGTCTCACTTGCTGTGTTAGCTGCTTATATACCCACTTCACCTAAACTCTTGCTCATCCTGTAGGTGCTGCTGAAACATTATTTCCTCAGAGAAACCCTTCCTATCCCCATTCCTCATGCAAGCTAGAGATCCCTAATACGAGATTTGTGAACAGTTCTTGCTCCCTAATACCTGCTTCCACTGGGATTGTATCATCAGTTGCATAATTTATTGTTCAGTGTCTGTATCTCCTGTTGGATCTAACCTTCACAAGAGCAGTAGCCCTGTCCATCTTATTCACCATTGTATCCTCCATACCCAATATTAAAAGGTCCAACAAGCATGAACAGATGAATTAATATGGCCTACAACAGAAAACCAAGTGAGCCTACAGTAACAATAAAATTAAGTGTCAACAATGACCTTCTCCAAGAGTAAGTAGCATCTTTAATCACTGACATTTTGCTTCTAAAATGAGTCCAGAGGGACCAAGAACTCGGAGTAGAATAAACAAGCCTATAAAATTTGAATGTCATTTTATCTTAAAGGACTTATTCATTGTAATTTCTATCTTTTAAAATCTAGACACAATAGACTCATTACCTGGGATGGGACAATGTACATCTAGGAGAATAATCAATGAATATAAATATGTAAGATACATAATGATTCATGAATTCATAATACTACTAAAAAAGCTCATTGGTCAACATTGAAAATTGCTCAGACATCAATTCATTACCCTGAGAATTAATAAATCTGTTTATAATCAAATATTTAACATGCCTTTTCAGTAATTCAGAGTAATCAAGTAACAGGAGAAGAAAAATTCTTTTTGGAAGAATCTCATCTAGTAAATACAGAAGGAACAATTTCCAGGACAGAGACACCAAAACTTGCTCACTACCTGTATGTCTAGTTTGACTCGGTCTTTACATGGGTTAGAGCCAACATTTCAAAAACCCATCTAAGGCAAAGTCGGGGATCATTTTTACTTCCAAGGATCTTCCATGTCAAAGGATCATTAGGTTAAAGCAGGGCTACATGAAGACAGTCTCAACACAGAGGTTAAGTTGGGGGGTATTTTGTGGAGAATATCAAAAGTCAGCTCAGTTTGCATTCCATTTGGTGAGTGGTGGAAAGCTACGGTAGATCATCTTTCTTAGTGATCAGAGCCATAACTTATAAAAATAAACTCAGCGACATATATTAAAATAGACTGTAGAGTAGAAGAACTGGAGGTGGAAAAAGAGCTGTGAAGTTATTACAATATTTGAGAAAGTTGTTAATATGGCTGAAATGGGGTGATAGCAGTGGGAATGGCAGATTCAGAAGCCAAAGGGAAAGCATAATTAGACAAAAGCTAATTGTTGAAATTTAAAAGGAACAGCACAAATGTACAAAACGCCATCTACAATGTGATGTCTGATAAATGACTTGTGATAATGATAATATAATAATGACTGCCAGGATTCAGTTTGCAAGCTCTCAGCTGTTAAAAATTCACAACACTCTGTCCACAAAAGAAAATGTTAAAGGATTAAGCAATATTTCAGAGTCTAACCAAGTGATAGAAACCTTTGTGTTTAAAACAGACTATTGTGGAAGGAATTTTTACGCAGGTGACAGAAGAGTAGAAAATTCATGAGAGAAAAAAAGGCATCCCAGAGATGAGCCCCAAGAGGAACCCATCACCATTCCAAATCCATGAAGAAAGAGAAAGGGAGAAGGTGGTACAAAGAGAGCCAGGGGCACCAGTTGAACACTGAAACCACAGCCAATAGGGAGAAGGGGAGCAGAGGCTCAGAGGAGACACAGCCACTGCCAGAGATGATTCCCAAGGCAAGACTGAAGGGAAAAGATAACTCAAAATCTCTCTCCTTCTCATCTGTCGGTCTCCTACTGGTATCCCTCACTGACAAAGACCAACTAGAATCCAGCCAACAGGGAAACCAGAGAAATGCAAACCTCAATAGTCTTCCCCTGCAACACAGGGCAAACCAGAGGATGGGTAGAAGCCAAGTAGAAGCCAGGTATGAGAGCCGACAGACCAATCACGTAGCTTAGGATGAAAAGCTTCAAGTTTTCAGAACAACATTAAAGAAGCTCAAGTATAAAAACAAGCAAATTAGCAAAAAAAATGCAATCTTATATTTAAATGTGTAAATTCATGATTTCTTTTAAGTATTTCCTATCTTTTTTCATTTTCAATTATCTTTATACTGAATTGATCTTCTGTATATAAACTAAAGATTTCAACAGTTTGCACCCACACAGAAAAACAAAGTGTAACATACTGTTTCAGTACTAGTTATAGCATTACTTCACCTTGGACAACACATTAAGGACAGATCCCACATGAGAGTAAGTACACAGCGACTCCTGTTGACTTCACAATTTGACATTCTTGTTTATGGCGTCAGTAATCTCCCTAGGCTCTAGTCATGAGTTGCCAAGGCTATGGAAGCCTTTTGGGTTCGTTGACTTCGATCTTATTCCAACAGGGTCATAGTCAAAGTGGAAGTTCTCTCCTCCCTTCAGAGAAAGGTACCTCCTTCTTTCATGGCCCCGTTCTTTCCACTGGGATCTCACTCATGGAGATCTTTCATTTAGGTCTTTTTTTTTTTTTCCAAGAGTGTCTTGGCTTTCCATGCCTAAAATACTCTCATGGGCTCTTCAGCCATATCCGAATGCCTCAAGGGCTGATTCTGAGGCCAGAGTGCTATTTAGGACATCAGCCATTCTATGAGTCTGCTGTGTATCCCGCTTCCCATGATGGATTGTTCTCTCCCTTTTTGATTCTATCAGTTAGTATTACAAGACTAGTGTCTGTTTTGTGTGATCCCTTTGACTCTTAGACCTATCAGTGTGATCAATTGTGAACTGAAATTGATCACTTGGACTAGTGAGATGGCATTGGTACACACCACCTTGATGGGATTGTATTGGAATCCCCTGGCACATTTCTAACTCCACCATTTGGGGCAAGTCCGATTGAGCATGTCCCAAATTGTACATCTCCTCCCTCTCTTATTCCTACTCTTATATTTAACAGCGATCACTTTTCAGTTAAAATTTAAACGCCTAAGAATAATTGTGTGTTAATCACAGAGTTCAACCAATAGTACTAGAACAAAACAAAGAGAAAATACTAAAATGGATAAAGTATTACACTGTACATCAACAGTCAGGACAAGAGCTGATCAAGTAACTGTTTCTCTTCCACAGGTTTCCCCTTTGGTGCTCGGTTGTCACTGAACAGGGAGAACATATGATACTTGTCCCTTTGGGACTGGCTTAATTCACTCAGCATGATGTTTTCCAGATTCCTCCATCTTGTTGCAAATAACCGGGTTTCGTTGTTTTTGACTGGTGTATAGTATTCTATAGAGTACATGTCCCATAATTTCTTTATCCAGTCTACTGTTGATGGGCATTTGGGTTGGGTTTTTTTTTTTCCAAAGTGTCTTGGCTTTCCATGCCTAAAATACTCTCAGGGGCTCTTCAGCCATATCCGAATGCCTCAAGGGCTGATTCTGAGGCCAGAGTGCTGTTTAGGACATCTGCCATTCTGTGAGTCTGCTGTGTATCCCAATTCCCATGATGGATCGTTCTCTCCGTATTTGGTGTCCCTTATTCACCACATCCTCGCCAGCATTTGTTGTTGGTAGATTTCTGAATGTGAGCCATTCTAACTGTGGTGAGGTGAAACCTCATTGTGGTTTTGATTTGCATTTCCCTGATTGCTAGTGACCTTGAACATTTTTTCATGTGCCTATTGGCCATTTGGATTTCCTCTTTTGAAAAATGTCTATTGAAGTCCTTGGCCCATCTCTTAAGTGGGTTGTTTGTTTTGATGTGGTGGAGTTTGATTTCTTTGTAGATTCTGGTTATCAACCCTTTATTTGTTGCATAGTCTGCAAATATTTTTTCCCATTCTGTTGGTTGCCTCTTCACTTTCCTGTTTCTTTTGAAGTACAGAAACTTCCCAACGTGATGCAATCCCAAATGTTAATTTTGGCTTTGACTGCCTGTGCTTCTGGGGTATTTTCCAGAAGTCTTTGCCAGTACCTATATCTTGCAGGGTTTCTCCAATGCTCTCTAATAATTTGATGGTGTCGGGTCATAGATTTAAGTCTTTAATCCATATTGAGTGAATTTTTGGGTAAGGTGAAAGGTAGGGGTCTTGCTTCATGGTTCTGCATGTGGAAATCCCATTTTCCCAGCACCATTTATTGAATAGACTGTCCTTACTCCAGGGATTGGTTTTGGATCCTTGATCAAATATGAGTTAGCTGTAGATGTTTGGGTTGATTTCTGGTGTTTCTATTCTGTTCCATTGGTCTATCCATTTGTTTCTGTACCAGTACCATGCTGTTTTGATAACAACTGCCCTGTAGTATGTCCTGAAATCTGGCATTGTGATGTCTCCGGCTTTGTTTTTGTTGTACAAGATTGCTTTAGCTATTCGAGGTCTCCTGTGTCTCCATATGAATTTCAGCATCATTTTTTCCAGATCTGAGAAGAATGTCTTCAGTATCTTGATTGGTATTGCATTGAATCTGTAAATTGCTTTTGGGAGAATGGACATTTTGATGATATTAATTCTTCCCATCCATGAGCATGGAAGATTTTTCCATTTCTTGGTATCCTCTTCTATTTCTTTAAGATTTTGTAATTCTCATCATAGAGATCTTTAACATCCTTGGTTAAGTTTATTCCAAAGTATTTGATTGTTTTTGTAGCTATTGTGAATGGGATTGATCTTAGAAGTTCTTCCTCAGCCATGGCATCGTCTGTGTATACAAAGGCTGTTGATTTTTGTGCATTGATTTTATATCCTGCTACTTTGCCGAACTCTTCTATGAGTTCCAATAGTCTTAGTAGAGTTCTTTGGGTCCCCTAAATAAAGAATCATATCATCTGCAACAAGGGATAGTTTGACTTCTTCCTTCCCAATTTGTATCCCTTTAATTTCTTTTTCTTGCCTAATAGCTCTGGCTAGAACTTCCAGAACTATATTGAATATCAGTGGTGAGAGTGGGCATCCCTGTCTGGTACCAGATCTCAGTGGAAATGCTTCCAGCTTTTCCCCATTCAATAGGATGTTGGCCGTGGGTTTTTCATAAATTGCTTTGATTGTATTGAGGAATGTTCCTTCCATATGCAGTTTGCCTAGAGTTTTCATCATGAAAGGGTGTTGTACTTTATCAAATGCTTTCTCTGCATCTATTGAGATAATCATATGGTTTTTCTTCTGCAGTCTCAATGTGGTATATCACGTTGATTGTTTTGCACAATTAAACCATCCCTGCATACCAGGGATAAATCCCACTTGGTCTGGGTGGATGATTTTCTGATGTGTTGTTGCATTCTGTTGGCCAGAATTTTATTGAGAATTTTTGCATCTATGTTCAAAAGGGATATTGGTCTGTAATTCTCTTTCAATGCTGCATCTTTTTCCGGCTTAGGAATTAAGGTGATGCTGGCTTCATAGAAAGAATTTGGGAGGACTCCCTCTTTTTAGATTGTTCTGAATAGTTTGAGAATTGGAGTTAGTTCTTCTTTAAATGTCTGTTAGAATTCAGCAGTGAATCCGTCTGGCCCTGGGCTTTTGTTGGGAGGGCCCTTATTGCTGTTTCAATTTCTGTCTCAGTTATGGGTCTGTTTAGGTTTTCGATGTCTTCCTGGTTCAATTTAGGTAGGTTGCATGTGTCCAGGAATCTATCCATTTCTGATAGGTTTCCCTGTTTGCTGGCATACAAGTCCTTGTAGTAATTTCTGATGATTCTTTTTATTTCTGTGGTGTCTGTTATTACATTTCCTTTTTCATCTCTGATTTTATTGATTTGGGTCTTTTTTTTTAGTTAATTGACACCCCATTGGCCCAACTTTGTTTATTTTTTCAAAAAAACAGCTCCTCTTTTGGCTGATTTTTTGTAATGTTTTTTTGGATTCAATCCTGTTGATTTCTTCTGATTTTAATTATTTCTCTTCTACTAGATTTGGGTCTGGTTTGCTGCAGATTTTCTAGATCCTTGAAATGCATTGAAAGCTCATCTATTTGGTGCCTTTCCAATTTCTTGATGTAGGCACCCATTGATATAAACTTTCCTCTTAACACTGCTTTTGCTGCGTCCCATAAGTTTTGGTATGTTGTGCTGTTATCCTCATTTACTTCCAGAAAATTTTTGATTTCTCTTTTAATTTCTTCTATGACCCATTATTCATTCAGGAGCATGTTGTTCAATCTCCATGTGTTTGCGTATGCTCTAGGGATTCCTGAGCTGCTAATTTCCAACTTCATTCCTTTATGGTCTGAGAAGCTGCATGGTATGATTCTAATTCTTTTGAATTTGCTGAGACTTGCTTTATGGCCTAGTATGTGGTCAATCCTAGAGAAGGTTCCATGTACTGCTGAGAAGAATGTAAATGCTTTCTGTGTAGCATGAAAAGTTCTGTAGATATCTGTTAGATCCATTTGGGCTATAGTGTCGTTTAAATCTACTGTATCCTTGTTGATCTTCTGTCCTGTTGATCTGTCTATTTCTGAGAGTGGAGTATTGAAGTCCCCCAGTACTATTGTATTGGGGTCTAAGTATCCCTTTAAGTCCCTTAACAAATCTTTTAAATAAACCAGTACCCTGTAATTAGGTGCATATACATTGATAATTGTTATATCTTCCTGTTGAATTGATCCCTTAATCATTATATAGTGCCCCTCTTCGTCTCTCCTAACAGTTTTTGTGGTAAGGTTTATGTTGTCCAATATCAAGATGGCTACGCCTGCTCTTTTTTCATTTCTGTTGGCATGGTATATCTTTTTCCAGCCTTTCACTTTCAGTCTGTATGTATCTTTGTTGGAAAGATGTGTTTCTTGTAAGCAGCAAATAGATGGGTTTTGTTCCTTAACCCAATCAGCCAATCGGTGTCTTTTCACTGGACAGTTCAGGCCATTAATGTTCAATGTGACTATTAAGTAGTAACTTTGCCCTGCCATTTGCCAAAGATAAGTTCTAATATATGCTTTGAATTCTCTGATATTTTGCTGTGAGGTTTCCTTCCTTTACCTTCTTTCATATTGATGACTGTGTTTCTGTGTGCAACACATCTTTAAGCATCTTTTGCAGGGCTGGACGAGTGGTGACAAATTCTTTCAATTTCTGTTTTCTGTGAAAGGTCTTTATTTCACCTTCATTCACAAATGAGAGCTTTGCAGGATATAATATTCTGGGCAGGCAGTTTTTCTCTCTTAACACCTGTGCTATATCTCGCCATTCCCTCCTAGCCTGTAGTGTTTCTGATGAGAAGTCTGCTGTGAGTCTAATTGGAGATCCTCTGAGAGTAATCTGACGTTTCTCTCTTGCACATTTTAGGATCTTTTCTTTCTGTTTCACTGTGGTGAGTTTAATGACAATGTGTCGTGGTGAGGATCTCTTTTGGTCATGTTTACTAGGGGTTCTATGAGCTTCCTGTACTAGGATGTCTTTCTCCAAACCTGGGAAGTTCTCTGCAAGTATCTCACTAAAAAGGCCTTCTAATCCTTTCTCCCTCTCCATGCCTTCAGGAACTCCTAAAACCCGAATGTTGGGTTTTTTAATAGAATCTGTAGATTCCCCACAAATTTTTTAGATTTCTAATTTCCTCTTCTTTTCTTTGGTTTGACTATATCCTTTCCTGTTCTGTCTTCTAAGTCCGATATTCTCTCTTGTGCTTCACCCATTCTGTCTTTAAGGCTCTCTAATGTGTTTGTCATTTGATCTATTGAATTCTTCATTTCATTATGATTTCTCGTCACTGTCACAGTTTCATGTTCTACTAGTTGTTTCATTTCATTTTGATTCCTCCTTAATATTTCATTTTCGCAAGAAAGATTTTCTATCTTGTCCATTAAGGATTTCTGTAGTTCAAGAATTTGAGAACTTCTTAATGTTCTTATCAATTTTTTGAGATCCACTTCTTGCATTTCTTCTATCATCATCTTCATAATCTTGAATTGAGGTGTCTTATTTGGGGGCATCATAGTGTCTTCCTTTTTCTTATTACCTCGGTTTTTGCATTTGTTGTTTGGCATATTGGAGATGTTCTTTGGTTTCTTCACTGTGGTGTTTTCTTGTTATACTATGACTCTAGATTAAGTGGACTGTCTGTTTTTGATGGAGCCTTAGAGGCTTGAGATGGGTGTGGCCTGAGAGCTCTGTTTGGTTCCTCAGGGTTAAGGGTGTGCCAAAGGTGACACTCCCAGGTTAGGCATGGTAAATCTTTTCTTTCTTCTAAACCAAATCCAACCTGATAAGTTAGAATTTTAATCTACACGTAAATGATACAGATGAGCATCTGTAAGCACATCAGAATTTCACACATTTCACAGCAGGAACCCAGGTACAGTCAACATTTCCATACTCTGACCTTTTAATAAACCTATAGAATGAAAGATAAAAAAAAGTATTCTCCCATCAAGGTAGAAATAAGAATTAACACTTATTTACAATTCCCTGCTGCAGTTATTAGCTAATAGCCTTACTTTATGAAAAGATATTCATTGCCTTTGAACTGCTCCCCCTACCCCCATCAAGGCAAAATATTCAGTATCCTTGAGAAACCAGACTGCTGGGCAGAAAACCAAAATCCCTGTTCTTTAGTATAATGTTAACCATCACTTTATTATAGGCTGAAAATATATTTCATATAAATGAAATATTCAAAATAACCAAAAATCAAATTCCCAAACACTTATGATAAACTGCTGAAAATTTCCATCTCTCATTCTCATGCAGCTATGCTACTGAACTGCTTGCCAAAAAGCTAACCTTCTCCATAAGTGTAAATTGCACACAGTAGGGGGTTTAATTCCCAGGCCCCAGGAAGCTAAACAAATGAGAGAACTAATCTGAAAGACTGCCCTTGAGCAGCAACATTGTGAATGTAATTATTTTCTCCTATGCCAGACTATGTACAGAGTCTTGTCTCTTCCTAGCTTACTTTGCCCTAGCAAACTAATACATGGATCAAACAGTAATTTTCTGAATTGGAACCACTGATGTAGCCAATCAAGATAATCTTGAAACTCCCACTCTCCCTGTCATTTCTCAGTAGGAGGACTTTGGGCAGGACACGAGGAGGATTTTGTTTGAAAACAGAATTACAAGAATTCCCAACTGTCCAAGTTTGTGCACTGTACGTTGAGGGAGCAGGTTGTCATAACTGCAAATATCCACTAATTCACTGACCTCTGAAACTAGTCTCCTTCTCAACTTTGTTTGTCCCAGGCAACATCCTTGTAATTAACCTCCTGTTGATCACTAACAGTAGCTAACAGTACAATGCAAATACTTTGCAAAATGAAACTGCAAACCTTAACAAAGGACCCAAGATTGTATCAAGTCAATGAAAGTGCTGAAGATCTGTCAGAATGACAGGCACAGAAACAGTCATGTGGCCTTTGACAGACAATGACAGGTTTCAGAGGAAATAAAAAAAACACAAGTGTGAAACTTAAGACAAAGCCCCCAATCAAATTTTTTTTTCTATGTACCTTGAAAATCTTGCTTCCATTTTAACTCAACTCACAGTGAGGGCCACTTTGCAGGACCAGGGACCTCCAGACAAGAGGGGCTCCTTCCTTTATTTTGACCCACCTGTTCTGACACTGGTTTAAGGTATCTCACACCTCCCCAAGTTCCTTACTTTCTTCTTACGATTTTTTTTTTGACAGGCAGAGTGGACAGTGAGAGAGAGACAGAGAGAAAGGTCTTCCTTTGCCGTTGGTTCACCTTCCAATGGCCACCACGGCCGGCGCACCACGCTGATCCGTTGGCAGGAGCCAGGTACTTATCCTGGTCTCCCACGGGGTGCAGGGCCCAAGCACTTGGGCCATCCTCCACTGCACTCCCTGGCCACAGCAGAGAGCTGGCCTGGAAGAGGGGCACCCAGGACAGAATCCGGCACCCCGACTGGGACTAGAACCCGGTGTGCCAGCGCCGCAAGGCGGAGGATTAGCCTAGCGAGCCGCGGTGCCAGCCTGATTTTCTTAACATCGTAATTTTACAGAAAGCTGGATTGGAGAAGTTCCCTTAGTGCAAACAGGCACCAGAGGCTGGGTGGAGGAGCAGCAGAAGCGGTGTATTAATGTCAACAGGCACAGTGGAATTGCTCCCAAGACTGGACACCCAATCCAGGTTTCTTAAAATATTTATGGTTCCATCAGCATCATGCATTAACAGTCAGCAGTGGTGGGCTTACAGCTTTCTGGACTCAGGACCACCCATGAGGAACTTGAGACCAAATTTATGGGGAACTTGAGGTGGGGCAGGGGGTGTTGCAGAACACCAAGGTTAAGACACCCACCCAGACATGTCAACACCTGTGGGGAACTGGAACAGGGTGACTATAAAGAGATTAGGACAGCTGCCCTCCTTAGGCATCGTGTCTCTCCCTTGTCTCTTGGTCAAGGCCTAAATTCCTCTTCAGGAACACCAACTGCATGTTTTCAGCCAAATTTTCCATAGTTCTCATTTCCGTGTTTTTCCAAAGCAAGATTCTCAGGCAGCTGAGATTGATCACGCTGGCTGTGATCTTGCAGTGGAAGATTTGTTACCCGTCTATTATTTCATGCCATATTACTGTTACAATTTCACATTTCCTCCTTTCATCCCTTGTTTCCTGGCAACTGTTACTTGTGTTTAATTATGTTTTCCTTCCTACACCTATGCAGCTCTGAACTCTCAAATGCAAAAGTCATCTGACCAGGGTGAACTTAAACTCTAACAATTACATTTTTCAAAATAAAGAACAGTACTTTACAACATGTCATTTGCTTTGAATTATTCAGTCTTGGCAAGAAAAACAAGGCCAAATTAGACCCCATTATGCACCATGGACCGGCCTTCAATACCTATGGCAAGGTGCAGAAAACTTTCTCTGGGATACAGCAAATCTGAGGCTTGGATTGTGGATCAGGGTCTTGCGTTTCTAACAGTGATGAGGGAACACAGAGCTGTTTGAGAAAGTGAATCTAGGGTGCACTGTTCATTTCCAAAGTGGATAAGTCTGGGATTCAGAAGCTAAACAAAAATACCTCCCCTTTTCTCTTGCTGCTTATCCCAGGGAGCTTGGCTCAGGCTATGAATTAAAAAGTTACTTCTGCATTTTATTTTGTGGAACTGTAATTGCTTTTCCATCTCAAAGGTCTCCCATTCACTCCTTATTTCACTAATTCACTTCTCACAAATTCACTGAGCACCTGTTACATGCCATTCTGCTCAGTGTCAGCAACACAGGGATAAGAGACAAATGTGGCTCAAGAAGCCTGCATTCCAGTCGGGGACACAGACACAAATGGACAACAGCTGATGCACTGCACTGAAGAGGGTGAGGGAGGAGCAGAGAATCTTGGCCTCGCCAGCTGGGGGGGTCAGTGAGGGACTTTCTGGAAAGACAGCATTGAGGCTGAGCGCTGAAGGGTGGGAAGGGGCTTTGCTCTAAGCGCCAGAGGAAGACAGCATTAAGTGCAGGAAAGAGTTGATGTTGAAGGCAGGAGGAAGAGAGAGGTTTGAGTCAGCTAGGAACATCTTCTATGACTGCAGCAGATGGATGGACAAGAGGGGTCCCACATGTTCACTGGAGAGAGCAGCACACACACGTGATTTGTCCCCAGACCCACATTCCCAAAGGAAAGCCCTTGTTAGAACAGTAGCTGGGATGTTCTTAAAAAGCTGAATTCCGTACACCTGTCAACTTTATTTAATCTGAGAGGCAGAGAGGCAGAGACACAGACAGACACAGACATAGACAGGAAGATGGAGCTGCCATTCACTGATTCTTTCCCCAGACACCCTCAGCTCCCAGGGCTGAGTCTGGCTGAAGCCACAAGTCAGGAACAAAATCCAGGTCTCTCACATGGATGGCAGGAACCCAACTGCTTGAGCCATCATTGTTCCCTCCCAGGGTCTGCATTAGCAGAAAGCAGGAGTCAGAAGCCAAAGCTGGAATCAAACTCACTCTGATATGGAATGTTGGCATTGATGGAGCAAGGACATAATCCTCAGAGGCATTCTAGCTCCTTGCCTGAAAGCAGACCCAATCCCCACAAGGGACTCCCTAGCCCCTGCATTCTCTCAAACCAGCTCAGTTCCACTCCCTGTCTTCTTCCCCATCTCACCCTCTACATTCTTTTTAAAAGTATGTATTTATTTTATTTGAAAGGCAGAGGCATAGAGAGGTCTTCCATCTGCTGGCTCACTCCCCAGATGGCTGCAATGGCCAGAGCTGAACTGATCTGAAGCCAGGAGCCAGGAGCTTCTCTGGGTCTTCCCATGGTAGTGCAGGGGCCCAAGGACTTGGGCCACTTTCTACTGCTTTCACAGGCCATAGCATAGTTTGATCACAAGTGGAGCAGCTGGAACTCGAACCGGCGCCCATATGGGATGACAGCACTGCAGGCAGTAACTTTACTCGCTACACCACAGCGCCAGCCCCAACCCTCTACATTCTTTTCCAGCTGACCAGCCTGCAGAGAGGAAATCCCCAGGACTTTGAAAAGCTAGCTCAGCTCTGTGCCCCTCATGGCCCTCAGCGGGCTTATGATATATAAACCCAGCACACGCCTAAATTCTTGCTCTCTGCCATTTGCTCAGTGTACACACTGGTAGTTAACCACTTCTAAGAACTGATTTCTCTTGAAATAAATACATTTTGGCTTTGAGTTTGCATCCTGTCTCCTTTCAATTCTGCCTCTTTCCTTGCAGGCATCTTAATCTCTAGGCTAAACACCTGATCCTTAAAAATACAAATAATGGGGGGATAGCATTGTGACACTCAGTTAAGCCAGCACCTGTGACACTGGTTTCCAATAGAGGTGCCAGTTCATATCCTGGCTACTCCACGTTCAATCTAGTTCCCTGCTAGTAGCTTGGGAAAGAAGCGAAACATGGCTCCAATGTTTGGGCCCCTGTCACCCATATCAGAGACCTGGAAAAAATTCCTGGCTTCTACCCTGGTCCAGCCTTAGCCATTGTAGCCATTAGGGGAGTGAATCAGTGGATGGAAGATCTCTGTATTTCCTTCTCTTTGTAGCTCTGCCTTTAATAAACAAACCTTTTTCTTAAAAGAAATACACATGTATTGGCATTGTTTTCACTCAGTTGTCACTAATGTATGTGTTAATGACGAACAAAATAGACAAAGAGTATTACCTTCTAAGGCTGCAAAGAGTGGAAGCCACTGTGCATGGTGTCCCAGGTGACTTGTTAGAACCTGGAGACTACTGGAAGTTCTAGCCAGCTAAAGCAGGCAGGAAGGTGGAGATGGTCATTAGGCACAAGGACATTGGCATCAGCTACTTTGGTTTTGCATCCTCCTTCTACCTCATTACCTATGTGACTTGGATATTCCCTCCATTTATCTTCATGTGGTTATCATTCAGCTTCCTCAGCCAAAAAGTAGGTTTCATTATGAAGAGCAAATGAAATAGTAAATGCAAAGCATTTAAGACAGTGCCTAGCACATAAAAGCACTGACTAGGCATCAGCTGCTATAATTATGATTTTTATTTTATGATCAGACACTTTATTAATGATTTAACTTGTGGGCCAATCAAGTTGCTAAGTACATTTGTACTCAGAAGTCTCCCTCCTTGATGAAAAAAAAAATCACATAAATTACAAAAGAAAAAAAGGTGGGAAAATATCTACAATTGCTGCAATAAAGTTGTTCAACACTTTAAAGATCAATTTAAAATGCAGTCACAACTTGCCACAGATCTCACCTTCATAAAATATCACAGCAACTTGATAAACCACCATGACATAAATTCCAGGGGGACTTCTTTAAAATTTTCTGTGATTCCATGAAGAAAGTGTGAGAACCAAATGGGATTATTTCAAGCACAAACTAAAACACTTCGCTATCAAAGTGAATGTGGCCAAAATAGAATTTAAATTAGAAGGAAAGTTGGAACAATTTTAAAGAGAAAAAGATTAAATTAAAATACAGTATTAATCAGCTTGCTGCTATAATATTTTAAGACATTATAAATATCAGCCACATTCATGACATGTCCTAATCTGGTAACTGATGGTCATTTTCTTACATATGAAAAAATATTAAGCTCTTAACTAAAAAATATAGGCAAGACATCTTTTTTCCACATATAAAACATTTCAGCTAAGTGAACAGTCCATCCAAATTTCAGCTAACTGTCCTCCAAGCCATTAAATATACATCTGGGACTTCCACAAAGACTTTTTAGCAGATTAAAAAATTGCTATATTTAAGAAATTTTAAGAATGTCGTATTTCTTTACTTACTTGAGGGGCAGAGAGAGAGGGAGCTCATATCCAGTGGTTCATTCTCCAAATTCCCACAATGGCTGGGCATAGCCCAGGCCAACAGAGCTGGAAACTCACTCTGAGTGTCCCACATGGAGGCAGGGACCCACCCACTTCAGCCTTCACCTGCTGCTTTCCAAGGTTAATGGAAAGCTGGAGCCAGTAGCCAAAGCCAGATACTGGACCCAGTCCTCCAGTACAGGACGTAGTCATCTTAACCTCTGAGCTCAATTCCTACCTCTTATGCAAATTTTTAGTATATATTAAATGTATGGCTAACAGAAATTTAACATGATAAATATTCTGTAGAGAATCACATTTCTACACTCAACAAATCATTATCTTTAAAAAAAAAAAAAAAAAAGCACTGCTTTAGATTTCACTAACCTGGAATTAAAGATACTGGGTTGAGTCAATTTATGTATTTTTCACCCATTTTAAAAAAGAAAAGTTTACTCAGTAAATTAAATGGAAATATTTTTAGAAAATATTTGACCCATTAAAAGGTAACAAATTACTTTTAGAAGTTTAAGAATGCCTCTTCCATACAAATAAAAGTGAACATTACATAAAACTAATTATAATTTTAAGCTGTTCATTAAAGAAATCTTTAACTGAAAATATTCTGAGAAACCAGTGCTGTGGCCTAGCAAGTAAAGCTGCCGCCTGCAGTACCAGCATCCCATATGGGCACTGGTTGGAGTTCCGGCAGCTCCACTTCCTATCCAGCTCTCTACTATGGCCTGGGAAAAGCAGTGGAAGATGGCTCAAATCCTTGGGCCCCTGTACCCGACTTGGAGGAAGGCCCTAGATCCTGCGGCCATCTAGGGGGGTGAACCAATGGATGAAAGACCTCTCTCTCTCTGCCTCTGCCTCTAACTCTGCATTTCAAATAAATAAATTTTTTTAAAAAAGAATATTCCAAACAACTCTTCTTATTCACTGTTTCAGCTATTACATACAAGAAAATCATGAAACTAAAATTTTAAATATTCATAATCAAGACTTTTCATTAATTCCAACTGATCTTTCTGAACACTTCCCTCCAGAAACAATTCTCTGTGCCATTCAGGATGGAGCTAGACCAGGGGAATAGATGAGAAGGAAACACTTCGCAAGTCAGACAGGAGACATAAAGAATTAATGAGTGATTTTTTTTTTTTTAATGAACTAGGTGTGAAACTGTTGGAAGCAGCTGGGCAGAGAGTATGCTTACATTCATCTAAGATTGCTGCTCTTATTTCAAGCAGAATTTAAATATGGTAAGATAGGTCATTTTCCTCCATTTGGCTTGTTCCAAAAAGGTTATTCTCTGGCAAGTAACAGGGTAAATACCCACTACAGATAACCTTCCCATTATTATTTCAATAGATAGCCCCTTCTAGAGATGGAAGATTTCTGATTTTTCCTCTTCAAACCAAGTGTATCTTAAGATAAAATCAGACAAGAGCACTGAATTCTAAAGTAATTCAATAAGTAAAAAATTATAAAGTGAAAGTGCTTCCTCTAATAGTTAAGTGTGGGCACCTAACTTTAAAATGGCTTAGCCAGGAAATAACAAAAATGCAAGTGTCATAGAATTTTAGAAGGAGTTTTACTATATATGTAGCTTGTTAGAATTGGGGTTATCAAATTTAATACAAACAGCTTTCAACAAATTTGGATTTAATGAATACAGTTGTGAAACAGGCAAATCCAATAGAGACCAACTCTTCCCTCATTCCAGAGACATGACTTCCCTTTAACAACCAGAAGCATCCCTAGAGCAGAGCACACTGTTGTATTCATCCCACCTCCAGGTAAAAGCTGGCATCCATACGGTACCATTCGACCACATGTTATAAAGTACTAAACAGAACACTCATAAAATAAATGTGGGGATATTTAAAACAAACTTGATAGACTGCGCTCTTTCCACTAAAGGGATTTATCTTCCGATTCAAATTCTATTATCTGGAATCTGTTACCAAACTTGTCCAGAACTAGAGAAATGTAATGTGGACTCCATCCACTACATCATAGACATGTGTGTGCACAGGCAATGAATGACTCCATAAGGAGCAAATACATTGTTCATTTAACATGGAAGAAGTGTCAGCATTTGAGAATATTTTGGACGTTAGCAATGTGCTGTGAGTTCTAGCTCTTTTTAAATACTTCACTCCATAGAAAATTCCTCATCACATAAGCATTTTCTAAAATATATTTCCAACCTAAGGAGGTTTTCATATCTTCCCAAAAAGATGGATAATTGCATATTAACTTGACAGATTTTATACAAGAATTAAAAGAGCAAAAGTCAGTGTTACTCTGCAGAAAGCATACAGAAGGCCATTCAGACCAAGTTCAAATCTCAGTTCTGATAAGAAATAAACAAGAATCATCTCGGATAACTTAAATCCTCCAAATCCTTTGACTCCATCATCTATAACATGGGGATAGAAGTATGACTGTTGGCTTGTGATTTACAGGCACTCACAGGCAAGTGTGTACTACAATGCTACAGTGTAGGCAGCTTGTGAAATATAAGAATACATAATAGCATGTGGACATCACTACAGCCCCATTCTCACACTGCATACCTGTCCTGTTCTCTTCCTCACATTATAGGCAATTAGAGCTAAGAGCCCTGTCATATTCAATTCTGTAACCACAGGAGCTAGCATAGAAAGGTATTTCCAAAAGTCCAAAATTAAAAGGTTAGTTTATTTGGGTGGCCCAAGTTTTGCGATCTATGCATATTATGGGTATTTAAAAAGTTTGTAAAAGTATACATTATGAAAACACCATGTGGGCCAGCACTGTGGCGCAGTAGGTTAAAGCCCTGGCCTGAAACACCGGCATCCCATTTGGGCACCGGTTCTAGTCCTGGCTGCCTCACTTCCGATCCAGCTCTCTGCTATGGCCTGGGAAAGCAGTAGCAGATGGCCCAAGTCCTTTGGCCCCTGCACCCATGTGGGAGACCCAAAAGAAGCTCCTGGCTTCGGATCGGTGCAGCTCTGGCCGTTGCAGCCACCTGGGGAGTGAACCAGCAGATGGAAGTCCTCTCTCTGTTTATACTTCTCTAACTCCGTCTTTCAAATAAAATAAATCTTAAAAAAAAGTCCATAGACAATGTGTTAAAAAAAAAATGAAAAAGAAAACATGCAAGTGTTTCAATACTTTCGGACCAAAATAAACTGGTAAGTCCATGAAATTTTTGAGGTACCCTCAAATACACACTAATCAGTGTTTACATTTGGAAATACCAGTTGGCTCCTATGTGAATGTATTTTATCAAGTGAATCAAACATAAAATGTGGAGTGTTCATTCTATTAAATTTTCTCTTATTTTTAAAATAGAAAATTATTAGTTATGACAGTTGGGTGTTTTCCTCTTTAAGGTCTGGAAGTAAAACTCCCCCCATCATTTAACTATCTTTGGGCTTGTCTGGGTCTCTTTCCAAAAAACTTAATTTGCTTTGCTATTAAAAAAAAAAAAAGTAATAGAATTGTAGGTTCTGAGTACCAGGTAAGTTTCTTTTTTGATACAAAAAAAAAAAATCAATAAACTTTCTAGGTAAAAATTTAAATAATTGAGTTGTGCCTAGAGGCAATCCTCTCCATTTACAATTCTTGTTAAAAAATAAAAAGAAAATATTTTTCCAGATTGGAAACTCATGGGAATGGTTCAAGTTGGAGTTTGCACTAATTGCTCAGGCTCATTTCCTTTCTAAAACATGAGATCCTAATTTTTGAAAACTTGCCAACATTACTGCAGCCTGTTTGGCACAAATCAGATTACTTCCATTCATTCTCTCCCCCACCCCCATGCCAATCACAGGTAAAAGCTGTACTTCAAGTCCCCTCTTGACAAATTCTGCAAGAAACAGGTGATGCTACAGAACTTCTTTGATTGTAACCTTAATACCTTTCATGCAGATCTGCCTTTTCCAAGCAAATAAACCACATGATCTAATATTCTTCCCCATCCATTCCATTCTCTTCTCTAAATGCCATCCTTTTTTTTTTCCCCAGCTTTGGATCTGTGTGCCCAAAGGCTTGGTTGTCCCCTACAAATGTCATCTACTGCAGCGTCAGGTCAGTCAACCTGTACCTGCTTAACAGCGCGGCCAAACACCTGTCTGCATAACCCTCCAGGTGATGCTGATGCCGCAAACACTGCTCCCACCCTGCAGCATGGAGCCAGTCAGGCAGACTTTCTTCATAGCTTTTCGTTTCTATGAGGGTGCTGACAGTGCCCAGTCATCCAATCATCAGACTGAACCCCGGTCACACTGAACCGAGTCACAACAGTTGTGTATCATAAAGCAATATTTGGTCAATGAAGCACTTGCTTCTTGGAATTTGACCCACACCACTGTAAATTCTCAAGCTTTACTTTTAATACACACCACGATAAGCATCTATCTGTAGTGAGGAAAAGCACTGTAGAGAATCCAATCTATCGCCTGTCTTCCCAGAACTCTCACTCCACACTATCTTTAAAAATAAGAACATCCATTCTTAGAGGCAGTGTTGAAGCCCGGCAGGGTAAGCTGCCACCTACCACACACCAGCATCCCGGATGCTCCACTTCTGATCCAGCTTCCTGCTAATGTGCCTGTAAGGCAGCAGAGGATGGTCTAAGTACTTGGGCACCTGCCACCTGCATGGGATATGGATGTTATGGCAATTTGGGGAGTGAAACTGCAGATGGAAGAGAGATCTGTGTCCCTGTCTCTCTGTAACTGCCTTTTGAATACGTTTTTAAACAAAAATCTTTTAAAATGTTTGTTTTCTTAAGAAAATCCGAACAGAGGATATGGCAAGTTCAGTGCACCTAACAATAACAGAAGTAATAAAAAGAAAGCAAGAAGGAGACAGAGGGGAAGAAAAGAATGAAGAAGAGAGGGAATATCATTATATTCATAGAATTACGGGGCCAACCCTGTGGTATAGTGGGTAAAGCCGCAGCCTGCAGTGCTGGCATCCCATGTTTGTCAGTTCAAGTCCCAGCTGTTCCACTTTCTATCCAGCTCCTTGCTAATGTGCCTGGAAAAGTAGCTGAAGATGGCCTAAGTGCTTGGGCCCCTGCACCCACACAGGAGACTGAGAAGAAGCTCCTGGCTCCTGGCTTCGGATCAGCCCAGCTCCAGCCATTGTGGCCATTTGGGGAGAGAACCAGCAGATGGAAGACCTCTGTCTCTGCCATTCTCTGTCTGCAACTCTGCCTTTCAAATAAATAAATTTTTTAAAGAATTGTACCTAGAAATTATGTTGAATTGGTTAAAACTACAAGTTAAAATTAAAACCATGTTAATAAATGAAGGCAAAAAATAATCAACATTTATTCTGTCCTTATTGACAGTGCATTCTACAAATGAACCACGTATGTTATTTAATCCTCACAACTATGTTCCCCATTTCACAGGTAAAGAGACTGAGGCACAGAGGCATAAAGCAGCACCCTGGAGTTCTTACAACAAAACAAGAGGCAGCCCTGGAACTCCACTGTTAGGCTGATGCCTCAGCCTAAAAATCCTAAATACAAGTGCTCCCTGCCCTACAATGGGTCCCATCCAGTAAGACTTTGTAAAATTGAACAAAATGCAATCACTACATCTTCCATCCACTGGCTGACTCCCCAAACATTCTCCCTGAAAAACAGTGCATTGTGGAATATTGTTTGTTTTTTCTCATGGCCACATGGCTCTTTGGGAGTTATGACTGCCACTGGCCAGCAGCAGGAGAGAATGGTACCCCAAACTGCTAGCCACAGACAAGACCAAAATTCAAAACTGGAAGTAGGGGTTCTACTGAATGTGCATTGCTTTCTCAGCACCATAAAGACTAAAAATTGACCATTTCTACTGTGCCGTGCTGCCTTCCAACCCATCATCCCAGATGTGGTGGGCAGTGGGGAAATAAGGTGTTCTCAGTTTCTCAATTGAGTTATCCACAAACTTCCCCATGAAGCAGGACACTATAGCTTGGATACTGAGATCAGCAGTACCTGGAACATCTCACATACCCGTGGAGGGTCTCATTTTCTTCCTTCCATAGTGCAAAGATCACGAAATGCAAACTTCACAGGTTACTCTAACTCACAACTGTATAGTCAGTGTGTTACTATCTTGTATAATGGAGCCTTGACAATAACACCAAAAAGTAAATAGCATTGGGAAGACTATGTGAAAATCAAGTCTAAATAAACTTATTGGTTGAAATATAATCCTGGCATGTATTCTTCAAGCTGTATTCATTTACTCCAGAACATAGAATTTAAATTTCAACTCTGTAATCCATTGCTTCTTTAAGTTTTTATTTTCATTTTGTTTGGAAGACAGACTAAGAGAACTTCCATCTATTGGTTCACATTCCAAATTCCTGCAAAAGCCAGGGATGGCCCAGGACCAAGCTGGAGCCCAGAACTCAATCCAGATCTCCCAAGTGGGTGGGAGGGACCCAGTATTCCCAGGGTGCACATTAGCAGGAAGCTGGGGCTTGAACCAGGCACCCCGACATGGAATGCAGCTGCCCCAACCCTTGTCTTCACTCTGCAAATTCTCCTCCCCAGCCCCTCTCTCCTTTTTTAAAGTTACCAAACTTTAGCAGGATAGTTCTCACTCTCAGCAGTACTCTCTCTATTCCAAGTGCTTTACTGCCATTATTTTCCTTCATCTGTGCTAATTTCATAGCATGTGGAAAGAGGAGACCAACACTGGGGCACTGGGAAGTTTATAAAAAAAATGAAAAAAAAAAAAGAAAAAGAAATGAAAAACATGAGAAACACAAACCACCCCACACAGATTATCCCAGTTGGGAACAACTGCTTGATTTTCCATTATCAGTGGTCTTTTAAAAGACTAATGGAGTACCTCTGCACCATGGTGCAACTACTTAAAATACTTCAAATCCCATGTTACTATGAGCCTCTGTGATTCTGACTTGCTCTGACTTCAACTGTGCTGCTTTTCTTAATGGGGTGTTGTTACTGCGCTTTAAATGCCCCCAAATGAGGAGACAGATGGGCTAATAGGCAGGTCAGTCCGGTCTGAATGAGCACAAGGGGCAATCTCTTTAAAAAGGTGCAAGATGCTCTCTTCTCCCCAAAAGCTATGTTTTCAGTTGTATCCCGAGAATAGCGAGGATACAGGAGTTCTGCTCTGAGTTTTGGTTTATTATGAGAATAGAAAAGCAACGTTACCCATCACATCTAATTTTTTTTTTCTTCCTGAGCAAGCTAGCCAGGATGGATAGGATTACAAATCTGGCCTTTTTGATGGGTTTTGTCCCCACCCTCTAATTGTTAGAGGCTGTTCTGGTTCCCCACCACCACCCAAAGTTGTGCTTCAAACTGTCAGTTTCTTGGGTCTGCCTCTCTTGGAACCCCCTCTTGGCTGCTGTGACAGGAAGCTTCTGACTTAAATCGTTCTTTGCCCACTGCCTTGCCTGTACAGAAATTCTTCTTTCACGTGAGACAAGAACCGAGGTCGCCTTTCTTCACGGCTGTTTTCCCGCAAACACTTGGATACTGATTGGCTTCCATCACTCCACTTTCTCTTCTGAACACCTGGAGTCCTTGACCTTCTGCCAACGTTAGCCTCTCTTGTCTCTCCAGGACTGAGCTTGATTTGGCAAGGACGAACACCAGCCTTATGAGAGTCGGCATCGAGTAAATCTTGCTGTTTGTTATTAAACCACAACCTTAGTCTCAGGAACAATGTTTGCATAGGAATTTCAGGAGGCTACTGAAGTAAAATGCCTAGAAGAGCCGACCTTACACCCAGGGAAGGAGAAAGTCTGCAGCCATCAACTGCAAACAGCTAAGCTCCATACCAAAGAAGCCTCCATCTGCCTAATTACCATTGACTGGATTCGTTTTTCTATAACCTCCCCCCTTAGGCTACTGCTTTCCCTTTAAAGTCCTTCCTGCTGGCTTATTTGGCAGGAAAAGCACATTTTAGATTGAAGGATCTGTATCCCCCAGACTGCCAGCTTCTTGAAAAAATATTTTCCTTTTATTCAAAAAAAAAAAAAATCACATCCTGGTGACCCAGTTTTGAGAACGAAGCAAGTGGCTTGACCTAAAGACAAGGCCCCACTTATCACTCGGCATTGATAATGTGTGTCTTGCTCCTGCAATTCTATCACCGGTTTCTTGATATCATGATTCTCTAGAATTAGGAACCTGAGTTCTTACCAGTCACAACTTGGAATCTGCCTGCATGCCAAAAGCATTGTGAATTAGTCTGCCTGGTGGATTTCAAACTATCACCTTCCATGGAGTCAGCCATTACAGAACTTCACAACCCAGCAACACATGTTCATTAGCTCTTGCTGCACCCACTGATGCCACAGGCTGCAGCCACCTGCCTTCCCACCACAGTGCCAGTGCCCTCTTTCACCTGCTGTGTCATTCTCTAATGCAGTCCCCCACCCCGCAGGGCCCATCGCACCCCTGCAGTTGTGGGGGGATCTCCAGGTCCGGGTCTTAGCTCGTGACATTACAGTTACCCCAGCTGGGATACAGCACTCAGGCCTAGCCTAGTTGAAGAATTAATATTCAATCAATGCTTCTAGATATTTTAGTCAAAACATGAGCTGGTATATTGCTTTTTCTAGTTAGATGATCTAAAAAGGGGTGAAGATTAGAAAAGTAACAGCAACAGTATCGTCAGCTCTCCTTCACAACGCATCTCATATTTGAATACATTATCCAACTTTACTCCCACATATTTTCTCAGGAAATGAGACTTTCACAATTCTCGCACCTATCCAAACACTTAATTGCATCAATTTCTCTACCTCATCTCCTTCATTCTTCATACCTACAGTAAGTACAAATTGAAGTGCAGATACCAGAAACAAAAAAATAAAAGGAATCTAAGAGTGCCAAAATCCACTAGGAATTTTAATTTCAGTTGCTACATCGACGAAAAGCATACTTGCTGTGCAGAGAGCTTGAGTGGCTTGTGACTTCTAGGCCTCTGCCTTTTAGGAAGAGCTGTGCCCAAGCCATTCCAGTCAGGGACAGACCCTGGCTAGCCTGTGGCACAACCCCAGGATTAGCAATTGTGCCATGGCTTAACAAAAGCAAGACCTGCTGGGGTGCAAACGCTTTCAGGACACTCCGGAAGTTAGGCAAGACTCCTCCTAATAGTTGACTTTGTCTACCAGCATGCAACAGATGCAGGGTAATCTGAGCACTCAAACCACTGCAAGAACTAGGGAAATACCCAGGTTAAATGAGGCATGGTGGCTGCAAAAAGGACAAGTCCCAATGACAAAGCCAGTTGCTCCCAGTGACAAGCAGTGCTATTCAAATTGCAGATCCTAACCCAGAGGGCTGCAGAGCATGACCTATTAAGGTTCTCTCCCCCTTGTATCTAATAAAATCAAGTTAGTAGGCCTTGGCTGCAATTGTTATCTTTTTATAAAGTGGGATAAAACATTTCAGAAGGCATTGCAAGCAAATAGTCAATGTAACAATGTGTAATCAAACTTTTTTCCAGATAGATGGAATATTTATTAAGCAGCTACCATATGCCAGGGACTCTTCCAGACACATGAGTACATCAGTGACTGCAACAGATAAAAGTCCCTGTGCTCATGACACTTAATAGACTAGCCAGTGATGCAAATTTTTTAAAAGATATATTTTATTTATTTGAAAGGCAAATCCTCTGGATCATTCAAAATGCCCAAATGGCATCAGTGGCCAGGGCTGGGACAAGCCAAAGCAAGGAGCCAGGAGCTTACTCCAGGTCTCCCATGTGGGTGCAGGGGCCCAAGCACTTGGGCCTTCTCCTGCTGTCTTCCCAGGCACATTAGCAGAGAGCTGTATGGGAAGTGGAGCAGCCAGAACACAAATCAGCACCCACAGGGGATGCCAGCACCATAGGTGGAGGCTTAACACACAATGCCATAATGCCAGCCCCTAAATTTATTTCTTAGTAGAAGTCATAGTTTGTAAAAGTTTGAAAGCCCCTGTATATAGTAAAGAAATGCCCATGCACGCTCACCAGCATCAAGGAGAGACTGGACCAGGAACTGTGCTGCATAGTGGAAAGCCCTGGCTGGAGAGGGTGAAGTGAAAATGCTCCAACCCATTGCTCTCTTCCTCTTCCATGCTGGCCTTCAAGATTAAACCCAGCTTCCTGACACACCATCTCGGCTCAGTTTCCCATCATCCTCTTCATTTGTTTCTTCCCACAGTTCTAATAGATAGGACTGTTGCAAAGGAACAAGCTCTTGATGGGTATTTCCTAGTCGTGTAACAGATGGATAAGTTTCATTACATTTAATAAGTAGTCACTGCTCATAACAACCAACTATGGAGATTATCATAGCCTATTCTCTCAGGCAAGTTCAACTACAATCTACATACGTTGTTGCTCGGTCTCTTCCAAGATATCTAATAGGTATTCACTCTTGTGCAATTTGATGCTTCAACATAATGATTTGCTTGTTTAATTTGTGGCAGCTGTGGCTACCCTTCAGTGGGTTATAGTGTCACTCCCCCTCTTCGTGGAGGAGCGACACTGAACCCTGCACTGTTCTTTTGTCTGCTCGGCCCTCCCCGGGTTTGCTGCTGGTTCTTCCCGGGTTGGCTACCGTCCCTTCCACCTCCATGGAAGGGCGGTTCCCCCTGCCACTTTCCCCACTTCCACGGGGGAGCGGCACACCGCCGGCCGGCTCTCTCGGGGGCTGCACAGGTGTTATTCAGATAGATGTTCCCGGTGCATGTTGTCTCTCTCCTCCTTTATAGTCCTCTTCCACCAATCCCAACTCTGCTACCCACACGCCGAGTACGCTGCTCTCCTCCAATCAGGAGCAGGTCCTGCTGTTTATTGGTTGAACTGGAGGCAGCTGTGTAGAAGCTGTTTCCTCCTCTCCCAGCGCCATATTGTGGGAGAGCAGATGCATAGAATAAGTCTTAATTCCAGTAACTTAGTCTAGTCTGAGTTGCTCCCAGTTGCTCCCCACATTATAGTAGGTGCCCAATACCGTCCTGTGTGCTTTATCTTTAATCTTCACAATAACTTCATGAGGTAGAAATTACCTTCTGCATTTTGTAAAAAAGATACTAAAGCTTATCCAAGTTAGGTAATTTGTTCGTGATTACTCAGTGAGTGGCAGGGTTGATATTAACACGTGTCACTTTGCTCCACACATCTACTGACTGCATCCTCATTAAAGACAGAAGATTTATTGTGTGTGTGTATGTGTGTTTTGTTTTGACAGAGTTAGTGAGAGAGACAGGGAGAAAGGTCCTCTTTCCATTGGTTCACTCCCCAAATGGCCACCACGGCTGGAGCTACGCCGATCCAAAGCCAGGATCCAGATGCCTCTTCCTGGGGTGCAGGGCCCAAGCACCTGGGTCATCCTCCACTGCCTTCCTGGGCCACAGCAGAGAGCTGGACTGCAAGAGGAGCAACCGGGACTAGAACCCGGCACCCATATGGGATGCCGGCGCCGCAGGCGGAGGATTAACCAAGTGAGCCACGGTGCCAGCCCCCTATTGTGTTTTTTTAATGATAAACTATTCCCAGAAAACTTACTTTCAGGGTTGGCGTGGTAGTGCAGCAGGTTAAGATACCACATTCCATATCAGAGCTGCCTGGTTCAAGTCCTGGTTGCTCTGCTTCTAATCCAGCTTCCTACTAACCTACCTAGGAAACCATGGTTGTGATGGCCCAAGTACCTGGGCCCCTGCCATCCACACAGGAGTCCCGAATGGAATTTCTGGCTTCTGGCTTCAACCTGGCCATGTGGAGAACACACCAGAGGATGAAAGATCTCTTTATGTCTCTCCCAATCTCTGTAGCTTTTTGAATAAATAAATCTTTCTTAAAAGAAAATTGACTTTACAAGCTCAAGGTTCATCTTGTTTGCTCTTAATTCTTTTATATTTTAATGGTCATTCAAAGACGACATATTTTCATCAAACTGAAGAGTTCACACAAGCACTTTCTCCTACCTTTGCTGCAACAGGGTTAAATGTGTGGTTGCTCCAAATATTTTCTGATTCTTGCACTAAATCCTTTCAGTAACAATCACAGGAGGGTACAAGCATAGACTCAGAGTGCAGTATGTCTGATCAACTCCCAGCCCCACTCCTTCCTGAGTGGCTATGGGAAAGCTAAGCCTCTGTCATTTGTAAAATGGCAATACTGATAGATAATATACAGGACCGTTTGCCAGGTTAAATGAGATATTCTAAGAAGTGAACTTAGAACAGTGTAGGCAATAAACAAAACTACGTATTTGCTGTTCTCATGACTGCCATCTCAGAAGCACTAGTTCATGTCCTTCTACCAGACATTAAAGTCTCAGACACTATAGAAGAGAAAATCAAGGCCAAGTTCAGCAGGATAAAAGAAACCTTCCAAATCCATAAGGGCAGAGGAGTGCATCCACTCCATCATCTGCCCTTCATTCCCCAGTGCTTTGAGCTGCACACAGGTGCAGAGTGGAGGCTTCTGCCTAACTGGTGCTGATTTGGGGAAGCATTATACTTCATCAATTATTTGAAAAGGAACCATTTCGCTTTTATACTGACAGATGAGGTATCTTTGCTTCTTAAAGCACACCCAGAATGTTCATTTATTAAACAGGGAGCCATACCATTGGTTCTTATGGAGAAGAGAAATGGGGACCACGGCCGTAACAGAATTCAAAGCGATTTTGCAGCACACGTCTGACTGTTTTAAACAACTGCTTCAAATGTTGGTCAAATGAAAAGGTCAAGTGTATATCAACATAAGAATATGAAGGTTCTCCTTATTCTAAAGGATAATGTTCTTAGTCTGTCCTTAGTGAGGCAAAAATATGTTTCAAGTGCAGCTCCCCATAATCAATTCCTTTACTTACAAATGTCATTCTGAATGAACACATTACTGATTAATTGTAGTCCCTTTTTCTCACATGCAAATACAAGACTAAAATACACACTTCAGGAAGATTTCTTTTCTAATGATTAAAGTGCTGACTTCCTGTAAATCTGCTATGTACAGCAGTAGCAAAAAAAAATGTTCAAGTTAGGTTCCTATATTCCTTAAATATGTGTCTCCTCAAAATATTTAAACAATTAAACATAAGAATGTAGAACATAGAAAACACCGTCATTCCCTTTGTCAAAAAGTAAACACATTAAGTATGTTGAGCACACAAATGTACCCAATTAACATTTTAATTAAGGATACAAGTAGTAATTAGATGACATTTTCATTAATTTAACTGTAAACAGCCTGAAGAAATTATCAGAAATATTTACCTAGAATTCAATCTTATTGCAAAAACAGTGACCCTATTCTGCTTGCTCTGCTTCCATTCCAGCTCCCTGCCAATGCACCCGAGAAAGCAGTGGCAAATGGCCAATGTGCTGAGCCACTGCCACTCACGTGAGAGACCAGGATGGAATTCTGGGCTGTTGGCTCCAGTCCAGCCCAGACCCATTTCTTGCAGCCATTTGGGGAGCAAACCACAAGATGGAAGATCCTTCTCTGTCTCTCCCTCCATCACTCTGCCTTTCAGATAAATAATTCTTATAAAAAGTTACTTCAAACTACACATCAGGAAATTTCTTTTATATGCATAGTCACAATATCCTATCTTTAAATGGTCTTTCCAAGTTAAATTTCTCAGCGTTATGAACATTATTCTGTTCATGTACTATGTACATAACAGAATAGTCATAATTCTATATCTCAAGGCACTTGTATAGGTCTTATGAAAAACATAGTACCAAGGTACTTAAAGGCTTCATTCTACAATTAAAGATTCATCCTTGGTTATTAAATCCAAATAAATAATTTTGTCCAGCTTAAGCAACTCAGTCCTGTGCTGTTCAGTTTTCACACTGCCGTAGTTCAGTAATATCTGTCTCTAATCTTGCAACACACTGGAGTAGATAATTATGTCAAATCACATTATTAATTTCTCAAAGCAAAATTAGACATAATTCATTTTACTTTTAATAAATATGAGCCAGATAGCAATTTGAAGCAGAGTAGTCTGATGGTATGGAAAGTAGAACCTGGAATATTAATGTTGATTGAATTGTCCAGAAAATCAAAAAGCATCTACTCTGACAGTTGATGGGTTTAGCAAAACAAAAATCAAAATGCTTTGCTTTTGTGTTTTCTACAGATTTCAGGGAATGTATCTAAATTAAAAGATGATTTATTAGGGGCTGGCATTGTAGCCTAGCGGGTTAAGCCATAGCCTGTGATGTTGGTATCCGATGTGGGTGGTGGTTTAAGTCCGGACTGCTCCACTTCTGATCCAGCTCCCTGCTAATACACCTGGGAAAGCAGAAGATGGCTCATGTGTTTGGCACCCTGCCTCTCATGTCAGAGACCCAGATGAAGCTCTTGGTTTCAACCTGGTCCAACCCTTGCCTTTGTGGTCATTTGGGGAGTGAACCAGCAGATGGAAGCTCTCTTTCTGTTCTTCCTCCTAACTCTGCCTTTCAAATAAATTTTTAAAATGATTATGCATTGTTTATATAAAATTCAAGTTTAACTGTTATTCTATATTTCATCTGGCAGCTCTACTTTTGAAAGAGCATCATCTGTGAAGTAAATTCACCCTGATAAACATTGTCTTAGCCTCTGCTGCAGGGTGAACTATGGGGAAAAAAAAAAAAAGAATGAATCTGGTGGTAGATGATGCTCTGGGTCTCTCCAGGGTGCCCAGGGGGCACCAGGACGAGCCACAGCCAGCATCAATGTCCAGGAGGCAAAGCCTCTGTGTTTAAGCAAGTCACACCTGCAGTATAAAAAGTTATTGATCCATTGTTTAATCTGCTCTGCTTTAATTGTTTTTTAATTGCAATAGATCTCAGAGGACAGCAAGCCTCTCTCAGTTGTGTTTTACCCTCAGGTTATGCAGAAGAGGCACAGGCCCTCAGAAAACAGCACACAGGGGGCACACTCCATCGCCTGAAAGCCTGCAGGAGACATCCACGCACACTGTGAAGCAAAGTCGTCAGAGACCACATGGTTCCCAGAGTCAGGGCTTGGAGAGACTCTCCCACTCTCCACAGTGGAACAGAGCCTCAGGTTCAAAAAGTGGGAGCCAGGGAGGCAGACAAGCAAGGAGACAGAGAAATCAAGGGACCAGACAGAGTGGAAGATGAGAATCAGTTCCAACTGTTGGAAATGCCTATGTTTCTTCCTGGCTGAGAATTCTGGGAGACAGGATGTTGAGAACACAAGATGCTCTTGAAATTCTCACCTTTTACTCTATGGGATGAGAACGGAACACTCTGGTTCAGTTATCTAGACATTGCACCAAAAATGAACACCACCTCCAGGAAGACACAGCTAAAGCTACTTTCCCTTTAAAAACTTCCTTCTGGGGCCAGCGCTGTGGCAGAGTAGGTAAAGCCGCTGCCTGTGATGCAGGCATCCCAAATGGGAGCCAGTCCATGTCCCTGCTGTTCCTCTTCTGACCCGGCTCCCTGCTAATGGCCTGGGAAAAGGAGAAGATGGCCCAAGTGCTTGGGCCCCTGCCACCCATGTGGGAGACCCAGATGAAGCTCCCGGCTCCTGGCTTCAGTCTGGCCCAACTCTGGTTATTGTGAACCAGCAGATGGAAGATCTTTCCCTCTGTCTCTTACTTTATTTAAAAGGCAGAGTTAGGGAAATCTAAAAAGAAAAAAATCCTCCTGTCCAATGAATCAAAAATCCCGTTCTAATTTGGAATCGTTCATTTTATAGCAACTTGCTACACCATCCCACCTTTGCAGTCCTGGTCCTCTTGAGAAACCCTCCCATGGCCTGCAAGAAGCCCCTGGCTGTTCAACTCCAAGAAAATGGCCTCCAGCTTAAAAGAGGGTTTGCTCAGGGAAGCAAAGATTAATCATCTAAGACCACTGTCTCCTGGCGACTAAGAAGGCCTTTGGCACGCATGAGGAAAGCATCCATGTCCAGGTGAGATGGTATCTTTTGTGGGTGCCACTATTGTTGCTATTCAATTGCAACACGCAATTCGCATACTGTTAGCATGAGATTTAGCAGTATTGAATGTAGGAAAGAATAGACCCATGAATGAAGCTGGACAGTCACAGAAACCCTGAGAAGGCTCATCTGGGTTAAGAGAGGCGAAGGCTCTCCTGTTCCCACCAGGCGGAGCTGAAGGTAAACGTGGCAGAAGCACTGAGAGCAGGGATGCTGCCTTCCCACCACCATGGACTAGGGTCCTCTGTGGACAAAGGTCCTCTGACAGACATCCAGGGAGTGGGAAGGCCCAATACAAAGGCTTTTCCTTTCCTGACATGTACTGTCCAACTCCTCCAAAGTGCTCCAGCAAGCTTGGCTGAATGTTTCTCTGAACTCTAAGTGAGCTGTAGCTTTCTCTTGGTCTCTACCTTGGACAAGCCCCACCCCCCTCTTTGCAGTTCACCTTTCTTCAACACTGCCTGGTGGTTAACTGTACCCTCTGCCCCTTGCAGTATACTGGCTTAGCATCTTACTAATATCTTTTAATCCAAATGTGCTGTATCTTTCAAGCTGGGCTCAAAACACCTTTCTAAAAATTCTTTGCAATTAATTAATGCAAACTCAGCTTTACTGTTTTTTACTTGGATCTGTAATCCCTGAACCCTTATATGCTATGTTAGAAATTTATCATGGATTTTTCTTTTACTTTCTGAGAGAAATAATATCAGAGCTTTGCCAGTTATTGGTGCCTCAAACATAACCTTAGGCAAAGATGGAAATTACTGCAGAGGAGCACAGATAGGTTTGTTGAAGACATTTGTCTGCTTTTGCCCATCTTGGAACTTAACCCTTCAACATGCCACCATGGCCCATCCACTTGCCCCTTGAAGTATGGTTCATGGACTAGCATCATCTGGAAACTTGATGGAAATAGACACTCAGGCCTTCTGATTCAGAATCCACATTCTAACAAGGTTTCCCAAGTGATTTTCATGCACAATAAAGTTTAACACCTGACCTTCTCCACTTGAGGCATGAAGGAATCTACAGGGAAAACCTCTCGGATGGCAACCCAGAAAAGTCAATTCATGTAACCCTAGGTCTCCTCCGTCAAACCTACCACTTAGAAAGCAATTATAAATCTTGAAAGCAAGCAAGTTTTTCCACTGAAGGAGTTTAAGAGAGCAATTCAACAAGGGTATACAGAGTCATTGTATTATATATATATGTATTATATATAAAACCTATCCCTCCAACATAGGTGCATCTAAAAATATAAAGTAAATATTACTACACAAATGGAGAAACAGAAACTTAAACATTAGAGCATTTCAATTCCTCACATTCAACCCATGGGTAGATCAACCAGAGAGAAAGTTAATTTTTTAAAAAGTGAAAAAAGCAGAGAAAAGGAACTCTAGCACACTGTTGGTGGGAATGTAAACATGTAAACCCATTATAGAAAATAGCATGGCGATTTCTAAGGACACTAAAAATAGAACTATAAATGACTCAGCAATCTCTGTTCTAGGCATATACTCAAAGGAAATGGAAAATTATTTCCTTGTAAATATATATGCACATCCATACTGATTGCATCATTATTCACAATAGCCAAGATAGGAAAACAGGTTTAAAAAATTCCTGCGGTACACATACAAGGAAATGTTACTCAGATCTCAAGAGTGAGATTTTGCCATTTGTCACAACATGAATGAATTTGGAGGAGACTATACTAAGTGAAATAACCCAGACACAGAAGGAAAACCAGTGCATGACCCCACTTACATTTAGAACCTGTTTTTGAAAATCAGATTATACAAAGAACAAAACAGTGATGACCAGGGGCACAGTAAAGGGGGAAAAATGGGGAAATATAGATTAGAGGATACAAAGAACACATGTGTAGGATTATCCAAGTCTGGACGTCCAATGGACAGCATGAGGATGACAGGTAATTAAATCATACTGCATATGGGATTCACACTAAATAAGTAGATGGTAGCTGTTCTTGCCCCCCCCACACACACACACACAGTTACTACAGAAGACAAGGGACATGTATGTCAATTTGTTTTTTTAACTTTTATTTAATGAATATAAATTTCCAAAGTACAGCTTATGGAGTACAATTGCTTCCCCCGCCATAACTTCCCTCCCACCCAAAACCCTCCCCTTTCCCGCTCCCTCTCCTCTTCCATTGACATCAAGATTCATTTTCAATTCTCTGTATATACAGAAGATCAGTTTAGCATATATTAAGTAAAGATTAACAGTTTGCACCCACATAGAAACACAAAGTGAAAAAAATACTGTTTGAATACTAGTTACAGCATTAAATCACACTGTACAGCACATTAAGGACAGAGATCCTACATGAGGAGTAAGTGCATAGTGACTCCTGTTGTTGACTTAACAAATTGACACTCTTGTTTATGGCATCAGTAATCACCCTAGGCTCTTGTCATGAGTTGCCAAGGCTATGGAAGCCTTTTAAGTTCACTGACTGATCATATTTAGGCAAGGTTGTAGTCAGAATGGAAGTTCTCTCCTCCCTTCAGAGAAAGGTATCTCCTTCTTTGATGACCTGTTCTTTCCACTGGGATCTCACTCGGAGATCTTTCATTTAGGTTTGGCAAAAAAAAAAAAAAAAAAAAAACACAACAACAACAACAACAAACCCAGAGTGTCTAGGCTTTCCATGCCTGAAATACTCTCATGGGCTTTTCAACCAGATCCGAATGCCTTTAGGGCTGATTCTGAGGCCAGAGTGCTGTTTAGGACATCTGCCATTCTATGGGTCTGCTGTGTATCTCACTTCCCATGTTGGATCGTTCTCTCCCTTTTTTATTCTATCAGCTAGTATTTGCAGACACTATTCTTGTTTATGTGATCACTTTGGTTCTTAGTCCTATCATTATGATCAATTGTGAACAGAAATTGATCACTGGGACTAGTGAGATGGCATTGGTATATACCACCTTGATGGGATTGAATTGGAATCCCCTGGTATGTTTCTAACTCTACCGTCTGGGGCAAGTCACCTTGAGCATGTCCCAAATTGCACATCTCTTCCCTCTCATATGTATGTCAATTTGCTTCAGTATGGTAACCGTTTTACTAGCTAAACGTATCCCTTAACATGTTGCAGACTCAACTACAAGCAATGAGATTTATTTTTAACAAAATAAACAACTTTTCATGGCCTCACTAAACAGGAAACATGGAATGCAAGGCTTAGATGAGAGGAGACAGATCAGCTCCCTGAGAACAACTGCTGAAGGATTGGTACTTGGCATTAGATGTTAGAGGAGCAGAGGCTGTGCAGGTCCCTGAGGACAGGGGTATCCTTAGTGCACAGACATCCAGAAGTGCTGAGCAAAGGCTCGGAGTCACCAGAAACAGAGAGGACAACAGAGCAATGGTGGCCAAGACCGTAAAGAGGATGAAGTGGAAATTTAAATAGAATTCCTCTGGCTCTTTCGCATGCAGTATTACTGGGCACTACACTAAGCATTTGTTTCATTCAACAATAATATGCAATAAGTATTATTAGTCCCATGTTATAAACAGGGTATCATGGCCAGCACTGTGGCGTAGTGGATAAAGCTGCCGCCTGCAGAGCCGACATCCCACACGGGTGCCAGTTCAAGTCCCAGCTGCTCCACTTCTGATTCAGACCTCTGCTATGGCCTGGAAAAGCAGTAGAAGATGGCCCAACTCATTGGGCCTCTGAATCTGCATGGGAGGCATAGAAGAAGCTCCAGGCTTCTGGCTTTGGATCACCACAGTTCTGGCTGTTGCAGCCAACTGGGGGGTAAACACATGGATGGAAGACCTCTCTCTCCCTCTCCTTCTATAACTCTTTCAAATAAATAAAAATAAATCTTTAAAAAAATTAAACAGGGTATATAAAAAAAATGGGGAGATTGTCGAACTTCTACAGTGATGAATTCAGAATTCAAAACCAATGCAGGAGAGGCACCAAGATGGCAGAATAAGGAGGGAGCTTACTTCTCTAGACTAGGTAGAGTTAAAAAAAAAAAAAAGTGAAGAGACTTATCCCAGGGAAGTGTTAGCAAGGAAACAGCAGAGGAAACTCTACACAAATTAAAGGGACACAGTGGACCTTTGTGGAGGGTATGGAAATGCACAGCCAGAATCCCAGCACCTGGGAGCCTGAGCACCAGCTTTAGAGAGTAAGGCGAGACCAAACTACAGTGACCCATGCCACTGGTGATAAAGCTGCAGGAAGAGCCTGGTGTGACTTAGGCTTGGAGTCCTGTGGGGGCTTTAGTATATCTGCCAACCTAGAGGAGAAAAAAAAAGGGAGGCACATTTATCCCTCTCCAACCACCCAGCAACAGGCCCTCTAACTAGCCAAGAGCAGGTGGGCACCTTTTTGGACATATACAACAGCTGCACCAGCTCCTGTCTGTGCCCCCAGCAACCAGCCAAGAGGAGATACCCAGGTCTGACTGGGACAATTGACAGTGTGCTGGGACTGGAAACACTGTGGCTGTGTGGGAGGGTGCAGAGTGTGCCTAGGACTTTGGACAGCCATTGTGGTTGGTTCCACACCCTTGGGGCTCTGCCATTCCCTGATGAGAGTCACTGCTGCAGGATCTGTGCTCACACTGAGGACTGCACCAATCCTTTGTGTGGTTCTTGTGGCAATGCGGATAAATACAGTACCCACTGGGGCTAGTTCCCACGCACTGGTCTCCTTGGAGGAGAGGAGGTAAGCATGAGGCTATGCCCACAGAGATGAACAAAACTCCTCTCTGATAATAAAAACAGAGGAGATCTACCACACTCAATTTGAGAATCACCTTGGAAATTCCCCTCACCCTGGAGCACTGAACAGAGCTCCCAGGCCATACCCAGCACACACTTCTGGGTATTCACTGAAAGAGCAGACACTCCACTAAGCCACAGAGACACAGTCCAAAGATACAAGTCCTCAAAGGGGGGAGGAGGGGACAGGGAAACAAGTAGTTCCACAAATGCCTAAAAATAAACACAGCAATTCAAGAAACAATAAGGAAAATATGACACCCCTAAAGGAACACAACACTTCATACTAGAATGTGAAAATGAAGAGACTGAAGAAATGCCAGGAATTGAATTTAATAAATTGATGGTAGGATTACTTAGAAATAATCAGAAGCAAATCCATGAACTAAAGAAATCCATACATGAAAGATTTCTCTTGAAATTGAAATTTTAAAGAGAAATAAAAATATTGGAAATGGAGGGATTGAATAGAATAAAAAATGAGGTAGAAAGATTTAACAGAATCAGTGAGGCAGAAGAAAGAATATCCAAGTTAGAAGATAAATCTCTGGAAATTTTACAGACCAAAAAAAAAAAAAAAGAAATTAGAAAATTAAAAAGTGTTGAAGATCTATGGGATACTATCAAATTACCCAACATATGGGTCTTAGGAGTTCCTAGAGGCGTGCAAAGAGTGGATTAGAAGGTCTTTTTTAGTAAAATAATTACAGAAAATTCCCCAAGTTGGAGGAAGAAAGGGATGTCCAAGTACAAGAAGCATACATAATTCCTAACAGAAATGACAAGATCTTCACCACAACACATTGCAGTCAAACTTTTCACAGTAAAGCATAAAGAAAAGATTCTAAAATGTGCACCAGAGAAATACCAGGTTACTTTCAGAGGATCTCCAATTAGAAAAGCTGACTTCATCAGAACACTACAGGCTTGGCGAGAATGGTGAGATATATTCCAAGTCTTGAGAAAAAAATTGCCAACCCAGAATATTGTATCCTGCAAAGCTCTCATTTCTGAATGAAGGTTAAATAAAGACCTTCCAAAGCAAACAGAAATTAACAGAATTTGTCACCACTTGTCCAGCCTTACAAAAGATGCTTAAGGATGTGCTACACAGAAACATGGTCATCACTATGAAAGAATGTGAAGGCAGAAAATTTCCCAGTAAAGGTACAAAGGAAATCCAAAGTAAACAATAGGAATATTTATGGGAAAATGGTAGCACCAAGTCATTACTTACAAATAGTCACCTTGAATGTAAATGGCCTTAATTCTCCAGTTAAGATACAGAATGACTGAATGGGGGGGAAAATATTTGCTGCCTACAAGAAAAATCTCACCCACAAAGATACCCACAAACCGAAAGCAAAGGTTGGAAAGAGACACTCCATGGAACAGAAACCAAAAACGAGCTG
Source organism: Oryctolagus cuniculus (assembly GCF_964237555.1). Taxonomy (NCBI): domain Eukaryota; kingdom Metazoa; phylum Chordata; class Mammalia; order Lagomorpha; family Leporidae; genus Oryctolagus; species Oryctolagus cuniculus. The sequence continues at coordinate 163,594,283 of NC_091434.1, forward strand.
GTAGAATCATCCTAGTAGTAGACAAAATAGACTAACACACAAACTGTTAAGAGACAAAAAAGGGCACCATGAAATGAGAAGGGATCAATTCAACAAGATGTGATTATAATAAATGTATATGTACCTAACTACAGGGCAGCTGGCTATTTAAAAGAAATGTTGATTACTAAAGGGAGAAAGACTTCCACAAGATAGTAATGGGGGACTTCAGTACCCCACTTTCAGCAATGGACAGATCAACAACAACAACAACAAAAAAAAGGAAACAGTCTGTCAACACTATAGACCAAATGGATCTAAGATATCTACAGAACTTTTCATCTTGCAGTTGCAGAATACACTTCCTTCTCAACAGTGCATGCAACTTTTTCTAGGATAGACCACAGGGCCATGCCATAAAGCAAGTTTCAGCTAATTCAAATTAACTAAAATCATACCATGCATCTTCTCTGACCACAATGGAGTGAAGCTGGAAATCAACAACTCAAGAGACTGTAGAACACATGCACACAGAGACTAAACAGTATGCTTCTGAAAGAATAGTAAATCATAAAAGAAAACAGAAATCAAAAAATCATTCAGGAACAGTTTATTTTTTCACACCATTTGTTGAAATTTTTGCTTAGTATAGAGTTAATTTTCTGTGTATAAAGTTAATTGAAAATAGATTTTAGTAAAAAATAAGAATGGGAATAGGAGGGGGAGGAGGAAGAAGGATGGGTATGGTGGGAATAATATTTGTGTTCCTAAAGTTATATTTTATTAAATGCATGAAGTTTGTATCCTTAAATAAAAGGTTTCTTGGAGGGGGAGGGGAGGTAGAATCAATCCAGCTCCCATGCCTGCCCTTAAACTTGTGCTCTCCACTGTCTCCTGCTGGTCAAACAGGGTACAGCATGGATGGGTCTCTGCATGCTAGGGACTCAATCATTCCCAGTTGACACTTTGGTTGGTTCCATAAATTCATAATCAAAGAAGCCTTCAGAGGTCAACACAAACTTGGGCCTGAAGCAGTAGACTCTGCCTTCAAACCACCAGCACAGTCTAGAGGCCAGTATCATGAATGCTGTCTTAATAAGGGCTGGTTTTCCCCCTACGTGGCAATGCTTTATAATTAATGTGAAGTTTGAGTAAAAAGCAAGCACTTTCCCTTTCTTGGGAAATAACACATGCTGGTATCACTAAGTGGCCAGCTGGCTCCTTGGTACACAAGGACTTTGTGTAGAGGGGTCAAGTCTCCTTAGGACAGCATTGGGAAACTCCTTATTCTGTAGCCCCTGCAGCAGGTCTGCTTCTGTCCCCAGAGGCAGTGCTACCCCAGATCCTTCTCTAGCCTTGACCTCCCTAAAGAACCACATCATCTACCTTCCTCCTACAAACTGAACCACCCAAGGACTCTGGTCAGCTCGGAGTTTATAGACCAACCACCTGCAGCAAATCTTCCACTAGCAAGTGAGAAGCAACTTCTCTCTTCTACAGATCTTCTGAGGGTCTCTTCTGCCTCTTATTTAAGGCTCTCGTCCTATCCAGACATCTGTTTGTGTCAAAGAAAAAGCTGCCAAATATTCAATTATGAGTGATTATGAAAAGTGGCATCATACTAAGGAGATGATCAACACATTTGCAACAGTGAGGATATCCAGTGGCCTTCATCATAGTCCTTGAGTGTCAAAGTTTACAGCTCTCTGCTGCAATTTTAAGAACTACACATAAAGACGGATCAAAAATTGAGCATGTGTCTTCACTCTTCAAGGCGACACAAGGCCAAGGGAACAGACAAGGAGGAAAGCTGTATCCATTTCACTTACTGATCACAAGCCTCAAGTGAATGAGAGGGTTTTAGAAAGCTCAATACAGGGACCAGTGCTGTGACACAGTGGGTAAAGCCGCAGCTTACAACACCAGCATCCCAAATGGGCACCAGTTTGAGTCCCAGCTGCTCCACTTCTGGTCCTTCTCCTTGCTAATGTGCCTGGGAAAGCAGAAGATGGCCCAGGAGCTTGGGCCCCTGCACCCACATGGAGACCTGGAAGAAGCTCCTGCCTTCGGATCAGCCCAGATCCAGCCATTGTGGCCCTTTGGGGCATGAACCAGCAGATGGAAGCTCTCTATAAACTCTGCCTTTCAAATAAATAAAATACTTTTTAAAAAGATCTCAATGCTATCATTTTCTTCTTTTAGCAGTATGAATACATATAGAAGTATGTTATATTCAGGAGTATTTGTATAGGCTTCTCTTTTGCATCCCAAAGCTTTTAATTCTGCAGAGCAAAGCATTTTTACTTTTTAATGTTAGAAGTCCCTGAGCCACTTTAAATTTAGTCTTCCTATTTCTCACTTGCTAATTGTTGAATTTTCATGTTTATTTTTAATCTTGAAAGCAGAAGACTGCTATCTCTCCTCTACTTCCTGTCACCTTAGGGGAAAAGTAAAGATAATATACAAACTACAGGCAGGACGCAGTGTGGGAGAGACACCAATGGAATGCTGTCAGTCTTTCAGGCCCAAGTTCCCAGGTGCACATAACCACTAACGTGTGGTTAATTAACTAACTGCAAATTAACACTCAGCTACCAGGCCCTACGGATGAACAACAAAGAAGAGCAAAGACTTGGTACATTGTAGAAACAAACTGTGACAAAGATGATGGAGATGCTGACAGGCCAAAGCAATAAGGCAGAGAGAAGCACAGGTAGCAAAGAAAACACTGGACACCATTTACCCCAAAATCCAAAGGTGATCGCGATCGCATGCCTACGACCAAGGCAACAATGACCCACATTGCTAGCAACATCCTTTCAGTCATGAAAAACCCTTGAACTGGGTTGTAAATTCTGTGAGGACCAGCTAATCTCACTTCAGTTCTTTACATTCAAGCTCCACAGTGCTCAGTAACTGACCTCTAGGGGGGAGGGGTTCTGCCTAATGTGCTCTTGGGTGGCTTTTCTTAGACAAATTTGTTCTGAGCTCCCTGTATAAAGCAGCACAGGTAATAGGAGACAGCAATTATTTCTTTCAATTGGAAGCACATCTGAGGACACTTGGGGAAAACAATTTTTAAAATCCCTAAAGAAATTTACCAAAAAGGAGAATCATGAATAAAATTATTTTTCAGACATGTTTCATGGACAGAAAGTTCAACTGCTGTGAGCTTATTTTCTTAACAGTTTGGAACCATTTGTCAGTCAAAATTAAATTACAGGCATTCCATTTGAAAAATAACAAATTAGACAATCATTTTCATGAATCACAAAAATCTTCTCACATCTCTCGGGTTTCTTAAGGCATTTAACGCCTTCCTGTTTTCTGTGAACATCAGGCCACATAACTCACAAGACCATAACCCACTTAAAGGGTGTATTACATAAAAGGTCGCACAACCTGCTGTGAAATACTGTATCTTTAGCATCAGAATCACTGGGGACATTGAGAGGAAGGATTCATTAATGAAGTGTGAGGTTCGTTTTATTTATAGTCCATTGGAAAGGCATATTTCACGCCATCAGAAGCACTTCTGCCCGAAAGAAGTTACAGCTCATCATGTGCCGTGCAAAGCTAGGGTAAGACCAAGGCTAGTGTTGCTGGCAGTTCGAAATATTGCAGAATAGAGAGCAATTCACTTTCTAAAAAGTTGACAGCACAGGGGCTAGGAGAATGTGGGAGAAGATCAAACCAGACCACAGCTAGAGTCCTGACAGGAGGGACCCCTGGGGAGTTCGGATGTTGGCTGGTCTGAAAGTTTGGTGCAATCTGAGATGGGTCATGTCCAAGGTCTTCCATCTTTTCTGTAAAGTGGCACAAAGCCTTTGATGAGAAAAGAGGCAGGGAGAGGGCTAACATGGAAGAGTCATGTGGGACGTAGTAAAGCAAGTTCATTGGAAAATAGAAGACTTCCAGGCAATTTGAAGTCAGTGACCATGAACTTAGAGAAGCATCAGCCTGTTTCTGCTGCTACACTGGACTCGACGAGTTTGACTCCTTTTGACTCCTTTTGTGTCACTAGCATCCAGCGCAGCTCCTAACAGAGATGCTCATAATTGTTATCTGGATCCAATCAGAAACGGGACACACACGAGTTGTCTGAGCATACATACAGCCTGAAATACAAACTATTTTTCTTTAAGTGTACAAACACGATGGATCCGACAGTGAAGTCCAAACTAAACACAAAGGAAAATCTGACACCCGGACTTTGCAGTCAAGGTGAGTGAGTGGTGCAGGAAAAGCCGGCTGATGAGAAGCTCAAGTGCAAGGATGTGCAGGGCACAGGTAGTGAAGGGGAGATGCTGCCAGCCACCTCGAGCGCAGCGGGGCCCCAGAAACAAGACGAAGAGCTGCTGGAAGGCCCATGTGTCATCGCTGCCATGCAGGAACCATGTGCAGGGCCTGGAGTTTAGGGACAAGCTTTCAGGAAACCCCTCCGCCATGCTGACAGGCTGGCTTTCCAGTTGGCAAATGGCATTCTTCCTGGAACTTGGGCAGAAAAGCACTAGAGCCTGCCTAGCTCTCGTTCACAGGGTGCAGCTTTCTTTGCCCACTTTCAATGCCATTCAGCATCTTCTTGCTGCTTCCATCCCAGCATCTGATGCCCCAGCTACTCCAAGTTACTTTCTCGTTGCAAACACCATGTGTTCATTTCCAAGCTCCCTGTGGGATGCTCTCTCCTCCTCCCATCCATTGTACACTCCCACTCCTCTTCCTCTCATGTTTCCTCTTCTGCAAAGCCTTTCTTTCCCTAAGCAGAGGTACCCATTTCTACAGTGTCCTTTAACATGTATTTAGGCATGGAGGAAACCACATTTAATTTGTTACTTGTGACTTGAAAAACAACTGGCACATCATAGATTCTCAATGCATGTCTGCCAAATTGAGTTTACTGTTCATTTACCTTGCAGACAAATGACTATGTCCTAGCTATCAGTGCACTTTGACATTTCTTTTTACAACCCATGGACTGAATTGTTTTTAACTGATTTCAAGACCATGTGCCATGTATGCACTACTGGAGTTCAAATAAAACTTCTGAAATAGAAATCAATTCTGATTACTTTGTTCTTTAACTCAGTTTACAAATGAGAAGGTTGATGTTGATTTAAAGATGTACAAAATATAGCAAAAGATATGGGGGGGTAACAGAAGATTTTGCTCCACCAAATTCAGGAACATTCGAATTTGAGGCACCCCTCACAGCCTGTGGAAGGTGGCATTAGAATAAAAGGGAGTGCTACTTAACACAGCAGGCGGCATACATGAAGCTCTTTAGTCAGAATTGGTACAGACTTGAAAATGTAAGTAGGCTCCAAGAAGGACTTGCCAAAATCTAAGATGATGGTTCCAACATGTCATTGAGTAGAAATCAGAGCTATTTACGTTGTCAGTGGGGTACATCCACCCTACACTTACCCACAAAGTGTCACTGGTTTCCTTCTCTTAGCCATAGTACTGAGCAGTATGCATCCAGCCTGGTCTGATCAAACTCAGCATGTCATTTTTGATGTTTTCTACAGGCCAAAGTCATAGCTGTTGTTTGGGGAAATTTACTTTCTTAAAATGAGATGCAGTTCTTTGATTCGTCCTACATAACTTTACTGTCAAGCATTTAAATTAAAATATCTTCCAAAATAGTTGCTTCATTGAACAAGTTCTTGAAGGCCAAAAGGGACTTGATTCCAGCTGCGAGCTGAACATCTTTCTAAGCCATCTGTACTTGGGAAAGCAAACGCCAAGTCCCCAAGTGGACTGAAGTGGATATTTGGTATGACAAGCCGTACTGAACCATGTGGAAGGTACCAAAGGGGAAAAGCAGGAAAAAGTTATTAAGAATCAAACCCATGTCTGGATCAGAGAAGTTTGACTATCATATGGACTTCAAAATTCCACTCATGACAAAATATTCATAACTAGCTGGAGTCACATGTCAGCATTACTCAAGGAATCAGAGAAAGACAGTGGCCCCTTCCTTCTTAGGCTCATTTTGATTTAATGGCCACGTGGATTTGTGTTCATGGAAGAGCACAAGGGATCTCCCAGCTTGATCACATGGGAAACCAGGCTGAGCTCTTGGCTCAGCACAGGAGAGAGGAGGGTGGTAGAAACCTGGGGACTGGGGCACTCTTGACAACCGAGTAATGTTTAATAACGCCTAGTGCACACTGTTACATGATGGGGCTAATTCCAGCAGAGGTTCCTTATATTTATAAGGTTGCCACGAGAGACATTCAGAGAAAAACAAACCATTTGCTGTGATTCCTCATCAGACTGACAAAATCATGTATTGGCACAGATGTTTCAGAAGTTGTCTGAAGTATTTGTTCAGATATATGATATACCTAAAGATTGACAGCGTTGGGGCTGGCGTTGTGGCCTAGTGGGGAAAGCCTCTGCCTGTAGTGCCAGCAACCCACATGGGCACTGGTTTTGAATCTCCACTGCTCTACTTCTGGTCCAGGTCCCAGTTAATATGCCTGGGAAAGCAGTGCTTGGGCCCCTATACCCACATAGGAGACCAAGAAGCTCCTGGATTCAGATTGGCCCAGCTCCAGCCATTGTGGCTAATAGGGGGATGAACCAGCAGATGGGAGATACATTCTCTCTCTCTTCCCCCACCCCACAACTTCTCTCCCCCTCTGAATCTCTTTCAAATAAATGAAATCTTATAATAAATAAAAAAGACCATATTCTACCATGCAAAAGCTATTGAGTTCCTTTCTTAGCCCAACCCTAGAGAAACCGTATAAATTGAAATAAAATTAACAGATCTGAAGACCTAATACAAAGACCAAAGAAACTGGGGAGAAAGATTGAGAATAACCAATTGTGGAAGAAGAACAGCAGCCAGTATAGAGGAGGAAAGGACAGTATAGAATCAAGAGGCTGGGGGTGTACACTGGCGTTGTGTTCACTCCACGCTGAAACTTTTCTTGCCCTCTTAATCTGGGGGTAGAAGATCAGCACCAGTCCACCTCTGCCATAGTTTTGAGGAAGCCTCAAGCCGCATCTAGAGTCTGGCAGAAGATTAGCCTGATCGCCTTGCCCTGAGTGGTCACTCCACGTCCCCAGTCCCCTTCGTAGCCCACATATAGGAACTGACAGCCAGATCCAGAGCAGAGGCCCAGAGCTTCCTCCAGGGACAGTTTCTTGGTAAAGGGCAGCAAATGCAAAGGTCAAGTCCATGCTTCAGCGCTGTGACCCCTCTATCCTGGGGCACACCAAAATCCTCCTCTCCCCACTCACACCAGGAGCAACATAGGCTGGGCTCTGCTTGCCCTCTTGGAAACAGAAGTGGGGTAGGGCTCAAGGCAGCAGAGGCCTGACATGAGTAGAGTCACAGAGACAATATACTTAACCTACCACCAAATCAATCAGAATTGTTGGGCAAGAAAAGTCAAAACGTTAAAGCAGCAAAATATGGACCCTGCACAATGCATGCACATAGAGAAACACTACATGGTACCCGCAAAACATATAAAATTTGTATGTGTACTAGAAACTTTTCCAAATAAATTTAATAAGCAAAAGAAAGAATTCTGCAAAGAGCAGGTATTCATAAATCAGGAGCAATCAGTAAGAGCTGTATAGAAATACCAGCTCTGAACAAAGTAAAGTAGAAAACAGTTCCTTAGATAAACAGCAGAATGGAAGCAGCCAAAGAGTGAATGGGGAGAGCAGGTCCAGGATTTTCTCCCATGAGGCACCGGGAAATTAGCAGCTTGTAAAGCCTAACAGTTAAGACGTGAAATATGCAAGGGTCCACACCAGAAGTCTCCAGGTATAGGGAAAATAGAAGTAACTGAATAATTGCTGAAAATTTCTAGGAATTAAGAAAGTTGAAAGAGCAGAGATTAAATGTCTGGGAGAAAAAAAAACCACCCAAGGGAGGGGCTGGCATTGTGGTGTAATGGGTAAAGCCGCCTCCTGCAACACCAGCATTATATGGGCACAGGTTCGAGCCCACTCCCAATCCAGCTCCACCCTAATGGCCTGGGAAAAGCAGTGGAAGATGGCTCAAGTGTTAGGGTTTCTGTTAACAACATGGGAGACTCGGATGAAGCTCCTGGCTCAGCTCAGGTCTTGCAGCCATCTGAGGAATAAACCAGCAGATGGACCATCTCTGTCTCTCCCTCTCTAACCCTCACTTCAAATAAAGAAATCTTTAAACACACACATGGGAAAAAAGGAAGTATGGGAAGAAGGAAGATGAGGAAGGGAGGGAGGGAGAAAAGAAAAACTGTAAGGAAAGGAAGGGAGAAAACAGAAAAGCTAAGAGGAAATGCAAGAGAGGCCAGAGTAGAAAGAGGTCAAATCAACACATCACACAAAATAAACAGCATTATGCTTTTTGTCGAAATGGTTACCCTGTCAAAAATTTGTTTGAAAAAATATTTTGGTAACACATGACCTCCTTTATTGATTGATGCATTTACACAGTAAGTTTCAGTGGAAGATCTGATAACTGCCGTCACTTTGCAAAGCCACAGCAAGCACATAGCATGAGTGAGAAAACCCATGTTGCGGCCAACTCTGAAACCTAAGGGGTTACTCGTAACTGCAGCCTAACCAAGCTGTGATGATGCACTGGCTACCTAGAGCTGATGGATAAAAGCAGGAAACAGTGAGATTTATAGCACAATACCATGAAAAGGATGAAAGTTAAAAACCACATTTATATGCAAAAATATTAACAAGGATACACACACATTTAAAACAATACATCAAAGACACCAGGCTGAATGCTAAGCGAGAGAAGGGAATCAGAGCAGTGATCAAGGAAGATGAAAGAGAAAGAAAATAAAACAAGAAGTGGGCTTTGCACAAATCAATGACAGCAATGTGCTCTGAACTAAGAATGATTAACTTAACGCTCCATTCCTGAGATCTAATTAAAAGAAAGAGACAAACAGCACCATTACAGATGATTGGGGGCTGAAAGTGAGAAGTTATTGGCACGTATTTGAATAGATAGGGGAAAAAATGTGAGGCAGCAGTAGACATTGATCTTGTTGGGGCTAACAGCTCTAATTAGCTGCTTTCAGAAATGCCCTTACCTATCTCAACAGAGTACAGCACTGTGGCAGGAACTGCGGCACAGGTTAAGCTACCACTTGCAATACCAGCATCCCAGATCAGAGTGATGGTTGGAGTCCTGGCTGCTCCACTTCAGATCCAGCTCCCTGCTAATGCACCTAGGAAATCAGCAGATGATGGCCCAACGACTTGGGCCTCTGCAATCCACCTGGAAGACCTGGGTGGAGTTCCAGACTTCCAGCTTTAGCCTAGACCAGCCCAGGCACTGCAGGCATTTGGGGAGTGAACCACTGGATCGAAGATTTATTGTCTCCCTCCCCCACTCGGATGCAAGATTCATTCTCATTCTCTTGCTGTGTGTGTGTGCCCCTTTCTCTGTCACTCCACCAAATAAAGAAAATACACTACTGAGGCCAGGACAGGGATGAAAGCCTGGCAGACTAGGGAGGACGTGGGACAGTACTCAGAACTGTCCCTGCTGAAAGCCCATCATTAACTACCTTTCCCCGTTCAGACAGAGGACATCCCCATGGTCCATTCTCTCATTAGTGGAGCCAGGGCTAACTCAGGAATCCAACATGTGCCCAGACATTTGGGTGGAGGTGTGACTTCCTATCTTCTCATTGCTGCTGCGGTAACAAAAATACCTCACATGGGGTATTATATAATAACAAACCTGTCTCCCTGTTCTGCAGGTTGGGAAGCCCAGGACCAAGCCTTCAGGGTCTGTGTCTGGTGAAGGCTGGCCGTCTGTTCCAAAGGAGAGCCTTCTTGCTGTGTCCTTGTGTGGCTGAAAGCGGCAGGGGGGACACACGAGCCTGTCTTACAAGGGCTCTGATCTTGTGTGAGAGCAGAGCCCACATGACTTAATCTCTATAGGCCCTCTCTCGTAATATCATGGGGGGGGGGGCAGCGCTGTGGCATAGTGGGTAAAGCTGCCACCTACAGTGCTGTCGTCCCATATGGGAGCTGGTTAGAGTCCCGGCTGCTCCACTTCCAATCCAGCTCTCTGCTATGGCCTGGGAAAGCAGAAAATGGCCCAAGTGTTTGGGCCCCTGCATCCACATGGGAGACCTGGAACAATCTCCTGGATTCAGATCGGCGAAGCTCTGGCCATTGTGGCCAATTGGGGAGTGAACCAGCAGATGGAAGACCCCTCTGTCTCTGCCTATCCTAACTCTGACTTTCAAATAAAACAAATCTTTTAAAAAAAAATAGTATCATACTGGGTATTAAGTTCCAACATGCGAATTTGGGGGGCAGAAGGATATAATCTCTCAGACCATAGCACCATCCATACCACAAGTGATGACTGCATACACTCTCACTGCCCCTGGCTGTAGGTGGCAGTAATAAACAGCAGGTAACTTTCAGTATCTCCACATCTGTCAAGGCCTGCAGGAAAGTCAGACCTAACCAAAGCACACAAAACTTGGAGCCAGCGTCGTGGTATAGTGGGTTAAACCACCACCTGTGATGCCAGCATCCCACATGGGCACCAGTTCGAGTCCTGCCTGCTCCACTTCTGACCCTGTTCCCTGCTAATGGTCTGGTGAAAGCAGAAGATGGCCCAAGTGTTTGGATCCCTGTCACCCTCACGGGAGACCAGAAGAAACTCCTGGCTTCAGCCTGGACCAGCCCTGGCTATTGAGGCCATCTGGGGAGTGAACCAGTGGATGGAAGATGGCTCTCTCTCCTTCTGTGTAACTCTGGTTTTCAAATAAGTCTTTTAAAGATCTCCAAACAAACACACACACACACACACACACACACACAAGTATTCTAGGTCCCCAAATATACCACATACCTCACTCCACTCCACAGAAGGCAGGCTCCTGGGGAAAGAATGATGCATGCTTTCCTGCATCGAGGCTCAAAATAAGAGGAGACTGTACGTACTTCCTGTAACTGCTTAGCTGGAGCTGGCCAGGCCGAAGGCAACAGAAGGCTCTGCTCTCAGCTTTCCTGGGTATTCTTCATGTCTTTGTTTGGGAACTCATACTAACAGGACTGATCTCCATGCAGGTCCTGTTGGCTCAAATCACTCTACGTTAAGCCTTTTTGGTACTGCTGGTTAACAAGATGCAAGACAAAGTACTCGTGAGCACAGAAAATTAATAGAAAACACAATCTAAGTGTATGCTGAGTTTAGCTACCAGCATCCAGTTTTAAAGATGACCTAATTGTTCCATAGAATATGGAGAGAAAGAAACATGGGCAAAGGTTTTAGGCAAACCCACCACTAACTTGTGTGTAGCACTGCAGAAGCAGACCCAGACACTCACAGCATGATTTTAGTAGTGGTCAACTGCACCAGGGTGAATAAATGAAGACAGCAAATGACTTAAATCTCTGGGGAAAATAGGAGCAGATTGAAAAGTGACCTTCGCAATGCTTTTAGTAATTTTTAAGTTGTACATATCTCCTTAACATTTTCATTCGGTACACCAGATCAGTAATCATTTTGCTGTAATCTCTTTCCAACACTGTACATGTGTACAAAGCCATTGAGATTTGCAAAGCTTTTTGAAGAGTTAATGTTGTTTGAATGGACAGAATATTTGCCTTAATAAATTCAAGTGTTCCAAAAGTTGAACAAAATAAACCAAATCCTGGATCCTCCCCCCACCCCAAAGGTTGAACAGATAAAGTACAATGAAACAGGTCTGAAAGACTAAAGCCTACTAATTTGTTACTTTCACAAATAAAAAGACTCAGAAAATTGACTCAATTTCTATAGTTGGAAAGCAAAACTAAAGACAAAATACTCTAAGGGGATGTTACAGAACATATTTAATAGAGAGGTTTCATAGAGTCACTGCCTAAGCCTTAGAAAACAGTATTTTAAAGACTCAACATGCATCTCCTGCAAGAAAACACTAAGACTATAGCAAAACACACAAATACCTGCTATGCACAGGAGTCCAGCCAGGAGTGGGCATTTGGCACAGCAGTCGAGATGCCGCTTGGGATGCCCACATCCCGTATCGACTGGATTCAAGTGTGGCTTCCTGCTACTGTGTACCCCAGGAGGCAGCAGATAATGCTCCAGCCCTTATGTCCCTGCCACCCAAGTGCAAGCCCTGGATTGACTTCCCAGCTCCTGGCCCAGCCCCAGCTTTGCAAGCATTTGCCAAGTGAGCAAGCAGATGAGATCTTTCTCCCCTCCACTCCTTTCTGCATCACTCTGCCTTTCAAATACAAGCGAATAGTAAACATTTTCAAAAACCAGCCAACAACAGACTTGCAGATCCTTATAGCTCCTCATTGTAGGAAGATGGGAGATGGATGGATAAGATTTCCAAATTCACACAAGTACAGTACTGGGAAATCAGCCTGTGAGACTTCCAGGCTTGAAAGACAGAATAAACCAGCTCATGTCATGTCCCTGTGCCAAGATTTAATAAAACAAAACCCAGTAAAACAGCAGGGGGGATGGAGGGAGGGAGAGACAACCTAAGACGATTATGCTAGAAAATAATGGGAGACGAAAGGGAAGCTCTTAGAGCGAGCAGAGCATGCAGGAAGTTGGCTCGCTCTCGCTTTCTCTCTCTCTCTCTCTCTCTCTCTCTCTCTCTCTCTCTCACACACACACACACACACACACACACACACACAGTCACAATCCAGACTGACAACTCGGTGGAGCCCTGGAGCTCCCACCACACACTCATGGAGTAGAACAGTGGATCCAACCCCAAAAAGCAAAGTAGAAACAAGCAAGTCTCAGACTTGAGGGGAAGAGCAGTCAGAGAGGGTGGTTATTTCCAGAGAATGACTTAGAAATTGTTTTTACTTTGTTCCCTACCCTTTTCTTGGTTCTGCTTAAACATGCTCATAGTGAACTCAAAATTTTTGTGTGAAACCGTTTTTCTCTTATTTACCAAAGGGCAGAAGTGTGACCACATAGCTCTACAAACCACATAAATGTTCCTGTCCTCATCAAGCAAACCCAACCAGTTTGGCACTTTGGCCTTTGAGAGGGGAAAGGCAGGAAAAGGAGAAATACCAAGTTTAGATAAAACAAGTGCCATGGAGAAAACTAGTCTGTGACAGAACTGGGGATACAGGCTGCACAGGAGCAGGTGGGGAGGAAGAACTGTTTTCTAGTCCTAGCTTTCCCCTCCTGCTCCCTCCCCTCATCACCACCAATGCTGTCTCAGTCACCTGTAGCCAGGAAAGCAATGGAAAGGGATTGTGTGAGGAACAGGTGTCCACACTGCACACATGTTCCAGTATCCATGCATGTGTTGGGTTGTGAGAGATGCCCAAGAACATTTTTAGTCCAAACATGAACAACCAGTATCTGACTCAGAACATACAGCTCTTCACTTGAATGTATTTCTACTAATATACTAATTATCTAATTTAATAATTTCTATAAGACCTGAATAAGACCACCATAAATGACAACCAGAATTTAAAGGAGACACACCATTCAGCCATTGCTCACTCTATTTCAATGGATCTAAGAATCACTGATTATACAGTGCATCATTTGTTGATGGTTGATTTTTAAGTTTATAATTGGCATGGTAATTGGACATATCTGTGGGGCATGGCATGCTATTCCGACACATGTATACAGTGCAGTGGTCAGATCAGGTTGGCTAGCATAGCCACCATCTCAGACATTTATCAGTTCTTTGTGTTGGTAACACTCCAATCTCTTTCCAACCGATTTTAAACAGATACTAAATTATGACAAACTATAGTGACCCTACTGGGCCACACACTAGAACTTGATCGTCCTGACTATTTTTGTACCCATTAACCACCACTTCCAAGTCCCCAGTAACCACCATTCTACTCCCAGCTTTGAGGTTAATTTTTCAAGCTTTCACATCATGAGAACAGGTGGTTATTTGTCTGAGATATCCCACCAGGAGGGAGGAAAATGTTACCAAGCAAACTATAACATAGCACATCCTTACCACATCAACCATAAGACATTCTAATCACAAGGATGTGAGAGGAGATGAAATACAAGAGGTTGAGTATCCCTTACCTGAAATGTTTGGGACAAGAAGTGTTTCAGACTACAGATTTCAGGTTTTGCAATTTTTTACATAGATATGAGATACCTTAGGGATTAGACCCAGTCTAAATATAAATTATTTATTCCTTATACATTTTACCTGATGGTAATTTTATGCAGTGTGTTTAGCACATCTGCATTTTGACTACAAGTTGTCACAAGGTGAAGTGTGGCATTTTCCACTTGTGACATTGGAGTTCCCAATTTTGGTGCATTTTGGATTTTTGATTTTCAGATTAGGAATGCTCAGCCTGTGTTATTCATCACTCACACACCATCGTTAGATGTGTGATGTCAGGGTCCCTTAACTCTGATTATAGTGCAGGACACCCATCTATCATTTGTAGGATCCCCTTAAGAACTAAACATGCTGTAGTGCCAGGTGCCTGGGTTTTTCTCAGAATTAAGACATCATGGAGCCAGGAGGCCCTTCAGGGAGTGAAGAACTGGAAGGGCAGGTGGGTATTGCTGTCTGGAAACCCTCAGGGGGCTCTAACCCTCTTCTATACCCATCTAAGCTCCAACTCGAAGGAACCACAAAGATGCAAAGTGTTCCTCCCTCCACCACAGTACCTCTCTAACACCTCCACTGACAGTTTTTTCCCCATGTTTTGTTCTTTGTATCCATGGTTTAGTTCCTTTTCTCCCAGGCTATATGACAAAGACATAGGAGTACTTTAGGTCTTTTCTTCCACCTTTAGGTCTGATGGGACCAGTGCTATATATGGCATAATAGGTCCAGCCTCCATCTGCAGCGTCGGCATCCCATTTGGGCACAGGCTCAGTCTCAGCTGCTCCACTTCCTAGCCAGCCCTCAACTAATGTGCCTGGGAAAAGCAGAAGATGGCCCAAGTGCTTGGGCCCCTGCCCCAATGTAGGAGACCCTGGAAAAGCTCCTGGTTCAGGATGGGCCCAGCTCTGGCCTTTGCAGCCATCTGGGGAGTGAACTAGCAGATGGAAGCCCTCCCCCTCCCAACCCCTGCATCTCTGCCTTTCACATAAATAAATTTAAAAAAAAAAAAAAAAAAAAGGCGTAGCGGGGAGGCGCTGCGGCATAGTGGGTAAAGCCACCGCTTGCAGTGCCAGCATCCTATATGAGTGCGGTTTGAGTCCCCACTGCTCCACCTAGATCCCTACTAATGGCCTGCGAAAGCAGCTGAAGATGTCCCAAGTGCTTGGGCCTCTGCACACATGTGGGAGACCTGGAAGAAGCTCTTGGCTCCTGATTGGCCCTGCTCCAACAGTTGTGGTCATTTAGGGAACGAACCTGCAGATGGAAGACCCCTCTGTGTGTGTGTGTGTGTGTGTGTGTGTGTAATTCTGCCTTTCAAATAAATACCTAAGTCTTTAAAACAAAAAAAAAAACCTCCAGGACAGGTTGCTGGCAGTCAGGGGATGGTTGCCTGGGTAACCAAATATTAACAAATGTAACTCCTATTCTCTTTTTACTAGACTAACCATTCTGGTGACTCCTTCTGTCTTACTAGGGAGTTAATAGTAAAAGGATTTATTTAACTAGATTCCAGATTTTATAACCCCTGCCGGCTTCCAACAGCAAACTCCAAACTGCCTCTTACTGGAGGCTTGTCTTAAATGAACCAGAACTACTTTTTTTCATCTAAATATTTTAAACCTAATTGGAACACAGCAAAGCAAAGCAAGTTCCAAAGGCAGTTGGAACAGCTTCCTCATGCCTTGATTTATCGGCGTCAGAGGCTAGTATATTGAAATACAGCTCCTGCCTTGTAGTATTGAGATCAATGGAGAAAAGCGCACTTTGGGAAGAGAAAAAAGGAAAGGGATTTTTTTAAATTAAAATATCTAACTCCAGTGGTTTATTGCTGCTGTCAGAGTAGATGAGTTATGTGGAAGATGAGTAGGGCCCAAAGTTCTAGATCCAGGATCTGGGGTACAGTGTGGTGAATGTATGCATTGAAAGGCATCCTTGGAAGAGATGTGGTACACAAGAACACAGGCCATGACAGGTGGGAAGGAGTTGCTGTTCCAAATGCATTCTCGACCCTTCTCCACCTGTGCAAGCCTGGGAGGCTGGCTCATGTGAGCCCTATCAGCCTGACCTTCCCTTTGGCTTCCTGTTGAGTCCAGTCTATGCAAAGGACTTGCCAGGGATGAAAAGGCAAGAGGAGCGAAAAGATGATATATTGATAGCACCCACCATCTCCCTGCTGGGTTGGCAGGGGCTGCATCTTGCTGCCAATGACCATGGCTCCCGCCTGGCGGACTCTCCCACAGCTACAGGTCACGAGGGGGTCGGTAACCTCTTCAAGCCCAGTGAGAGGCACGGGGCTGTCCCTCTAACTCACTGGTGCTTCATCAACCCTTTATAAATAAACCCTTCAATAACAACTTCCCTCAGAATTACTCCGTCTCTAGGTGTGACAATGATACTGCAGTTGGATTTTTTCCAAGCAGTATTTCTTTTAGAAATGCATCCTAAAATAGGGATAAAATGATATTAAGACGAGGCGTGTCTGGCCATGAGTTGATAATTTTCAAAGCTAAGAGATCAGTACGTGGATACAGGGTCTTATCATTCTCTACTTTTGCACACACTTAACTTTCCATCATATAGGAATTTTTCATAGAGGGGGAAAAACCTTTTTCAGAGCCCCTTTTGAGGATGCTATCTCCCATGACCTGGAAAAACACAGAAGTAGAGGAAGGGAGAGTTGAGAGAATCAGTACATGGTCTGTTCTGTAACTTTGCTTCAACTACCCTCTGAAAGGCAAGGGCTTACAGGGGTGCAGCTGGCTAGGAGGAATAAGTTCTAATATTCAAAAGGGTAACTATCCTTGGTAACAACTAATGGCAAATTTCAAAATCTAACAGAAGATTAATATTCACAACACAAGAAAATGAAATCTGAGGTGACAAATACATCAATTTCCCTGATGATCAGTACACACTGTATACACGTGTTGAAATGTCACATTGCACCCCAAAATATGTATAATCACTATCAATTTAAAACTATATTTTAAAATGGCAAGGGCTGCAATGGGTTTGGGATTCATTCTAAGCTGACTAGACAGTAAAACTTAATTAGTTCACCTGAATTAGAACAATCTGACAGAAAAGATTTGTTGAAATTTTTTCCCCAAAACATGATATTCATTCTCAAAAGATTTGAAAGTCAGAGGAGAGACAAAGACAAAGACAGAGAAAGAGAAATCTTCCATGTGCTGGTTCAGTTCCCCAGTGGCTACAACAGTCAGGGCTGGGCCAGCCCAAAGCCAGGGTCCTTGGGTCCTGGCACCCACAAAGGAGACCTGGAGGAAGGTCCTGGCTTCAGATCAGCCCAGCTCTGGCCATTTAGGGAGTGAACCAGAGGATGGAAGATCTGTCTCTCTTCTGTTAGTCTGCCTCTCAAATAGTTAAAAAAAACTCACTAAAAGTCCCTGCCCTCTTGGAGATTTCTTTCCAGTAAGAGATGCAGGAAACAAACATACAAGCAGATGCACGTTTCAAGCAGTGCCAAGTGCCAGCAAGAAACTTGAACAGCAACAGTGATGGAGGATATGTTGGATACAGTGGCCTAGGATGGTCAAAGGAGGTGACAATTTGCTAATAAAGCACATAGCAAAGTTAATTTTAGATCAGTTTTATTACCTAAGAAAAAACTGTTTGAGAGAAAAATCTTTAGAGTATTTGGGAACTGTTTGCCAAGGAAATAGCCATGAAAATTCAGAACCCCAGCCTGGCTTGCTAGGTTGAGCCACGGCCAAGGTCTCCCGATAGCCCTCACTTCCCCCTCCAGAGCCGCGTTTCACTGCCTTTTTAAATGTTACTACCTGCTCCATACTGCCTTCACGCTGACCTAACTTCTCAAATACGCCATGTCATCCTCACCACCTCCTCACCGTTGAAGGTCTTCTCGCGCTGCTGTTTCAGACTTGGCCTTTTAATTTCTTCACCTTTAGTTGTTCCCCAGGGAGTGCCTGCAGTCCACATTCCACCCTTAAAGTGCTATCCTGCTACCGTCCACCTGCTTTCCCTTAGACCAAAGTCAGCGCCACTGAGTCTTTCATCTTCCTTGGCCTCTTTATTCTCTTCATTCTCATGTTAAGGCAAAGCAGTGAGATTCCCAAAGAAGCTGCAAACCCTGGGTGTGCGTGTTTGGAAGGAAAAGGAGGTGAGTGGAAGAATCAGAAAAATAGGATATGGGAGAAAAGAACTAGCATGATCCAAGACCATTTCAGAGGATTTATAAGACAAGGATTTGTGTGAGAATACATCAGAATATGCAGACAGATAAATATGATAGTTTCTGCTAGTAATAATTCTCACCTAGTGACTTTGTTAATTTTTTTTACTGATGGAATTCACACACACACACACACACACACACAATCTAGATATTTTAAATAACTTGGTAGGTTAATCCCAAGTCCCTACACTTCTCCCGGGATACAGTAATACAGACTAGTATCTTGGCCAGCTGAACATTTGTATCCACCCCCTGATCCTTTGATCTGGTGTTTTTTTTCCTTTCTTCTTATTCATTCACAGGGCACAGAAGTCAAGATTAGAAAATGTAAAATTAAATTCTTAAGTGGATTCCTTAGAAATTAGTCTTAAGACCACATAAATTTCAAGCCTTTCTTTTCCAAGAACTCAACATCTGAGATTAATGGGGCTGCTTCCCGAAGGTGTGATAAACGAGGCCCACACAGACCTGGCCAGCCTTTTAGCCTGTTGCACATCCCACAGGGAGCCAGGATTGAGCCACCTCCAAAGACCGGCTCGGGCACAAGATGTGCCAGGGACCAGGAAGGTAGACAGCAGAGCGTACATGCAGTGTCCTAGGATGTGCATACTGAATGTTCCAAATATCACACACAAAGGGGTTAACAAGCAAGAAAATGCTTTTTCAGTAATAACTGATTTCATTAGTTTACAAAAGTTAAAATACCAAAGAAAAGATACCTGGGAGTTTCAGCCTTCTACTTTCCCACATGTTTATACAGAGAATCCCCTCATAAAAATATCCTGGGTTGTTCCAGCTTAATTTTTCTTTAAAAAGATCTTTAGACTTCTTAAATAACATGTTTAAACTAGTATTGGTTCACCTTCAAGTGGCCTGGGTGTGATTTATTTTAATCTTCCAGACAATGCTTTATTCTGATCAAAGGAAAGGATTTTCTTTCTCTTTTTGTGTTGGGATTAAAAATTATGAGCTGCAAGCATGAGCTGAACAAAAATTGAAAATCTCTTTACTGAGAGACAAGAATCACCATCTCACCAAGAATTTTAAAACCTGGAGGCTGACAGGAGATTGATGCTTCAAGGACCAGGCCAAAGGTGGAAGCAGAACACAGTCCATAGGGACATTGAAGAATGATGATAAATTCCACATGTAAATCATAGTTTTAATAAGACCAACTAAAACCAGCCTGCTTTGTATTGTCACCAGGGGCCAACTTCTAAATGGTCTGGGTGATGAAACACAGCTACCCTGTCCCAAAATTCGTTGTGTGGATTCTAACAACCTCTATGATTACTCTTGGGTTTTGATAAAACACATGGAAGCTTTAAATTAGCACATTTTTTACCACTCATCCTTTAACATTCAAGAATTTAATTCAAAGAACTTTTAGGGGACGGCACTGTGGCACAATGGGTTAAGGCCCTGGCCTGCAGTACCGGCATCCCATATGAGCGCCGGTTCGAGACCCAGCTGCTCCACTTTCGATCCAGTGCTCTGCTATGGCCTGAGAAAGCAGTAGAAGATGGCCCAAGTCTTTGGGCCCCTGCACCTGCATGGGAGACCCCGAGGAGGTTCTTCACTTCGGATCTATGCAGCTACAACTGTTGTGGCCAACTGGGGAGTGAACCAGTTAATGAAGACCTCTTTCTCTCTCTGCCTCTCCTCCCTCTGTGTAACTCTGACTTTCAAAAAATAAGTCTTAAAAATGATAAAAAAAAAAAAAAAAACTTCTAAACAACTGACTTCAGACATAGTCTCTTGGACTGCCAAGTTCACGACCGTTCAACAATCATCCCAGCTCCCTTCAGACAACTCCTAGGTTTTTAAGGAAACAGTACATTCAAAAATCAGAGATATTAATTGTAAAAGAAAACAACCAAATGAATTCATGACCACTGGAGTTTTTACTTGTGTTAAAAAATGTAGGACAATGAAACAGTGGAAAATATAAGATCTACTTTATTGATAATGAAACTTTTTAGTTCTTATGTGAGTTATTTTACTGAGTTTTAGTATCTTTAAAATTAAGATTTTTTGTTATTCTTGTATAATTCTCTTAGCTGACATTAAACTGTTATAGTAACTATAGCTGTTTACCTCTTCTCAGAAATTAAGTAATTAAGTACCAAATCATCCCATTTTCCTTTTTTCACACAGAACACTTGTTATGTTTTTTTTTACTTTTTACTAGCATAACTTGGTATATGAAGTCCAATAAAAAATTTTCCACCATCTGCATTTCTTTTATAGCCATGATTTCCAGGCGTTTTATTCCATGTGAAATAATCTTGAAGATAACTCTGTCACCTAGAGGAGGGGACGATTAAGAAATTCTGTGTTTGGGGAACAAACGTGCTTTCTACAGCAGTGGTTCCTGCAGTTCGAGATTTTTTTTCTGGCCTCTACTCCCATCTGCAACTCAGACCCACCAGTAGTTTGCATGAAAACTGTGAGGAGGCCCAGAGTGATGTGTTCAAGGGCAGATACAAGAACACACCTCCTGGAAGGGGATAGAACAGAGGGGAAACAACCAAGGCATGCGTTCATTCATTCCCTCCTCTGTTCATTAAAAAAGGACAGTAACTTCACATTCAGTGTGGTGCCCAGCACTCCTCTCGGCACACTGCTGGGATCAACTTCTACTCTGGGAGCTCACATCTAGTGGGAAAGCTCACGCAAGAAGTAATCAGCTCCATGAACAGGTGAACAACGTCGTATGTCAGACGAGAATGCATGCTATGGAGAAAATGACAAACCTCCCCCTTGACTATAGTGCTAGGCCACTGCAGTTCAATAGGGCAGCTCTGGTCCTCGGGAAGATGACTTCCCATCAAAGCCTTGAAAAGGGCCAAAATTAGCTTTCGGATCCTTTGGGGAAAAGCATCCTGGGCAGAGAAAACAAACAATGCTAAGGCCGTGGGGAGGGAGCCTGCCTAGACTGCTCCAGGGCAAGCAAGGAGGACAGGAAGCCCAGAATGAAAGGGAAATCATAGGAGATAGAGCCAGAGAGGCCAAGGTCAGACTGGGCAGCTTTATTAAGCCTTAAAAAGGACCCTGTCTTTTACTCTGGGTGAAACAGGCGATCACGGACATGCACACACAGACCTGAAACTGGGGATTTTTTTAGAGCAGCCTTAGCACTAGTGGAGTAACCACCCTGAAGCCCTCCAGTCCGCCTGGAAGGATGTGGGTGATGCAGGTCAGACATCAGCCCCCCATTCTCCACCAAGGCAGATCTGTCTGATTTGACTGGCTGCACGTCCTGTCCTCGACTTGCCTCGCATCCGTTCCTGCTGGAGGTACACACCTGATCAAGGCTCCTGGATTCCCAAAGGACTTCTTCAGGTTAGAGTCTACAGGTGCTACCTCACGGTAAAATTTTACCATTGAACTCTTTAGCATTGAATATCTTGGAGAGTCTTCTACAGAAGTGCAAATTGCTCCCGGGTGCTTAACCTATGAAAATTGACTTTCTGATGTAAATTGATTTCTCTTGTTAACTGGCAAGGAGCTGGCCAACTGGCAATTAGGCAGGAATGAATGCCAGAAACATGCACAGCAACACCCACACACACACACACGCACACACGCACCCCTCAATATGTAGACGTTCAAACAGTCTACCACAATGCTAACACGTCCATGTTATAGACACACCATGAGATGTAACACTGTCTTGTACTGTCTTTCCTATCTGTGCCCACACTTCAGTATGCTGGTACTGAGTAGGGATGACTGGGGGACAGGCTGGAAAAAAGGCAACCCCAGGAGATGTATGGAGCAGCCGTGCCACGAAGGACCGAAAGCAAAGGGAAGGGCATGGCTAGAGACCGCGCTGTCGGCCTCAAGAGTGAGGCAGAGCCAGTGCTGCCCACAGCCAAACCACTGCCTGAGCTGAAAGGCAAACTCCTCCCAAGTCCCCGCCCTTGCCTCTTTCACCCCAGGACAGCCGACCAAAGTATCTCTTGGTAGCCTAATGGTCCCCTAGGTCCTTGAGTTTTTTTTTTTTTTTTAAACTATTTTCATTCTGCCTAGGTTTTTTAAAGATTTATTTAATTTCAAAGAATTACAGAGAGGAGGAGAGGGAGAGAGGGAGAAAGAGGCCTTCCATCTGCTAGTTCACTCCCCTACTGGCCGCAAAGGCCAGAGCCGGGCCCATCCAAAGCCAAGAGCCAAGAGCTTCTTCCAGGTCTCCCACATGGGTGCAGGGACTCAAGCACTTGTGCCATCTTCCTCTGCTTTCCCAGGCCATTAGCAGGGAGCCAGATCAGAAGTGATGCAGCTGGGGCTTGAATCAGCACCCATATGGGATGCTGGCACTGCAGACAGCGGCTTTACCTGCTATGCCACAGCACCGGTCCCACTACCTAGATTTTTTTAAAATAAAATGTTTTAGCAATCGTTGCAATAGAAAGCCTTTGAGTTTTTGACCAGTTTAATTTTTTTTCTAGGGGTAGCAAGATGAGAATCACCAAAGGGTGCTGCCGATTTTCACCCACATTCCCCACCAGAGGTTGGATTTGAGGCTAGAATAGAACACACATAAGAATTACTGTTTCCTAACAAGGTAGAAAAGCTGCTAACATCAGAACGCTGCCAGTGCTCACAGCTCTGAGCTGGTAGTCTCCCAGTGTGGCTGCACATACTGAGCCCACTCTTGCAGGCCAGGATTACAAATGCCTTCCTTCCCTTATCACAGCCCACTAGGGGCAACCAGGGAGCTTTCTGTTCAGTAGATCAGCCCTTTTCCCAGACATAACAGCCTCCACCTGTGAGAGTCTCTGCAGGAGGTGGCAACGCTCTACTGTAGACAATGCTAGGGGCACTGGATACCAGGCCTTGGCTACATCACCCACAGCGCTCACCCACCTGAATATCTTTAAGAGAGGACAAAGACTCTACAACAGATGACTCAGAAAATTGAAACCGATCCCCATATAAAAGACTACAAAGATCCCAGAATGAGGGCTGGCATTGTGGTACAGCTGGTTAAGCTTCCACCTACAGTGTCAGCATCCCACACGGGAGCCGGTTCAAGTCTGTGCTGCTCTACTTCCGATCCCTGCTAATGCACCTGGAAAAGCAGTGGAAGGAGGTGGCCCAAGTGTTTGGGCCTCTACACCCATGAGAGACCCAGAAGAAGCTCCTGGTTCCAGATCGGTCCAGTTCTGGCCATTGTAGCCATTTGGTGAGTGAACAAGCAGATAGAAGATTCTGTTTCTTTATAACTCTGCTTTTCAAATAACTAAATCTAAAAAAAAAAAAAAAAAAAAAAAAAAAACCAAACAGGAAGATTCCAAGATGCCTACTTCTGACAAGGAACAATGTTGGCAGGCAAGACCTTAAGCTCCTTATCGCCTGAAGCGCACCTGGGAAGTTAACACGGCGGTCTCCTGAGGGTGTCCTCTGTGACAACTAGTACTTGAATCCCAGAATACTTCTGTGTCTCATCCCCAATCTCATTCAAATTTTCAAAAGGAAGGGCATCCCTGTGGCACCGTCCATATTACAAATTTCTGAATGTCATTGAAAAGAAATGTCCAACTTCTACCATTTTTGTTGAAAATTCGTAAATGTGCCCTGTAGCAAAAATCGCTAAAAATAAGGTTTCACTACTTTATGTACATTAGCTTTCACTGCAACAGAAATATCAGCCCTGACAGGAAGTTGGAGTGCCTTCAGTTCTCCTTGCCAATACTGGCATGTGTCCTCTGCCATTAGCCTAACCTCATGTCTGCCTTTCCAACTTCCGAGTGTAATTTCCCATCAGTAAATGTCCAAAGAGGCAGGGGGACTGCACAGATTCCTGTTTTCCAAGACCCTTTACAAATGTAGCTCCTGCTGTACTTCGATTCCCGTTTTCACTCTGTGCACCATTCCTACTCAGCCCCTACTTTACCCAAACAGGATCACTTAGGAGCATTCAAACCTGCCCCTTTCTGAATTCTGGACCTTTGTAATACTTGAATGCAGACTACCCGGGTCAAAACGCTGTCCACATTACAAAACCACTCCTGTAGTACCCAAAGCCTTACCTGACACACGGATCTCCTCCTCTAAATATCTGGCACCCACAGTCAACATAAAACTTCACACTCAAGGCCGATTTTATACTCAATTCCTATTAACTGATACATCATGCCTAGACTTTCACAAAAAAAAATTTACAAGCCCTTTTAATGGGTGAGAAAAGACAAAAGAGCAAACAAGGAACAGAACCAGCATCCAATAGGACACATATTTTGGAATTTTCAGAAAGCGATTTACTGTGGGAGAATAAAAAAGGCAATGCTAGAAATCAAACACTAACGGAAATGAAGGATGTCTCTGATGAGCTCATCAGTGGACAGAGCACAGCCAAGAAAAGTCAGTGAACCAAGATATGTCAATAAGAACTTCCCAAGCTAAAATACAAAGAGGAAAAAAATACAAGAAAAATGAAAATGCAGCAACTATGGGACAAGTTCAAAAGGTGCAGTTCAACACCACTGAAGTACCAGAAGTAGAAGAAAGTGCAAATACAAGAAATAGTTGCAACATCAACAGATGAGAACTTTCCAATATTACTGAGACACCAAACCACACATTCACGAGCTTTAGAGAACACCAAGCCAGACAGTGACCAAAAAAAATCTACAGGTAGTCTTGGTATATCCACACTACAGAAATGAAATACAAAATGAAAATCTGAAGGAAAATACTCTGACGAAGGAACAAGTCTAAGAACTACAGCAGACTTACCATAAACCACACAAACAAGAGGTTAGAATGATATGCCTAAATTATTGAAAGACAAAAATCACCAATCTAAACATTCTAAATTCCATTACAGATATCCTTAATTAAAGGCAAACTACAGACTTCCTCACACAAAACAAAAACCAAGCAAAACAAACCTGAGGCAACTCATCACCAGCAGACCTGTCCTACAGAATACTATAATAACTTCTTCAGACACTCAAATCCACATAAAGGCAAAGCAACAGAAAGGGAATAATTGAAGATAGTAATTTATTTCCTTATTAATGGATTTAATGAGTAACTATTTAAAGCAGAAGCAAGCGTAATGTATAGGGTGATCAGTACATTATGGATCAGTGAAATGCATGACAGCAACATCAGAAGCAAAGGAGGGGGAATTAGGAACACTGTGTTAAGAGCCTGCTGTGCACATGAAGTGGTATGGTGTTAGCAGAAGGTGGATAGAGGTTAGCTTAAAATGTGTATTACAATTTGATGGTGTCAGAATTTATGAAAAGTATAATAGCTCAAATATTGAAACAAAGGAAACAGAACAAGTGGAATTAGGAAAATACAGTAGGTATTAATACAACTGCATCAAAAATCATCTTAAATGTGAATGCTTTAGGCCGGCGCCACAGCTCAATAGGCTAATCCTCCACCTGCAGCGCCGGCACCTTGGGTTCTAGTCCTGGTCGGAGCACCAGATTCTGTCCCGGTTGCCCCTCTTCCAGTCCAGCTCTCTGCTGTGGCCCAGGGAGTGCAGTGGAGGAAGGCCCAAGTGCTTGGGCCCTGCACCCGCATGGAGACCAGGAGAAGCACCTGGCTCCTGCCTTCAGATCAGCGCGATGCGCCGGCCACAGCTGCCATTGAGGGGTAAACCAATGGAAAAAAAGGAAGGCCTTTGTCTCACTGTCCACTCTGCCTGTCAAAAGAATTTTTAAAAATGTGAATGCTTTAAACAAAGTAAAAGGCAAGAATGTTCATGTGTAAAGTTGGATACAGTATATAGACCTATACAACTATTGTATATAGTGTGTGAAGACCTAACTATGGCTGTCTGCCAGAAGTCTACATTTTATTTAAAGATTCAAACTGGTTAAAAGGAAAATGACAGTAACCAAGTATATGTGATTCTAATGCTAACCAAAAACAAGCTGGGGTAATTACATTTTTTATATAAATCAAGCTTAAGAAAAAGAAAAACTTTCAAGGTTAAGAAAAATATTCAATAATGATGAAAGGGTAAATTATCCAAGAAAACATAACAATCATTAACCTGTATGCACATCTTGTCACCCTTTCAGGCAATACTCAGCATTACAGAACACATTCTGGGCCATATAACACATCTTAACAAACTTATAAAAACATAAATCATACTGAAGATGTTCTCAGATCATGAAGAAACTAACCAGAAATCAATAACAGAAGGAGAGTTTAAAATTCTGCCAAATAGTTTGAGATTAAATAATGCACTTCTAAACAACACATGGCTCAAAATAGAAGTCTACAGAGCAATTAAGAATATTTTGAAGGGCCAGCGCTGTGGCACAGTGGGTTAAAGCCCTGGCCTGAAGTACTGGCATCCCACATGGATGCCAGTCCTAGTCCTGGCTGCTCCACTTCTGATCCAGCTCTCTGCTGTGGCCAGAGAAAGCAGAAGAGGGCCTTTGGGCCCCTGCACCCGTGTGGGAGACCTGGAAAAGACTCCTGGCTTCGGATCAGCACAGCTCCAGTTGTTGCGGCCATCTGGGGAGTGAGCCAGCGGATGGAGGACCTCTGTCTCTACCTCTCTAATTCTTTCAAATAAATAAAATAGATCTTAAGAATATTTTGAACTAAATGGAAATGAAAACACAGCTAA
Source organism: Oryctolagus cuniculus (assembly GCF_964237555.1). Lineage (NCBI taxonomy): Eukaryota > Metazoa > Chordata > Mammalia > Lagomorpha > Leporidae > Oryctolagus > Oryctolagus cuniculus. The sequence goes on from NC_091434.1 coordinate 163,621,182, forward strand.
TCAAAGTTTGTGGGATTCCCAAACCTTGGGACATTCGGATCTGGCTAAAAGGTCCATGAGAGTCTCACAGGCATGGAAAGCCATAACACAGTGGCAAAAAATGATCTAAATTAAAGATCCTGGTGAACAAGACCCCAGCAGAAGGAACAGGCCATCAAGGAGGGAGGCAGCTTTCTCTGAAGGGAGGAAGGAACCCCCACTGTGATATGGCCTTGACTAAACAAGTTCAGAGTCTGTGAACTCAAGGGGCTTCCATAGCCTAGATAGCTCATAGCAAGAGTCTCGGGTGATTGCTGACGTCATAAATAAGAGTGCCAATTGTTAAATCAACAACAGGAGCCACTGAGTACAGGCTCCCCACGTAGGATCTCTGTCCTTACTGTGTTTTACTGTGAAACTTAAAAACAACACTACTAGTTGAACAATACTCTATACCTTGTGCGGTTGTGTGAGTGCAGCCTGTTGAAATCCTTGCTTAAACTAAGTTGATCTTCTGTATATGAATGTAATTGAAAATGAAACTCGATGAAGGGCAGGATGGGAGAGGGAGTGGGAGAGGGGAGGGCCGTGGGAGGGAGGGAGCCACAACAATACAAAAGTTGCACTTTGTAAATTCACATTAAATTTTAAAAAATAAACGAAGTTTGTGGGATTCCATACAGCAGTAGTCAAGGGAAGTTCTCAGGTTTGAATGCATATATTGGAAAGAAGATCTAAAAATCAACAGTCTAAGCTTCTACCATGAGAAACTATTAAAAAAAAAAAAAAACAAAGTTTAATGCTTGAAGCAGCAGGAAGGGAAAAAATACAAGTATAGAATGAAAACCAATGGAAATGGAAACCAAAAAACTGACTAAATCAGAAGCTCTGAAAATAAATTTATAAACTAACCAAGCTAATCAAGAAAAATAGAAGACAGAAGTTACCAGAAACAGAAATGGAAAAAAAAGGCCATTACTACAGGTTACATGGACACTAAATGGATAAGGAAATGGATAATCTGAGTAAGACTATATCTGCTAATAACTTGAAACAATTAAGCAACCAAAACAAAGTACCAGACCCAGATAGTTTCACTGGTGAATTCTACCAAACATTTAAGGAAGAAATGATACATTTCTTTAATTTGTTTCAAAAAAGAAACAGGATGTTTATTAATTGAGTCTAGCATTACCCTCATACCAAAACCAGAAAAGCTAGTTACAATAAAGATCAATATCTTTCAGGAAAATAAATGTAAAATTCCCCAACAATATATTCAAATCAACTACAATAATGTATTTTAAAAATATACCATAACTGTTTTCTGTTGCTATAACAAAAATTCATGAGGCTGGGAGCAGCCTCCCTCAGAGTTCACTCCCCTACTTTTAAGATTTATTTATTTGAAAGTTAGAGACAGAGGTCTTCCATTCACTGGTTCACTCCCCAGATGGCCACAATGGCCAAGGTTGGACCAGGCTAGACCAGACTGAAGCTAGGAGCTTCATGTGAGTCTCCCACAAGTGGCTGGGGACCAAAAACCTGCATCATCTTCCACTGCTTTTCCCAGGCTATTAGTCAGGAGCTGGATCAGTAGTAGAGCAACTAAGACACGAACTGGCACCTGTATAGAATGCTGGTGGCATGACCTGCTACACTGCAATGCCAGTCACTCTCCCCCCTCGCTTTTTTTTTATTTGACAGAGTTATAGACAGAGACAAAACTGTCTTCCTTCCACTGGTTCACTTACCAAATGGCCGCTATGGTCGGAGCTGTGCCCATCTGAAGCCAGGAGCCAGGTGCTTCCTCCTGGTCTCCCATGAGGGTGCAGGAGCCCAAACACTTGGGCCATCCTCCACTGCCCTTCCAGGTCACACCAGAGAGTGGGACTGGAAGAGGAGCAACCGGGCCTAGAACCCGGTGCCCATATGGGATGCCAACGCCACAGGCGGAGGATTAGCCAAGTGAGCCATGGCACCGGCCCCCACTCTCCATCTTATAAGCCACCTTTATTCCACTGGAATACAGTTCCATACTGAGAGGACTAGATGGAGGCTATCCAGTATCCCTGGAATTACAGTGTCTAAGGAAAAGATCTTTGCATAAAATGTGGTGTAGGTATTTTATTTATTTATTTATTTTTGACAGGCAGAGTGGACAGTGAGAGAGAGAGAGAAAGGTCTTCCTTTGCCGTTGGTTCACCCTCCAATGGCAAATGTCAAAATTTTTACTCATTTATTCACTTAAATGAATTCTTCTTTCTCATTATGTAGGTATTACTATCTATCTCACTGGGATGTTTTGAGGCTTAATGAAGTACACTGATTTGAGCCTTAACTGAGGAAAGTTAAAGAAAATCTGTTATTTATACTATGGAGACTACAATACTATGAAAAATGTGCTCTAACAGTAGAAAAACAGTTTTGTACAACACATAAGAAGCTGATATGGAGAAAGGAAGATAGAGACATCGTGTAAGCTACAAATAAAGAGATAACCAGGACAGGTATCTAAGTGACAAGAACCAATGAGATCAGTTACAAATCAGAAATAGTTCAACTATGATTATCTTGGAGGGCAGTAGGGATGACCCTGTATCTTGATTATACATGGCCACATAGGAATGTTCAAACCACGAAATGTCCACAGGTGTTGTACTGGGTTTTACCATTGCAGCTCCAGCTAACACTCTCCTGTACAAGGAGCACCCAAAGGTCCAGCCTCTGTGCCCCACATTAAGGAGGTCCCCGATCTCTGGCTTCCCCTGAAGACCAAGCAACAGATCAGAAAGCGGGAGGAGAGAGAGGAGACAAGGTTTACTTTAAGCCAGCAACAGCCACACCCCTATCCTGAGGCCACAGCTCCTGACAGCCCTTCTCCCAATCTGAGTGCCTACAGCCATTACCTTGCCCATATGCTTGAAGCCATCTCTTTTCCTCCAAGTCTCTCACCTGCCAACACTGATAAGTATAAGATCTACGTAGAGAACATGAAATATATTAATATGCTGACAAGGACTTTTCAGTTTAACTGACACAGATCTCACTTACACAAAAGCAACAAATAGGACTCACCTCTTTTGTGGAGCCTTCTCCCACCCCCAAGCATTGGCTATGGCTTCCTATTTCTTTTCCTTGACCTTTATAAACAGCATGTAATTTTCATGGGATTACGGTGAGCATGAATTAACTTAGACAAAGAGACTTCATTTGGGAAGAGCTTCATGAGATGAGGGATCCAGAAAGTGCAGAAACTCTAGTTCTGACAGGTGGATTTGTGTCAACTCAGGCGCCTGCAATTGGTTCTCACAGTGGTACACAGTCAGAAGATGCCAAGTGCTGCAGGATCCAGTGAGGCCATTATTACCCCAGGGCACCTGGTCCCCTAGTCAGACACTCAGATCAACAGGGGCATTTTCATTGTTTTAATCCTGGCTCTCACCGATTGCTCAATGGATACCTGCTGATGTCCTACTCCAGTTGAGAATGCACCACCATCAGTGTTCATTAACAAACCCAGAACTGCCTTCCAAGCTGCATTCCCTGATACAGCCAAGTACAAGCTGCTTATAAGAACATCATTTAATATCAAAACATCGAGGTTATAATAACCTCAACACCATGTACCTGGAGATGTGTACAGCTCTGCTTTTGTTTTATTGCCAAAACCAAACTGCTTTTGAGAGGACTCATTATTTAAGAAGAATGTTCATGTCAAAGCAAGCAGGAATGGGTTTTTAGCACCCAGTTCCGAAGAGAAACTGTGTCTATCTGTATAATCAAATGAGTCTTCAGCCCCTGAGGTCAGAACATTACATGCAGTGTTTCCCATAAAAAGAGCAAAAGCGGCCTGTGTACCCAGAGGACCACCAAGCGAACATACCCGGTGCTGACTCCACCTTCCGTCCTCTGAATCACGAACGGGCATGTCCCTCCCTCCCAGCACCTCCTGGTCTGGTCTCCCTATTCCAGGCCTTAGAGCATTTGTTCTCACTTCTTTGACTCCTTTCATCTTTACACCAAGCACAGTTTTTTCCAACACAGTATCTTGGTGTCATCCTGTTCAGATGACTCACATGAGCACCAGTGTACTCAGACCCATTTGCTAATGTATAAAAATGATAGAATAAGACTAAGCAATATCAAAGGTCTCTTTTAGCTCTGGCATTATTCCTCCATCGAACTTGTTGAATCTCACAAAAGAATCTCTGCAGATCCTCTGCTGGTCCCTTGGAGCAACCATTCTTCACACACCCAGCTAACAGTCACTGAGAATCTGCAGGGGGAACACGGTGCTCAAGTCTGGCAATTCCAAAAGCTGTCCCCACCCTTGACACATACTAGAAGTGCACCTCTGCCTGCTTCTGCATGGGCTATTTAAGTGAGGCTCATCATATCCTTGCAACAACACTACAATGATAACCCCATTTTATAGCTAAAAAGGCTGAGTCACTGAAGTCACTTCAACTGTCACCTAACTAGTAAGTGGCTAAGCCCAGAATAGTTGGTTGCAAAATGCCTGTTTAATAGCACTAGAGGGGCCAGCGCTGTGGCCTAGATAGTAAAGCTACCACCCACAGTGCTGGCATCCCATATGGATGCCAGTTCAACTCCTGGCTGCTCCACTTCCAATTCAGCTCTATGCTATGGCCTGGGAAAGCAGTGTAGGATGGCCCAGATCCTTGGGCCCCTGCACCCATGTGGGAGACCGGGAAGAAGCTCCTGGCTTCGGATCAGCCCAGCTCCGGCCATTGCAACCACTTGGGGAGTGAACCAGCAGATAGAAAACCTCTGTCTCTCCCTCTCTGAAACTCTTTCAAAAAATTAAGTCTTTAAAAAATAGTACTGGAGTCTTAAGATCTTTCTAGTTTCTATGTTAATGTCCTTAACTCTAAGATTTCCAGGATGCTCTCCACACCCACCATCTTGATGTCATGGTCCCCCTGGAACACACAAGAGTCTCAGCCACAGCACATCCATCTCAAGCACTGTGCCAAGGAAACACACACACACACACACACACACACACACAAAAACCACCACCTTTCATGAGTCCACTGCTGTGTGCCTTGCTATGTTGTACATGTTGATACTGTTACTTTACGCATGTTGTGCATCTAATGTTTTCTTGTTAACTTGTTTCAATGCCATGTTTAATCCCCCTATCCAGTCTATCAAGGGCCTCTAGCCAAGCCTGCTACAGCGTTTATCCAAAGTAAGGTTACTACTTCAAATAACTCACTTTATCAAGGAAATCAAATGCTTGCGATGTAGACCACTCTGAGAACACTTTCTCACCTGGACATGACAGAGCCTCCCAGCCAGTCCACCAGTGCTGAGCTGACAGCAGTTCCCCAATCAGCACTCCACCCTCCCATCCTGGTGACTGCCACTTTGTATTAGGGGACAATATAAACAGTGAGCCTCCCAAGTAGTGAGAGGACCTTGTGGTACCTCATGGTTTCTCTCACCCAGGGTTTTATATTGTATTCTAAATCCAAAACTGCCCTAAGAGTTAGACACCTCCAAAGTGCCTTGGTAGGAATTTAGACTGCAATCAAGCATCTACCATCAGTGTTCTCATTCCAGAGGTTGCATTTCTCCTGCAACCACCTAAGACAAGCACACAATGTGTTAGGAAGACCTGCAGACCTAAGCAGGTTTACCATTGCAAATGTGCTTGTGCTGTAACTGTAGGGTATTCTTAAACCCTGCTGCTGGTGACGCTTTCTGTAAACAGTAATTCTCAAATGCCTTATCGAGAATGCAGTGATTCATCCCCAGTGCAGGGAAGTAGCTTTATTTAGGACTGGCCAGAGGCAGAGGGACATCATTACAATCACTTTCATAGAGGAGCTGCAGAATTCTGCCTCATTTGCCCTGCACAGCAGGTTTGGTTTCTTCCATTTTCTTTCTCCTGATGTCTGAATCACCATACCTAAGTATTCAGCAAATATTCCTCCAATTGACATTTTACTTAAATGATTTCTTAAAGTGAAATATCAATTGGAGGACTATTTATGATTCAAATAAAGTACATTTTGCAAATACTCTCTCCATCTAGCATGCGTGGCTGGCTGCACAGTGACTGCCCAACACACGAGAGGCACTAAATAAATGTTTAGTTAGTATGTGCTGAAGAAAAAGGAAGAAATAGAGGCAAGGGAAGGAGATGAAGTTGGTAACTGCAGACAGAACAAAGTCAAGGTCAAAGATGACATCTCTGGGACATGTGAGCTTTACAAGGTAAAAGGACATTCTGTGACCTCAAGAACCAATCAGCTCCCTCTTGAATTTATACCACTGGGAGCACTCTGGTACACAGCCACCAGCTTATGGCAACTCAGCTCCACCACTGGAGAAGCATGAGTCAACATATTATGGACCTTTGACAGTACAGCAAGAAGTGTTCCTATTATATCCAGTATCTGCTTCCATAACAGTAGTGTATAACAAAAAGCCACCAAAATCCCAGTTGTATTACATAGTAAGTACTTACTGTTTACACCCAGGTATCTGGGGGTGGGCTAGATGGCTCTGTTCATCTTGGCCAGTCTAACTCACATGCCTGCCACCAGCTGGCTGCCATCAGCAGGCCTTGGTGGGGGCAACTGGGCTGACTCAGCTCTGCTGTTTGTCATCCTCCAGCATGCTCTCCAGAGTCATTGTCATGGCAGTGGGAGAGAAGTTTGCCATCAGAAATACACAAGGGCTTGGGGCTGGCACCGTGGCTCACTTAGTTAATCCTCCACCTGCGGCACCAGCATCCCATATGGGCACCAGGTTCTAGTCCCGGTTGCTCCTCTTCCAGTCCAGCTCTACTGCTGTGGCCAGGGAGTGCAGTGGAGGATGGCCCAAGTGCTTGGGCCCCTGCACCCTCATGGGAGACCAGGAAGAAGCACCTGGCTCCTGGCTTCAGATCAGCATAGCTCTGGCTGTAGCGGCCATTTCGGGGGTGAACCAATGGAAGGAAGACCTTTATCTGTCAAATAAAAAAATATATACAAGGGCTCTTGAGGCCTAATTCAGAACTGCCTTGCCCTCAGCTTCACTGTATTTTATTGGTGAGAACGAGCCATGTGGGCAAACCAAGAGGTAGGGAATTATATCCTGACCTCAGCAGCAATGAAGCAAAGGGAGCAGTACAGACAAACGGAGGTCAGGGATGCAGTTCACTCCCTGCATACTCACATACAAATAAAACTCTCAGCATTTGAATCACAGAGACAGAACTCTGGCACACTTGCAGGCAATGAACCAGGTAACTAGACTGAAAGTAGTTTTTTTTTTCTAATATTCAGCTCAGATAGCATTCTTTGGACTCCAATCTTATTGTTACTGTATAATTAAATACCAGCTTGAGCTCAATAACATTTATGCTGAGAAAGCATTTTATTTCCTCTGAGCACTCTTGAGTCAAATGGTCTGTTAGCACAGTTCAGTACACTAATAAGAACACTGAACTTTCTTGTAGGTCTATGATACTGGTAAATTTTTGTAATTTTTTAAATTGAGATATCCCACACAATAAAATTTATAGACATATTAAAAACATTTGTCTTTTTAATGTAAAACTTTTACTTCATGATTTTCACAAAATAAAAGTGAAAAAAGGGTTACAACCTGATGCCTAGGCTCATGTTTCTCATGTGAGTCAATTACCTACGTCTATATTTTGGAAATACCAACTCACTCACATCAGAACCAAGCCTAAGTCACTCTGCAATATCACAAGGACCTTTCAGTTCACAATTGATCACACTGATAGGTCTAAGAGTCAAAGGCATCACACAAGACTAGTGTCTGCTAATACTGATAGAATCAAAAAGGGAGAGAACAATCCATCATGGGAAGCGGGATACACAGCAGACTCATAGAATGGCAGATGTCCTAAATAGCACTCTGGCCTCAGAATCAGCCCTTAAGGCATTCGGATATGGCTGAAGAGCCCATGAGAGCATTTTAGGCATGGAAAGCCAAGACACTCTGGAAAAAACACACACACACACACACACACACACAATGACCTAAATGAAAGATCTCTGTGAGTGAGACCCCAGTGGAAAGAACAGGGTGATCAAAGGAGGTGGTACCTTTCTCTGAAAGGAGGAGAGAACTTCCACTTTGACTATGACCCTGTCTGAATAAGATCAAAGAAAGTTGGCGAACTCAAAAGGCTTCCATAGCCTTGGCAACTCATGACTAGAGCCTAGGGAGATTACTGATGCCATAAACAAGAGTGTCAAATTGTGAAGTCAACAACAGGAGTCACTGTGTACTTACTTCTCATGTGGGATCTGTCCTTAATGTGTTGTCCAATGTGAAATAATGCTATAACTAGTACTGAAACAGTATTTTACACTTTGTTTCTGTGTGGGTGCAAACTGATGAAATATTTACTTAATATATACTGAATTGATCTTCTGTATGTAAAGATAATTGAAAATGAATCTTGATGTGAATGGAATGGGAGAGGGAGTGGGAGATGGGAGGGGTACGAGTGGGAGGGAAATTATGGGGGGGGGGCATTGTAATCCATAAACTGTACTTTGGAAATTTATATTGACTACATAAAAAAATTACAACTTAAGAATATCACAAGGAACTTTGGACTGGAAGAATGTCGAGATGAAACCACATCTCTACAGAAATAAGAACCTGTATCTCTAAGTTCAATGCATGTCCCAGTTTAACCATCTGCATTGATTTTATCATGCAGAAAAGGAGACTAATTTCATGTCCCTTAACCTTCTACCAATGAAAGAGTTCCAGAGAATATAATGAATACAAAATGGATGTGTTCAACTTATATTTGTTTGTGGTTAATCGCCAAGTTTCATTGTTGAAGACCAGGCCTCTGTCAGCTGGATGCTATCACTCCGATGCCTTCATCTTCAAGTGGTCAGCCCCTTGATTCAATACAATTAGGGTAACCTGAAAGTTAATGGAGCCCCATAAGAGATGTGCCTGTCCTTACCTAGATTTATGGGCACAGTCACGTCCATAAAATTTAGATAATTGCTCGTATACTGCCAGCCTATTTTGCCTGTTCAAGTAAATAATTTTCTCAACATTAGCAACCAAGAAGACAACTTTCTCATAACTGACTCTCCACTTCATTCTGTCCAATAATCTGTTGCAATATGAAGGATACGCTGTGAACAATTTCTGACAACCTTCGTTTTTCTGGGGTGTCTTCCTGAAGAGGCTCAATCTGTTGTTTATCTGGGGTTGTTACCACATTAAATTGATTTAGGGACACCATTTTCCATCCTTCTGTCTTCCGCACTCTGTTAACTTCTGTCACATTTATTAAAACTCATGGTTTTGCATGTACATTTCAATTTGCAGTAGCCCCTGATCAAATACGTTTCTCTCCTTGCTTCTTTAAATGGTGTTTAACAAGTGCAGTTCCCATTAATGTACAGCCACAGCACAAGCAAATGCAACATAAAGCTGTCTGCACAGTATTCCAATTAGAAAACAGTACCTGGGGCATAGGACGTAGGTGACATACCTTTTTCAGTAAAGACTTGGAAGGAGTAACTAGAACAAATGCATAAAAATGGAACATATGTTTTATGCTGCCAAATTATGCATCATTATTTTGAATAGCTAACCTAAGTGTGCCATAGATACTAAAGCTCCATTTAAATTTTAGTCCATTTGCAGCTTTGTTTTTCAAATTCCCAAGGCAAGAGTGGGGATGGAGGAAGTGATCCCTCTGGGGAGCTGAACTCTAAGATCGGTTTCCAGGAGGCACTGCAGACTCTGGCCTCAGATTCCAGACTATTCGGAAGAAAGGTCTCCGAGCTTCTCTATGTTAATTTACAGCTTATCTCCTCCTGCCTGCTATGTTTGTGCTGTATCCCGAGTCTCAGGGAGCGCATCAGGGCTTCCAAAGGAAAGGAAGTCTGAGAGACATAAAATATGTTTGACTCCCAGCCAGGGAGCATTCCATGGAGTGTACAGCATAGGAACTCCTGGAACAGCAGAAAACGAAGGTCATGTTCAGAACAAGTATGAGGACTGAGCTGCCATCCTCACTCTTAGTGGCATTAAAACAAAAGGTCCAATCATACTTGAAGTTTCCCAAAGCCTTGAGGTACCAGCAGGAGCACACCTCTCACTTGTACTCTCACCTCCCCTGGGATGTGCCTCACCCCTAACCCTCAAACATTCAGCACCCTGGCCCACGTATCCCCTACATGTACCTCATGCTTCCTACCTTCCAACCTCTCCATTGCTGTATTTTACCTTCTCTCCAGGCCTAACTCACTTCCCACCTTCAAGCTAACCCTCTAAGGAAATTACTGCTTTAAATTTTCTCTACCATCTACACACAACCATATGACTTACCTAAGTATTCACTGTTCCCCTAACACATGTGACATTTTGTAAGGATAAAACCATTTTAGAATGTTCAATTATACCCCTTCCTTTGAACCTTACTCAAAGTAAATTTGTAACAACCAATGGTTCATTCCCCAAATGGCCAGTGACCAGGGCTGAGCTAAGCTGGATTCAGGACCCTGAACCTCCAGCTAGATCTCCCGCATAGGTAGCAGAGCCCCAAGCATTTGGGCAGTCTTCCACTGCTTTCCCAGACACACTAGCAGGGAGCTGGATCCGATGCGGAGCAGCTGGGACTCAAACTGGAATTGGTATGGGGTACAAGCTGTGGCCTACCTGCTGTGCCACATCGCTGGCCCACTGACTTATATAATCCTCTGAATATGGAGCTGCCTGCCTTGAACCTTCACTCTAACACCCCTCTCCTGCCTGCCTAGGACTGCCTTCCCCCACCCTTCAACCGGTCTTCCCATTACCACTGCCTACTCATTTTTGCAGACTCAATTCAGGCCATCACCACAGGATGCCTTGATGAGCCCACCCAGAAGACAGGAGCTCTCCTTTGTGCTCCCACCAAACACAGGGCATCTCTTCAAGGCATCCAAGCCACTACTTTGAAGCTATTTATGTACTTATCTATTCACCTTCTACCCTCAAAACGACCTTTCTATTTCCCTTGGAGATAGGCACAAAGATTACTTGACTTTAAACAGGGTTACACGCTGATACACCCATTCTAAGTTTCAAATATCGTTAAGTAGAAAATGCATTTACTGCACCTCACCTCCAAATGCCCTGGCTCAGCCATAGAGCGCACTGTACTGTCCTGCTCGTTCCCTGCAGAATCACGAGGTGGACAGGGCAATGCGGCCACTGCCCACGCACACTATCACCAGACCATTAACCTGCACTTCGCTAGCCCACAGATTCAAACACCAAGCACGGCTTCTACTGAATATCACTGTGAACAAAAGACTAGATGACAAATCACACATAAGAACCATGTGTGTTTTTTCTTATCTGTCTTTGCCCCCAGCACCTCAAAGGGGCCTAGTATAAAATACCAGTGATCACTGAGTGTTGGATAATAAATGAGTATGTGGAAAATGAACATAACAGAAAATATACACTTGGTAAGTTTTTATGTTATCATATACTTTTTTGACAGGCAGAGTGGACAGTGAGAGAGAGGTCTTCCTTCCGTTGGTTTACCCCCCAAATGGCTGCTACGACCAGCACGCCGCACGGATCCAAAGCCATGAGCCAGGTGCTTCCTCCTGGTCTCCCATGCGGGTGGCAGGGCCCAAGCACTTGGGCCATCCTCCACTGCCTTCCCAGACCACTGCAGAGAGCTGGACTGGAAGAGGAGCAACCGGGACTAGAACCCAAGGTGCTGGCGCCTCAGGTGGAGGATTAGCCTAGTGAGCCACGGCGCTGGCCTATCATACACTTTTAAAACTTTTATTTAATGAATATAAATCTCCAAAGTACAGCTTATGGATTACAATGGCTCCCCCCACCCCCATAACTTCTTCCTACCCACAACCCTCCCCTTTCCCGCTCCCTCTCCTATCATTTTTTTTGACAGGCAGAATGGACAGTGAGAGAGAGAGAGAGACAGAGAGAAAGGTCTTCCTTTGCTGGTGGTTCACCCTCCAATGGCCGCCACAGCTGGCACGCTGCGGCCGGCGCACCGCGCTGATCCGATGGCAGGAGCCAGGTACTTATCCTGGTCTCCCATGGGATGCAGGGCCCAAGTACTTGGGCCATCCTCCACTGCACTCCCTGGCCACAGCAGAGAGCTGGCCTGGAAGAGGGGTCACCGGGACAGAATCCGGCGCCCCGACCGGGACTAGAACCTGGTGTGCCGGCGCCGCTAGGCAGAGGATTAGCCTGTTGAGCCGTGGCGCCAGCCCATATACTTTTAATTAGTGGGTGACATATGCAGTGACATCACCCACAGGCATTCATGACAATCACTTAAATAGATACTAGGCACTTCAACATGATTTTATTTGCTTTATTTACAGATACTGTGATATTTAATTTGCTTTGGTTGGGGGAAGCGCACCATCTTAACCACCATTTTATTATATAACACTATTCAGTCTTGATCCATATAGGTATTGTGGATCAAGAGCTGATGTACATACCAGCTAAGCATCCTTGATAACTTTACTCTTGCTTCTCCATTATCTTTTCTCAATTTGTCATTATTCAAAGGCCATAAAGTCAGTGCATAGGAGCAGAGTCTCAAGCAAGATTGTTTGCATCCAGGTCCCATCACTTTGTAGCTATTTGACCTTGAACAACTCAACTTCTCTGTGCCTCAGGTTCCTCATCTTGTGACTTGGGGATGACAATAAAGTTACCCAGGTCAACAGGTTTTTGTGCAGACTGCATGAGTTAATAACTTTGCAGTGAATAGTTCTTGATACATGGTATGTGTTCTGTGTTAATGTCATAATTATTGTAATTGTGAATTCACCATTAGCAGTCATTTAGGTTATAACTAAATTGTTTATTTGTATCCAGAGTAGCACCTCTAAATGTATAAATTTGAGGAGGGTTATTTGGTTGACTGGTTTTGCTTCAACAGAATTACTTCCTTGGGACAAATTCAAGATTTCTAGCCTATTTCCAAAAGGATTTCTAAACTACTTTTTAAATGATCATAAGAAAAATTACTTAACTTCATATGTCTACTTGTAAACTACTTTAAGTGAAAGGCAGGAAAGGCAAAGGGAGGAGACAGCAGGAAAGGGATCTCCCATCCATGGGCTCATTTCCCAAATGCCCACAACAGCATAAGCTAGGCCAGGCCAAAGCTGGGATCCAGGATCTCCATTTGTCTCTTCCATGTGGCTGGCAAGACCACAAGTACTTGACTTGAGCCATCACTTGCTGCAACCCATCACCTGCTATGCATTGAAACACAGCTGGAACTGGGAGCACAGCTGGGACTCAAACCCAGGCACTCCAGCACAGAATGCAAATATCCTCAGTGGCGTCCTAACTGCTTTGCCAAACACCTACCCCATAAAGTACTTATTCAAAGATTTTCACAAAATCTTGACAGCCTAGGCAGAGCAATAATGGACAAAGAAATTGCAAGGGACCCAAACTGGTTTTTATTGCAAGCATTTCATCTTAGAGGAGCCACTAATGAACAAGCTTGATGCATACTCTAACAAGGAGAGGGTTGTAACCAAAGAAACAATAGTGGTTTGCTAATGTGTTTCACAACTCGAGATACATCGACTTATAAGTGTATTTTGTTTTGTTGTCACTAACAGTTTCTTTCATCTTTTTCTATGAGAAAGAAAAGAATTGTCAGGAAAATAAAAGGGGACAAATATCCAGGGGAGAAGAACATCTTTAAGACAAGGGTCTGAACAACAGGAAAGAAACAATGAAAGCTACAAGGAAATGCTTTGATATTTCCCATGCACTTGTGTGAATAAAGTATCAAACACATCAGGAGAACTGAACATAAATTTGGCATAAGGCAATAGGAACATTATCACTCTTTAGTGTTTTCATTTCAGCTGCATCTAATATTAAACTTGTGCAGCACAGAGAATGGCCAAAGCAAACATTTATATTCTGTAGTTTGCATTAGACCTCATGCCATTGAACAGAAGGAGTTGGAAATTCAAACACCCAATCAGGTGCCTTCTACACATCTTATGCTTTCCACATGTAGAATCACCAAATGAAATGTTTTTACTTAGGTCTGAGGAGGTTTTCCTTGATTTTTGATGACAAGCTAGGCAAATTATTTCAGATTATTCCAGGCACAGATCACAGAATGATTCATGCAAACTGGACAGAAGCCACAAGGAGCGCAGGTATGGGGTATGAATTTAAAGCCCGTATCTCCTCCTCGGCCTTAGTAAAGTTACTGAGCCAACCTGAGCAGCACTTTCCTCTGAAGTGAAAATGATACCAAAAATGGTGTGCCTCTTGGGACGGCTGCTGAGAAGGCCAAATGAGTTAATTCTTACAAAGCAGTTGGTGTTGGGACCTGGGCTCTGCATAGCAACTTAAGCTGCCACCTTCAGTACCAGCATCCCATATGGATGCCGGTTCAAGTCCCGTTGCCCCATTTCCAATCCAGCTCCCTGATACAATGTGCCAAGGAAAGCAGCAGAAGATGGCTGAAGTCCTTGGGCTCCTGCACCCATGTAGGAGACCCAGAAGTTCCTGTTCCTGGCTTCAGCCTCACCCAGCCCTGGCCATTCTGGCCATTTAGGGAGTGAACCAGATCAAAGACTTCTCTCTCTGCCTCTGCTTCCCTCTAATTCCACCTTTCAAATTAAAAGAACAGTGCAAATAAGCCCTCAATAAATGATAGCTATTATAATAGTTACTGTTAGCATTTCTTTCATTGCGATATTTTGTAGAGGTTTATTTTTGACTTTTAGTTTTTGCTTTTGGCCTATTAACAATAACAACAAAATTCCAGATTATGGTAAGTGTATGAGAAGGCCACACACACACACAGGTAGAGAGGGAGAGAAGGAGAGAGATCTCATCCATCAGTTCAGGTCCACAATGCATGCAACAGCTGGAACTAGGCCAGGCCAAAGTCAGGAACTTGGAACTCAATCTGGGTGTCCTACATGGGTGGCAGGGACTTAAGCTATCACCTGCTGCCTTCCAAGATGTGCATTAGCAGGAAGCTGGAATCAAACAGAACCAGGATTTAAACCCAGGCATTCCTAGAACTCCAGTTTGTATTGTCCAGTGCTAAAGAAGCATGCTATTTTTCGTTTCCTACTCTATTAGGGATTTTCAACTCAACTGTTTCAAGGTGGTCACTGACACCTTATAGAAATTAAAATTGCTTTCAAATGAGAGCATAAACTAAGAAGTCTGTCCGACTGCCAGTTTAAAAGTAAAGACAAACCACTGTTAAGCCACCACGACTTGTTAGCTCCTTTTGCAGCTGTGTGTACACCTGTGCCTAACAGGAGAAGCAAGGCCTCCAGGTCTTTGCAGAGAGACTGCGGGTGATAAGTCAGGTCTCACTGGTTCCAGTGTTAGCTCTCCTTCAGGTGGCAACCGCTCCCAGCACCGGGCATTGGTTGTGGCAGATTATGAGAGAACAGGGCCACATGAGAACAAGATTTCTTTTCATTTCACCTTTCAGAAGCCTTTGCTGAAACCACCCTGCCTATTGCTCAAACTGTGCAAACAGCATCTCCATTTAGAAAAGCACAAACCATTCCATCCCCCACCCCACCCCCAGTCGGAGCACTGCACCGGATCTTAATCAGCCAGAGGCACACGATGACAATGGCAGAGCCTATTTTAAGCAGAAAGATCTTTTAAAAGGGAAAAGCAAAAACAAGGCCTCAGACTACACATGCTTCAGTTCATTATACTATTGATTTTTAGAATATTCAGCTTCAGGTTTGCTTTCTGGGGGGGGTATATGTTAAATAACCAGGAGTGCACCATCATGCATGCATGCATTTTTCCTCAGAGAAATAAACAGCTTTGGTATAGACGAACCACACTTCTGTGGGCTGAGCATGGAGAAAGCTGGGAGGACTACACAGATTTAAACCTCCAAGACCCTTGTATTTCTTGGGTCTTCCACAGCCAGTGAAAACTGAGCTGCAGCCAAGATATTCTGTGTGAATGGCCTATTCTCACAGCAAGTGGCAGCTCAGTTCAGTTGCCATTTCCTTTCTCCAGTGACAAACTGACTCAACAGATGTCCACAAGGGGCCTGGAGATGGTCACACTTGGTTTGGTTATATACCGAGAAGAAAACAGAATCCCTCCCTGGAGGGAAGTAACACCACAGGCCAAACTTCCTTAATTTCCCTGCTTTCTGCATTACACGTAATAGCCCAAAACTTGGGAGGAGATAAAACAGAACTTGTTGATCAGCCACTATGGCCACCATCAGGACACTCAATTTTACTCGTAAAATATTTCATTAGAAAAATGTGTCGGCCAGCACCGCGGCTCACGAGGCTAATCCTCCGCCTGCGGCACCAGCACACCGGGTTCTAGTCCCGCTTGGGGTGCCGGATTCTGTCCCGGTTGCTCCTCTTCCAGCCCAGCTCTCTGCTGTGGCCCGGGAGTGCAGTGGAGGATGGCCCAAGTGCTTGGGCCCTGAACCCGCATGGGAGACCAGGAGGAAGCACCTGGCTCCTGGCTTTGGATCGGCACAGCACACCAGCCATAGTGGCCAATTGGGGGGTGAACCAATGGAAGGAAGACCTTTCTCTAACTCTGTCAAAAAGAAAAAGAAAAATGTGCCAAGATTTTGCAGTGGCTCCACAAATTCCATGCACTCCATAGGTACCAGTCCAAGAAGACAACCACACTTCCCTCCCTCCCTCCTTCCCTTTTCATCAGTTTCTGTAAAGACAATTTTAGTCCACTCTATTCACAAGCTATTCATCACCAACACTAATATTCAACAAGTAACAAGTAGGAAGTCTGGTCTACATAATTCACCTGTTTAGCAAATGGATGGACTATTTACCTGGAAGCTCAAAAGCATTATTTCCCTAGCTCCGAGTTCACTGTACCTTCTTAGGTAGATTTTAAAAAGGGCAATAATCATTTGGGAGCTCTTTAAGAAAGTTTTCATGGAAATTTTTATTAAATAGGTACAGCTTTAGGAATATAGGAGTTCATCCCCCCAAACCCACCCTCCCGCCCCCACTTGCATCCCACCGCCTACTCCCTCTCCCATCCCATTCTTAAGATTCATTTTTAAATATCTTTATATACAGAAAATCAACTTAGTATATACTAAGATTTCAACAGTTTGCACCCACGGACACAAAATATACAGTTTGAAGACTTTTTACCATTAATTCTCATAGTACAACACATTAAGGACAGAGATCCTACATGGGGAGCAAGTGAACCGCAACTCCTATTGTTGATTTAACAACTGACACTCTTATTTATGATGTCAGTAATCACCCGAGGCTCTTGTCATGAGCTGCCAAGGCTATGGAAGCACCTTGAGTCCACAAACTGACATTTTGACAGGGCCACAAGCAAAGTGGAAGTTCTCTCCTCCCTTCAAAGAAAGGTACCTCCTTCTCTGATGGCCGGTTCTTTCCTCAGATTTGAGGAAATCTCAGTGAGTTCCTCTTTCTCACTCAGAGATCCTTCATGTAGGACATTTCTTGCCACAGTGTCTTGGCTTTCCACACCTGAAATGCTCTCATGGGCTTTTTAGCCAGATCCGAATGCCTTAAGGGCTGATTCTGAAGCCAGAGTGCTCTTTAGGGCATTTGTCATTCTGAGTCTACCAACTTTGGGAGCTCTTACATGTAAATAATGTTGACTTGATTTTCACCTGTAATAGGACTCCAGTAAAGTTCTTAGACCTCTTATTAATCTTTATTTTCTCAATTTCTATATTTGCATCATTTTAAATTTTATAAAGGGGCCAGTTGTCAAAGTACAGCAGTTTCAGCCTTCCCTCTGACACCAGCATCCAAAGCTAAGTGCTCGTCCAGGGCTAAGACCCAGTTACTCTTTCTGATGCAACTTTTTGTTATTTTGCCCAAGAAAGCAGAAGATGGCCCAAGAACTTGGTCCCCTGCCACCCACGTGGGAAACATGGACGAAGTTCCTAGCTTCAGCCTGGCCCAGGTCTACCTGTTGTAGCCATTTCAGCAATGAACCACCCCAAAGACCCCACGTCCCCACCCCCTACATCCCTGCATTGCTCCGCCTTGCAAATATATTTCTTAAAAAATACAAAAATGTTTCAATGAAGAGGGTAGGAGATGGGCGTTTGGCACAGCAGTTAAAACACCACTTGGGACATCTGCATCCCCCCAGATGGGATGGTCTGGGTTTAAGCCCTGGCTCCAATGTTCATCTGCTTCCTGCTAATGCAGACCCTGGGAAGCAGATGGCTCAAGAAGTTGGACACATGCCACCCAACATAAGAGAACCAGACCGAGTCCCCAGCTCGCGGTTTCAGCTTTGCCCAGCCCCAGCTACCGCAGGCACTTGGGGAGTCAATCAGCAGATGTAAGATCTCAATCCTCTCAATGCTGGAAGTGTGAAAGCAAGGTATCCAGAGGGCTATGCTCTTTTTTTAAAAGATTTGAAAGTCAGAGTTACACAGAGAGGAGAGGCAGAGAGAGGTCATCCATCCAATGGTTCACTCCAATTGGCCACAACGGCTGGAGCTGTGCCAATCCGCAGCCAGGAGCTTCTTCCAGGTCTCCCACATGGGTGCAGGGGCCCAAGGACTTGGGCCATCTTGTACTGCTTTCCCAGGCCATAGCAGAGAGCTCCATTCGAAGAGGAGCAGCCAGCACTAGAACCAGCACCCACACCAGATGCCAACACTTCAGGCCAGGGTGTTAACCTGCTGTGCCACAGCGCCAGCCCCCAGAGGGCTAGGCTCTTTCTGCAGGGTCAGAAGATCTCTCCTTGCTTCATCCAGCTTCTCAGGGTTGCTGGCAACCCCTTGCATTCCTAGACTCCAAGATGTATTACTCCAGTCTCCATTCTGTCCTCATGTGGCTGTCTCCCCTGTGTCTGTCTGTTTCCTCTCCTTACAAGGACACCAGGCATTGAAACAGAGACCATCATAAACCAGAATGAGCTCACCTTTACTTAGCTAATTACATACGTAAAGCCCTATATGCAAATAAAGTCACTTTCTCTGAGTCCAGATGGACCTGAATTTGGAGGAACATGATCCAACACAGCAGATGAGGTTCAAAGACTACTCACCTCTCCACTACCAAGGAGTTTCCAAGGCAGATAGAGCTCACTTGGAATCTTCAACAATTTCTCAGTTGTGTTCCTTTGCTATATCCAGTATCGTAAGATCTTTTTCATTGCTGATATTACTATTGTTCTGAGGTCTCAAGAGTGGACTGCAGCCTTCAGAGGCCTAGGTCAGCCTGGGATGCTGTCCCTGCTGTGAGAACACCCTGCAGCTGGTTTCCAGATACTGTGACCTTTCAACCAGCTTTATCAACAAGGAAACATCTACCATACCTCAAGGAGGGAACTGTGCATTGTGGGGCCACTGCAGGAACTGATTAATGGGCCATTGTCTGCCTCTCCATGCACACAGATCACATCCAGTGCAGGAACCAGCATGGGCACAGAATGTACCTACTTAATCAATAAGCAAGTCTGTTAGCTGTTACTGGGTGTGCTGTGAGTTTCAGTGAGCTATTCTCCCATTTGCAATGTGATTGATAACCACACATAAATCTGTACTAGTTAAACCTGACTCAGTGCAGGTACTCACCCTATAAGAAAAGTTTAAAACAAGGTAATGAAACCCAGCCCAAGGGAACAGCAAACCCGACAACTGACAGGCCATTTCCAGGTTCCAATCCTCAGTCCAACTCACTGAATAAATTTAAACTTGGATTCCCCAACTGATGGCTTCAGTTGACAGGCCTTTATGTTTACAGAGCACTTTTTTTTTTTGACAGGCAGAGTTAGACAGTGAGAGAGGGGCAGAAAGAAAGGTCTTCCTTCTGTTGGTTCACCCCCCAATTGGCCGCCACAGCCGGCACACAGTGCCAATCCAAAGCCAGGAGCCAGGTGCTTCCTCCTGGTCTCCAATGCAGGTGCAGGGCCCAAGCACTTGGGCCATCCTCCACTGCACTCCCAGGCTACAGCAGAGAGCTGGCCTGGAAGAGGAGCAACCGGGACAGAATCCGGCACCCCAACCGGTACTAGAACCCAGAGTGCCGGTGCCACGGGCAGAGGATTAGCCTAGTGAGCCATGGCACCGGCTACAGAGCACTTTCATATTGTCTCATTCGAGACTCACGAACACAATACAAATACAGATTCAACCCCAGACAGGCAAGCAGAACAGTAGCTTCTTTCTATATCATGAGGCAGAGGGCAAGGAAGCTGCCCTTACTTCCAGTGCCTATGCTGTGCTCAATACCAATCTGAGCACTTCATGAATTCTTAGACCCAAGTACCAACTCCAAGGGCAGTGTGAGGCAATACTACTCCCACCCCAGAGATGAATAATATAGGACTCAATCACTTACCTACAGTCACGTAGCAAGTAAGTGGCAGAAATGGAATTGCAACCCAAATGCACCTACGTTCCGAGTCCATGCTATATTCATCCTCTCCTGCCCATCAAGCCTTCTTCCTAATGAGTCTTCACTGTGTTCAGGCATGAGGTTAGCTAGAATTTCATTAGTGACCTCATCAGTAATCCCCTTCAAAGTCCAGAGACACAGTGAGCTGATGACAGATTCCCCCCAGAGGGCCTAAGGGATACTTCCAATTACAAAGCACTGAAAAGAAAAAGAACCAACCCAAATGCCCATCAACAGTAGACTGGATAAAGAAATTATGGGACATGTACTCTATAGAATACTATACAGCAGTCAAAAACAACGAAATCCGGTCATTTGCAACAAGATGGAGGAATCTGGAAAACATTATGCTGAGTGAATTAAGCCAGTCCCAAAGGGACAAATATCATGTTCTCCCTGATCGGTGACAACTAACTGAGCACCAAAGGGGAAACCTGTTGAAGTGAAATGGACACTATGAGAAACAGTGACTTGATCAGCTCTTGTGCTGACTACTGATGTACAATGTAATACTTTATCCATTTTAGTATTTTCTCTTTGTTTTATTCTGGTACTATTGGTTGAACTGATTAACACACACTTTTTCTTAGGTGTTTAAATTTTAACTGAAAAGTGATCCCTGTTAAACATAAGAGTGGGAATAAGAGAGGGAGGAGATGTACAATTTGGGACATTCTCAATCGGACTTGCCCCAAATGGTGGAGTTAGAAACGTGCCAGGGGATTCCAATACAATCCCATCAAGGTGGCATGTACCAATGCCATCTCACTAGTCCAAGTGATCAATTTCAGTTCACAATTGATCACACTGATAGGTCTAAGAGTCAAAGGCATCACACAAACAAGACTACTGTCTGCTAATACTAACTCATAGAATCAAAAAGGGAGAGAACGATCCATCATGGGAAGTGGGATACACAGTAGACTCATAGAATGGCAGATGTCCTAAATAGCACTCTGGCCTCAGAATCAGCCTTTTAGGCATTCAGATATGGCTGAAGAGCCCATGAGAGTATTTTAGGCATGGAAAGCCAAGACACTCTGGGAAAAAAAAAAAAAGAAGCCCTATATGAAAGATCTCTGTGAGTGAGATCCTAGTGGAAAGAACGGGGCCATCAAAGAAGGAGGTACCTTTCTCTGAAGGCAGGAGAGAACTTCCACTTTGACTATGACCCTGTCGGAATAAGATCGAAGTCAGCAAACTCAAAAGGCTTCCATAGCCTTGGCAACTCATGACTAGAGCCTAGGGAGATTACTGATGCCATAAACAAGAGTGTCAACTTGTTAAGTCAACAACAGGAGTCACTGTGTACTTACTTCTCATGTGGGATCTGTCCTTAATGTGTTGTCCAATGTGAAGCAATGCTGTAACTAGTACTGAAACAGTATTTTACACTTTGTGTTTCTGTGTGGGTGCAAACTGTTGAAATATTTACTTAATATACTGAACTGATCTTCTGTATATAAAGATAATTGAAAATGAATCTTGATGTGAATGGAATTGGAGAGGGAATGGGAGATGGAAGGGGTGTGAGTGGGAGGGAAATTATGGGGGGGAAGCCATTGTAATCCATTAACTGTACTTTGGAAATTTATATTTACTAAATAAAAAGAAAAATGAAAAAATCTTCCATGTTCCATGTTCATGGAGAAGAAATTTTTTATTTTGTTATATTTTTGATTTTTTAAGATTTTTTATTTGAGAAGTATAACTACAGGGAGTGAGAGGGAGAAACAGAAAGGTCTTCCATATGTTGCTTCACTCCCCAGTGGCCACAACAGCCAGAGCTGCGCCGATCCAAAGCCAGGTGCCTCTTCTGGTCTCCCATGCAGGTGCAGGGGCCCAAGCACTTGGTCCATCCTCCACTGCTTTCCTTGCCACAGCAGAGAGCTGGATTGGAAAAGGAACAGTTGGGACTAGAACCGGCGTCCATATGGGACACCAGCACTGCAGGTAGAGGATCAACCCACTGAGCCACAATGCCAGCCCCAGGGTGGAAGAATTAACATCATTGAAATGCCCATACTACCAAAAGCAACTTACAGATTCAATGTGATCCCCCATCAAATTACCACCAACATTCTTCGCAGATCTAGGAAAAAATGCTAAAATTCATATGGAAACAAGAAACCCTGAGTAGCTAAAGAAATCTTATAGAACAAAAATAAAGCCAAAAGCATCAAAATATCTGATTTCAAGTCATACTACAGGGCAGTTATAATCAAACAGCCTGGTACTGGCACAGAAATAAACATGTAGACCTATGGAACAGAACAGAAATTCCAGTAATCAATCCATACATCTTATCTTTGACAGAGGAGCTAAAACCAACCCCTGAAGCAAAGACAGTCTCTTCAACAAATAGTGCTGGGGAAACTGGGTCTGCATTTGCAGAAGTATGAATCTAGACCCCTAACCTTACACACAACTCCACTCAAAATGGATCAAAGACCTAAACCTATGACCCAATACCATCAAATTACTAGAGAGCATTTAGGAAAAATCTGCAAGCCATTTGCATACCCAAAGACTTCTTGGTAAAGACCCCAGAAGCATAGGCAATCAAAGCCAAAATTGACTAATTGGATTATTTCAAGTGGAGAAGCTTCTGTACAGCAAAACACTCAACAAAGTGAAGAGACAACCAATAGAACAGGAGAGAACACTTGCAAACAATGCAACTGATAATGGGTTAACATCTAGAATTTATAAAGAGCGCAAGAAGTTCGACAACAAAATGAACAATCCAGTTAAGACAGGGCAGCGGACTTGAACAGGCATTTTTCAAGAGTGGAAATTCAAATGGCCAGACACTTAAGATGCTCAGGATCACTACCTATCAGGCAGTGATCAAAACAATGTTTTCACCTCACTCCAGTCAGAATGGCTTTCACACAGAAATCAACTAACAACAAATGCTGGCTAGGACGTGGGGGAAAAGGTACCCTAATCCACTGTTGTCGGGAATGTAAACCAGTGCAGCCACTGTGGAAGACAGTATGGTGATATCTCAGAAACCTAAATATAGACCTACCATATGATCCAGCCATCTCACTCTTGGGAATTTACCCACACCAAGAGAAACCAGCATCTGAAAGAATGAGCTATACCCCCACATTCATTGCCACAAAATTCACAATAGTTAAGATATTGAATCAACCCAGATGTCCACCAACTGTTGACTGGATAAAAAAATTATGGTATATACACACTATGGAGTACTACTCAGCCGAAAAAATAAATCCTGTCTTTTGTAACAAGATGGACACATGGACACAACTGGAAACCATTACACTTCATGAAATAAACTAGTCCCAAGAAGTCAGATAGGGTATGTTTTCCCTGATCCAAGGTAACTAATAAAGCACCTAAAATGTAATGTTATCAGTGTGAAATGGTCATTTCGAGATTCCGTGATTATACTCCTTGTCTCTTCCATTAAAGAACAGTGTTCTTTTTCCTTCATGTTATTTGTTGAACTCTTACTTAGTGTAGGGTTTACTTTATGATCATTAGGAAAACTGAAAATAAATCTTTGTAAAAATTAGAAGTGGGAATGTGAGAGGAAGGAGGAAGAAGGGTTGGAGAGCATGGGTGGGAGCAAGGGGGGTGATTCTATGATCCTAAATCTCTCTATATAAAATACTTGAAACCTGTATAACTTAAATTTTTTTAAAAAACCAGCCAAGGTGCCCGTGTCTTGGTACAGCGGGTTAAGTCATCGCCTGCAACACTGGCATCCCATGTGAGCACCACTTTGAGTCCCATTGCTCTACTTCTGATCTAGATCCCTGCTATTGCACCTAGGAAAGCAGTGGAAGATGGCCTAAGTGCTTGGGTTCCTTACACACACACACACACACACAGGACATTCAGATGGAGTTCCAGGTTCCTGGCTTCAGACTAGCCCAGCCCAGACATTGTGAACATCTGAAGACTGAATCAGCAGACAGAAGATCTCCCCTACTGTCTCCAACTGTGCGTTTCAAATAAATAAATCTTTAAAAAATTTCAAAAATTCACCCAAACATTACTTGAAGAGCCTAAAATACACGACCCTGTGGGCCCTCTCCCTTCTCTGAAACCAACAGAGGGACATGAGGACGTGACTGGAAAAGGACAGCCCAGGGCACATCTCTTTGCGTATCTCAAATCACAAGGAAGGAAGGAAAACCATGCCTTCAGAAAGAAAAGGCAGGAAAAACTGTCACCCCAGAAGAATGCTACTTGAACATACTTTAATCTTCCCAATCAACCAATTCCATGCTTAACATATTCCTTCCAGTCATCTGTTGACACACTGCAGATAATGCACAATATGAGTCCTGCCTTTAAAGAGTTGTACCTCACCGAGAAGCCAAAATTCAGTGCTTCATGCTGCCTTCTTCAATCTGATGTGCTCTGAACAAACTCTGGCTAGCAGCATGTACATACGTGTGACTTGTGCTATCTGTATGTATTACACTTAACACTATCTGGCTTGTCTCATAATAAACATTACTAACAAATATTACATTTCCCAGTTTCTTAATGTGCTCCATTATTTCCTAATAAATATTGCTAAAAGCTACCATCAACTGAATGCCTACTGGGTACTAGGCAACTAAGCACTTTCTGTAGATACTCCTAGTCCTTACAATAACCCTACAGGGGAATTATTACCAATCTCTATTTAAACTTCTCAGCAACTTTATTGGTAAAATGAAGTTATTCAACATCTAGTATATGCTTGAGACAGAATTAAGACTCACGTACAGTTAACTACAAAGCCTATCTCCACACAAGGAAAATACTGACTTGTTCATTCATACAAGATTGTGAACCTCTTTTACTGTTTCATCCTTTGCCTCCTTAAAAAAAATTCGTCACCAGGGGCCGGCTTTGTGGCACAGTGGGAAAGCCAACACCTTTGATACCAGCATCTGGGTGCCAATTTGAGGCCCAGTTGCTCTACTTCTGGTCCAGATCCCTGCTAATGACCCAGGAAAAGCAGCAGACGTTGGCCCAAGTGCTTGGGCCCCTGCACCCATATGGGAAACCTGGACAAAGCGCCTGGCTTCCAACCAGCCCAGCTCCAGCTGTTGTGGCCATTTAGGGAGTAAAACAGTGGATGGAAGACCTGTCTCTAATTCCGCCTCTCGAATAAACAATTTTTAAAATATACATGACACAAAAGAGATGGAAGAAATGCTTTTGAAATAGAAAATACGTAAAATCCTGCAAAAGTTCTGATCAACATATACTAAAGTTCTAATGGACCATGGAGTTATTAATTCACATTCTCATGGTGTAAGAAAATGAGGCACCCAAGCCATGTAGTCAATGTACACAGCATTCCCTGATCTGTGATGTTCTGCATCAAGCTGTTTGTGCATGAGTTTATGGAACACAGCACGTGGCATAATAATCTCCAATGCATTGTTATTCATATCTGACTGTCTGGTTTTTGCTTGCAGACACTCCTGGCAAAGCAGAAAGCTATCACAGTTCTATTGTAGCAAAGCCATGTGGTCAGGAAAGCAGCTTCCCCGTTGTGCACCAAGACACCAGAAACAGCTAAATAGAGAGTCAAGGGTTCCACCGAGGTTTCCGAAAGTGCAGCAGTTGCCATTAGAAACATCCTAGCCCTCCGATGTGCATTTTACAGAGTGTTCAGAGGGTGATAAACATATCTTGTACTTGATTTGCCATCTGTGGATTTGAAAGCTGTTAAGACACTTTTCCATCATTATTTCCACGAGGCTCCTGATCGCTTTTACTAGTTAGATGAGCTCACTAATATCACTCCGTTCCGAAAACGCCGTCCTGAGGCATCTCCAATGTGACATTAATGCAGGGCTGCTCTTTCTTTTGCCACATCAGATCAAGTAAAATAAACCACCTTGAAACTCTGGCTTTTTTCAGTGCTTCAAGTAATTCTTTTCATTGCTTCATGACCGATAGCTTACATGAGAAAGCTGTT
The DNA here is from genome assembly GCF_964237555.1 of Oryctolagus cuniculus. Classification (NCBI taxonomy): domain Eukaryota; kingdom Metazoa; phylum Chordata; class Mammalia; order Lagomorpha; family Leporidae; genus Oryctolagus; species Oryctolagus cuniculus. Next base: position 163,647,570 of record NC_091434.1, read on the forward strand.
AATACATCTGAGTAGAATTTGTGATCTCAATTCAACTCAGACTAGGAAGGCAAAGACATGGGGGAGAAACATGGCCTTCCTGGACAGCCCCAATCAATAAGTTGTTACTCTTCGCCAATTGTAGCTTATGTACAAATGGCTTCATTTCCATTCCCCTTCGCTGTGGGAGCCCAGATAACCACAGTTATAGGAGCTATAGGATTACACTGACAGCTGTCACACACACAGTACCCACTCATTTGCAATAACCTTCACCTCTTCCATTTGTTGGTTTGTAGAAAGAATAAATTGTACTGATCTTGACCATCTGGGACAGAAAGAAAAGCAAGGAAAAAAAATCCATCCATTCTGTTTTACCTGACGTTTGTCTCTTGGTGTCTTTCACCAGGGAGACACACCCCACTAGTCCAGCTGTCCCTGTCCCTCATTTCTCCAGGAAAGGTAATGGAGTCATTTGCTCATTTGATTCAATCCATATTTAGGAATCACCTACCAGGTACCAAGGACTTTCTGGAAGCTAATCCAACAGCAAACACAACAGAGCTCCTGGCCTTGTGGAGATTGTGCTCAAGTTGGTAAGACAGGAGGGGACAGAAGAAAAACATATAAAGAAGTAAGATTGTGGGGCCAGTGCCATGGCTCGCTTGGTTAATCCTCCACCTGCAGCGCCAGCATCCCATATGGCACCGGGTTCTAGTCCCAGTTGCTCCTCTTACAGTCCAGCTCTCTGCTGTGGCCCAGGAGGGCAGTGGAGGATGGCCCAGGCACTTGGGCTCCCGCACCCGCATGGCAGACCAGGAGGAAGCACCTGGCTTCAGATCGGTGCAGCACCAGCCATAGTGGCCATTTGGGGGGTGAACCAACAGAGGTAAGACCTTTCTCTGTTTATCTAATCTCTACCTGTCAAATAAAAAAAAAAAAAGTAAGATTGTGGTTACAGTCTGGGAACATGACAAAGATGAGTCAGCAGAGATTCTCAACCTTGGCACTAGCGACCTTTTAACGAGGTAACTGGTATGGAGCTACACTGTGCATTTCCAGCTACTTGGCCTTCACGGCCCTCTAACCACTGCCACCTCCCAATACCCCCATGACGATCAAGAACACCTCCAGACATTAGCACACATTTCTGGAGGTGGAGGCAGGGAGGGGACCCCCAGGTGAGAGCCAAGGGGAGGGGAGGGGAGAGGGGTGCGTGATCTGGGAAGGAAGGTGACCCTTGAGGAGCAGAGAGCTTTCTGATGATTTATAGGAAGAATGTTTGAGGTGGAGAAACAGACAGAGCAAGCTTCCCAGTTGGGAGCGCGCAGCATATGTGAGGCCTGTGTTCCCTCCTGCAGCAAAACCACCAGTGAATTCCTCTCCTTGCCAAACCTACAGAGAGGAGCTGCCAAGAGGCATCACACGCAAGGTCACGATGCATGCCGAAATCCGTCCAAGGAATTCCAACTTCAAGAGCCTCTGTCTTCACTACACATTAGTATTCACAGAACTAGAGAAGTGCTGCTGGTTTGGGTATATAACTATAGTTCAAATGTAATTCCAACTTGAAGTGGAATGTTCTCGGTATTTTTTACTTTTTAACCTCACTCCCTCCTCCTTTTTGTTCTAAATTGGCCACATCTAAGACCCAGGAAATCTGAATATCGTCCCAATCCTGCCACAAACAAGCTCAACATCACAGAGCTTAGTCATTTCCCATCTTTTGCTCTCTGACTGATTTCTATACTGTGGGAGTTGAAGATGATTCCTCAAGTTCCTTCCTGGGCTGAAAATTCTGTGATTCACTTGTAAATTAGTACTATGTAGGTTTTTTGCCTCACCATGTGTGAATGCTATTAAATATAACTTAATCAGAGCATTTTAGAATTAAGGCACCATACATCATTCCAAATCCTGAAAGTTTTCACCTGTCCATGAATACAACTCTAGTCCCATTTCCATTAATGCCTAAATTATCAGGACTGCATCTTCCATGGAAGCCTTGCACAGCCATTTATAGGGTACTTTCAGCTTTCATAGCTACTAAGCACAAAACCAACCAGTCAGGGCAGGCATTTGGAGAAGTGGTTAAGCTGCTGCTTGGGATGGCTGCATCTCACAGAGTGCAAGGGTTAAAGTCCCAGCTCCACTTGAAATCTAGTTTCCTGCCAACATATATTCTGGAAGGCAGCAGGTGTTAGCCCAAGTAGTCAAGTCCCTGGATTGAGTTCCTGGCTCCCAGATTCACCCCAGCCCAGCTGAAGATGATACAGGCATTTGGGGAATAAAGCAATGACGACATCTCTCTCCTTCTCTCCTTCCCTCCTTCTCAAATATTTAGAAAAGGCAAAAAATACCACCACCACTCATTCCTCCCCTTTGTCCTTCCTGCTGGTGGTATCCTCATGGACAAGATTAGAGACCTTGAACCCCCAGTGTCTCCAGGGCTACCCTGAGCTCACTGACTTCAGGAGTTTTTGTCAGCTCTCTATACCATGCTCTGATGGGCCCACTGGGAGTTTCCAGGGTGCCAGTCCTACCTGGGGTCTAGGGAAGGGTGTGCAGAGAAAGCTGGAAGCTCATCCACTTGCCAGCATCACAGGTGGCCTCCCAGGCTCTAAAGCATTCTTGCCCCTTCTCCATCTCTCTCCAGCCACCCATACACAAAACCAGACCCTCTGTTTCCTTCAAACACAGGAAATTAAGGACCATCAACTCATGCAACTGTATCCCCAAGGGACTACTAACAAGTTGTACCAAATCCATCTTGGACCCCATGAGGAAACTCTGTTGGGTGCAGATACATGAAAAACTGAGAGTCATTGGCATCTAGGATACCAACACCAGAGCTCATCTATGAACCATTCAATTTTATTTTCTGATAAATCTTTCTCCAACTACTGCACCCTAGCATCTTCAACACCCACCGAGTTATTATAACCATATCTTGTGGGTGAGATGCCACTCCACCAACATGCTCAGTGATTCTCTGCCAAGCCAGATTCTCTAACCAGTCTGGTACGTCTGTCACTAAGTTTCCCCAAATATGGTAAAGCCATCTCTCAGAATAGCTGGTTTGAATCTATTATCCCATCCAAGTTGGGTTTTCCTAATCAATAAATGAATGTTTAGCATCTGATTCTGAAAGATTGATTCCATATACAGGATTAGATACGACCTTCCCTGGCTATTTACTGCCCTAAGTATGTTAGCCTCAGGATACAGGCAGAATGTGCACATAAGTTCATATTACATAAGTTATATTTTTGCTAAAAATGGTTTTCCATCCTTCTATGTTAATTTCTTTATGGTTAGATCTGTAATCATGAGAAGTTTTATTTCCTTGGAATTAACATGCCTATATAAGAGGAAACTTTACGACAACTTGAACACGTGTACACTTCAAATGCATGTCCAACTAGCTTCAGCAGCTATCTTCTCATATGTAACTCACTAGGAGAGCAAAAAAAAAGCACCTTCAATGCTCCAGAAGCCCAGCAAAATCCAAGCTGCTTAAACCTCTCATGAATCCTATGTGCGTGAACAACAGAAAGCACGCCAGCAGGAAGATCAACCACTGATTGCCTTGGACATCCCTGGAAGACTTTTCCTTAATGATCAGTCAGAGCAGTAGGACAGTAATGTAGATAAGAGTTGACAGTGGCTGGACTAAGGCAGTAACAGCAGAGCTAGACATGCAAGACAGACTCCAAAAGCTAATCAGGAGATGAAATGGACATGGTTCATATGTCCACAAACATGAATAAAGGTGGGGAATACAGGAAGATACACTCCCAGATTTCTGGATTAAATATTGAAAAAGGACATTGCCATTTTTTAAAATTAAACATAAGAAGAAGCAGATCTGGGGAGAAATATGATTAAATGCCCATTAATCTTTCAAAAATGATAGAATGCATGAAAGATAGAAGGGGATACATTTGTTTTATATTAAGTAAATGTATGTACGAACTACATAATTGACCATTATTTTCAAAACCCTTATTCCAAAGTTTTCTATGTTTTTTAAAATCAAATTTTTAAGAATGTATGCTAAACTGATCTTCTGTATATAAAGAGAATCGAAAATGAATCTTGATGTGAATGGAAGGGGAGAGGGAGTGGGAAAGGGAAGGGTTGCGGGTGGGAGGGACGTTATGGGGGGGAAGCCATTGTAATCCATAAGCTGTACTTTGGAAATTTATATTCATTAAAAGTTAAAAATAAAAGATTTATGTATTATTTGAAAGGCAGAATGACAGAAGTAGAGACAGAAGAAGAGATTTTCTATCCACCAGTTCATTTCCCAGGTGGCTTTAATGGCCAGCTCCAGTCCAGGAGCCCAGAACTCTATCCAGATGTATCACATGGGTAGCAGGGGCCCATGCACTAGGGCCATCTTCCACCGTTTTCCTAGGCCATTAGCAGGGAGCTGGATCAGAAGGGAGCAGCCAAGACACAAACTGGCACTCTGATATGGGATGCCAGCATCATAGGAAGCGGCTTAACCTACTGTACCACAACACTAGTCCCTATATTACTTAATAGTAAACCAAGTAATGTTAAACAGCAAGAGAGGGAAGATGAAACTTTATGAAAACAGATCATAAATGCTCTCTTATTTATCCAACATTTACCGAATGCTGGCTCTGAGCCAAGTACTGAACTGGGATATAGAAATGTGGGTGATAGTAACAGTACTTGACACAGAAAGAACACCAGCCTCCAAGCAAAGAGCTTGACCTGCCATTGACAATTCCTGCCAAGCCTGCAAGGAAGGCGTTTTTACAATGACTGTTTCATAGATTAAGAAACTGACATGGCAAAGTGTTAACTTGGCTAATGGTAGGGAGCCAGGATTTGTACAAACCCTGAGACTCCAGAGCCAGTAGCTGCTGCCTGACCTCCCTTCAGTAACTCCGGAGGCAGATGCGTACAGAAGTCCTTACAAAGCTTCTGTCATCAGCTTGCTCATTCATCTCAAACTGCCCATCTCAGTCACGCTCTCCAGGTCCCTAACCACCTGATTCAGTATACCTGGCATAATGTCGCATGCCCAGCCTCTACTTCACCTGGATGCCTGAAATTGTAGCAGCCACTTGTCTTCAGTCATTTCATTACAGGGCAGCATCTAGTTTTCCAGCTTGTAGGCAGCCTAGATTTCCCCCCACCCCCTTTTGTTACTTGAGTTTTTACCTTGAATGTCTGGTTTGTTGTCCTTAGGGAAGCATAGTTCCCCATTCCATTTCCCACAGAAGTTCCCCTCTGCAACGTCTAATAGTGTTTGCCTCGACATTAGGGATATAAATACCTGAAATGGAAGATCTGTTTGTTGTTGCTACACAGCTGCAAGAAACCAAGGGCAGCCAATAGTGAGCCAAGGGACTCACCATGTTTGTTGGAAACAAGTTCAGTTTTTCTCCTGCTATTTACCTCAACAAGGCCTAGAGCCTGGGATAAGACATTGTGCCTTCAGTTTGCGCTCTCAAAACACAGAGGAAGTCAATCACCAAAACTCATTTGATAAGAAGCAGACCTAACATCACAGAACTGGTGGAAAGAAAGTACTCAAGTGCTAAACCAGAAAGGAAGCCCACTAACTCCCCACCACCCTTCTCGAAGTCAGGGACTTCGCACTGCCTGGTGCAAAGTCCAGAAAGCCTGTTCAACAAGGGCAGCACTGAAGTGACAAAGTCATCCACCCCAGAAACCCTGAGAATTCAGTAGCCTCTGCCCTGGCTGCTGCTCCCTGGCTTCCCATGTGCCTCCCTGCCCAAGCTGAAATTCCTAACTTTCAGAGCCGCAAAGTTTCCAAGGTGGCAGGAACTGAATGAATCAAGGGGATTCCAGTATCCTCAAGTGCTCTTATAAGAACAAAGACCAGTGGTGAAAGGGAGAAGGAAGTCCTTTGTGGATCCTACTTAACCCAAAGGGGAATAGGGGTCCAATCCAGGCCATCTAGGCCTCCACAGAGGAATAGATCCATCTCCATTGAAGAGCCTGATAGGAACATATCAGGCTGAAGTAGATACTTAGGGCTTCCTAAGACAAGGTAATACTAGACATGAACCATGAACTCTCAACAAATACCAGTTGATTGAATGGATAAAGAGTGAATATTCAGTATAGACAGGGCAACAGTCACTAATACCTCTCACTGATATCGGCACCCTCACCCCCAGACTGGGAGCATCTCTGAAACACACAATTTACCTGCTACTTCGCATTGGGGAAAACCACAAGGCTCTTGCGTCCTAACCATGAGAATGCCAGTGTTCAACTCAGGATAAGAATGAAGCCAGCTTTCAAGAGCAAGAGGATGGGGTCGGCATTGTGGCAGAGTGGCTTGGGGCCCTGGCCTGAGGTGCCAGCATCCCATGTGGGCACCAGTTCTGGTCCCAACTGCTCCTCTTCTGGTCTAGCTCTCTGCTGTGGCCTGGGAAAGCAGTGGAGGATGGCCCAAGGACTTGGGCTCCTGCACCTGCATGGGAGACCCAGAGGCGGCTCCTGACTCCCAGCTTCAGATCAGCTCAGCTCCAACCATTACAGCCATCTGGGGAGTGAACTGGTGCAAGGAGGATCGATCTCTGTCTCTGCCTCTCTGTAACTCTTTCAAATAAATAAAATCTTTAAAAAAAAAAAAAAAAGGATTCCTAGTTACCCTAGAGATGCAGAATCATCTCTCTACTTCCAAGACAAACCCACAGCAGACTGATGTCAGGATTAGGCCACAAAGGAGCTGATACTTTCAGGCAGTGTACTGCTGAAAGAAAACCAAGAATTTTGGCATTAAAATTTAGGACCCATTCGTGTAGATCCACATCAATAAACACAGTGATACATATTTGCATACTGTTTGTATGAGTCCATTTTTCATTACCATAACAAAATACCTGCAGCAACTAACTTTATAAAGGAAAGGAGATTAATTTGGCTCAGAGTTCTGGGGGTTCACGGTCTAAGATCAAACATCCCCATAGGTTTTAGTCCATAGTTTCTTGCTGGAAGACACCTGAGGTGGTACAGTGCATCTCATGGCAAGACACAAGAGAATATACTAAGTCTGTCTCCTTATAAAGCCAAGATTCCATCATGGGGACCCCAGTAATCCAGTCTAATCACTTCCCAAGGGCCATGCCTCTAACTGCCATAATTGGATGTTTTCACCCTCCTACCGCCATTAACTTATGACTCTGGGATTTAAGCTTCCATATGAGTTCAGGGGCCAATTACACAAGCCGCAGCATTGGCCTTTTGTCTCTTTAAATAACCTTTCTCATTTGATATTTTTCTTTTCAAGCCCCTTATGAATTGGGCATTGGCTAAAAATATTATGGCTCAGGACAGAGAACATTCCAGCTCTGTGAAATATTAAACAATGGAGTGAAGTATCAAGGACTTAACCTCTGGCCCAGCATTCAAGCTAGAAACAGATGATTATTTGTTGCACATGCCTTAGAGAGTCCCAGAATTCAAGTGTGAGGTAAAAATAAGTAACCTCTAGCATTTCTTCTAACACTGATTTTTCCATTAAAAAGATGAATCATTAAAGTGATCAGTCCCTTTCTCCTGGTCACAGAATCGGACTCCACCTCCTAATCTAGGACTATTCCAGTGGATGATCTTCTGCACCACCAGTAAATTCAATCCCAAGACACAAGGGAAACACTGGCATTGGATACCAACTATTTTCCTTTGATTTCATAGCTACTGAGCACAAAAGGCCAGCGGCTGATGGATGTACAGCTGTATATACTGTGTGGTGATCAACTCAGAATACGTGTGACAATAGGCTGAAACTGCTTCATAAACTTCCAGACTGAGTTAGGTCAGCAGGGCCTCACTACATTCTGAATTTCAGTGGTCCACCAATCTTCATGCTGTAACTTAACATCCAAAGTGATGTACAAAGAGGTAAGACTTTGAGAAGTGGTTACATCAGTAGGGCTGCACACTAACGGATGGGATCCATCCCCTTTTAGAAGGGCTTGAGGGAGTAACTTTGTTCCCTTTGACTCCTTCCTCCATGTGAGGATACAAGAAGGCACTACCAATGGGGGAGACAGCAAGCTCTTGCAGGACACAAGGGACACAGAATCTGCTGGAACTTTGATTTTGGATATGTCAACCTCCAGAACTAGGAGAAATAAGTTTCTACTATTTATAAATTACCCAGACTAAAGATATTTTGTTATAGCAGCAGTAATGGACTAAGGCAACCCTATACTCCAGTGTCTGCAACAAATGGAAGAAACTAATGATTTCACTGATAACCCCATAGTCAAACAAATTGGTAGCTTTTATTTGTCTGAGTCATGCATATGAAAAAAAGAATTTTCTCCATCATAAATCACAACTTTATGTAACAGTCTCTTGCCTAATAGTCACACCCCTATTTTTAGACTCACAGAACCAGCATAAAAAGCGTTATCAGTACACAAGTAAATACAACCCTTTAGAGGTGTCTTTAAGGATGAAAACACATTTTCAATTCTATTATGACTCTGCAAACAGCAGAGGCTACACAGACTCCACATGCCCTGCCTCATCGCATCTGGAGCTGTTGCAGAAGGGGACTACCGTCACATATTTATCCAAACATAGAATTTTCCAGGAAGTCTGAGGTTACTTGGGTCAAATTTATATGGTATTTGATCCAGACCCTGATAGAGCTTCTGTGTTGTGCGAGCACCCTAGAATGTGTTGCTATATTTTAACTGAGACATAAAAAGCAAAGAAACAACTTACTCGAATTTCTTGCCAAGTTTTCATATCTTCACAAATAAATGAAAACCACTTCCAACCTGCCTCCTCCCATTAATACACACAATGAACTTTGATGTAAATGTCAGACATGCTCATGTTAGGCTTCTGGTCAAATTTGCATGAGGATAATTAAATTCTGAGTTTCCAAATCCCCTCTGTGTATCAACGGATATGATAGATTCCTCTTCTTGTACTAAGCGATTGTTTACTATTGCTCTGAACTACTCAACAGCTATAATTTGGCTGTTCACCAGCTATTGAAGGGTACAATAATGTACAGAGGAATAAGAATATGTGTAAACTCAAAGCTCGATGCTGTCACTGTGGCATTATAGTAACCCACATTTCTCCCACCCTCAAACACACCAGCTTCAACTGGCTCACTTCTGATAACTGGTTACCTTCAGTCAAGTTCTCTTAAAAATAACACCTTTATTGGTTATACTGGCACTGTCTAATGAGGTAGCTACTAGCCACATGTGGCTACCAAGCAATGAAAATGTGGCTGAAGTTCAGATGTCCACCAGGCCTTTCTCTCTTATGCTTAACGGCTATGAAACAAGACAGCTGGACCTTCAAGGACTTTGGACAGGTCCTACTCTGTCACCCTCCAGCTTACCCATATCTCACTTGTCTAGAACTGAAAACTGTTTGAAGTAGGAGCAGGTGTCAAGCAATCATTTTCCATGATACACTATCACCTATTATTTGGTGGGCAAAAAAAAAGATAAATAAAAAGTCAAGTCACCCAACAGTCTTGCCACTTCTTTATTCCAAAAGAAAATATATCAGAATGCATTCATTTCTACAAATATTCACCAAGAACCTTCTCTATTCAAGGTAAAAAGTGCTAGGCCTACAACGATTAATTTATTTCTCAACAAGTTCATTATTGGTATATAAACATGTTACAGATGTTTGTATGTTGACTTTGTATTCTGCAACTGCACTAAATTTATCAATAAGAGAAATGTCATTCACAATAACTACAAGAATATAAATATCTTGGAATAAAAGTAACCAAAGGTATGAAAAAACTTTACAATGAAAATTACAAAATACTTATGAAAGAAATTGAACAGGACACAAAAATGAAAGTATTAAAATATCCTTATTACCCACAACTTAGATTTAATACTCCTAACTAAAATAATGAAATCCTTCACAGAACTAGAAAAAGCTATCCTAAAATTCATATGGAAACACCAAAAACTGAGAATAGCCAAAGCAATATAAAGCAAGAAGAATGAAGCTGGAAGCATCAAAATACCTGATTTCAAGACACACTACAGAGCTGTTGTACCCAAACAGCATGGTCCTAGCATTGAAATAGATACATAGATCAATAGAGCAAACTAGAAACCCCAGAAATGAATTCATGCATCTACAGCCAACTTATCTCTGACAGAAGACTGAAAACATACTCTGGAAAAGAGATGATTTCTTCAATAAATGTTGTTTGATATCCATGTGCAAAAGATTGAAACCAAGACCCTTCGCCTCACTTCTCACCTTAAAGAAAAATCAACTCAAGTAGATTAAAGATCTAAATCTAAGACTGGAAACTATCAAATTATAAGAAGAAAACATAGGGGAAACATTTTAAGACATAGGCATAGGCAACTTCTTGGATAAAATCCCAAAGCACAGGCAAAAAAGCAAAATTAGACAAAAGGGATTACATCAAGTTAAGAAGCTTCTGTGCAAAGGAATCAGAGTGAAGACTGGCATCATGGGAGAAAATGTGTAGATTATGTTTCTGAAAAATGATTGATATCCAGAATGTACCCAGAACTAACAAAGTAACAGCCAATCCAGTTAAGAAATGGGTAAGGAATCTGAATAGGCACTTGTCAGAGGAAGAAATACAAATGGCCAACCCACACATTTTTAAAAGTTCACTATCACTAACAATCAGGGAAATGCAAACCAAAACCACAGGGAGGTATCACTCAATTCAATTAGAATGGCTCTTATAAAGACAAAAATGTTGGTGAGAATATAATAAAACCCTATCACATTGTTGGTAGGAATGAAAATTAGGACAATCATTATGAAGACCAGTCTGAAGCTTCCTCAAAAAAATATATACCATATGACCCAACTATCCCATTTCTAGGTATACATGTGAAGAAAATGAATCCACTATATCAAACAGACACTGCACACCCACATTTATTACAGTACTATTCAATAGCTAAGATATGTAATCAAAGCGTTCCCTGATGAAGGGATAAAGAAAATGTGATATATATGAACACACCATGGAATATTATTCAGCCATAAAAAGAATGAAATCCTGGCGCTGGTGCTGCAGCATAGTAGGCTAAGCCTCTGCCTGCAGCACAGTATAGTATACCACATGGTTCATGATCCGGCTGCTCCTCCATTGATCCAGCCCTCTGCTAATAGCCTGCGAAAGCAGTAGGAAATGGCCCAAGGGCTTAGGCCCCTGCACCTGCATGGGAAACCCTGAAGAAGCTGCTAGCTCCTGGCTTTGATCAGCCAAGCTCCGGCCATTGCAGTTATTTGGGAAGGGAACCAGCAGAGGGAAGCCCTTTGTCTCTCCCTCAAACTCTACCTCTCAATTAAAAAAAAAAAAATGAAATTATGGCATTTGTGGCAAAGTGGCTAGAACTGTAGATCACTGTTTTAAATCAAATAAGGACAAACACTGCATTTTTCTCTTATATGGAAGTTAAAAATGAGTTTATTGTTAACAGGTACAAAGCCACCATAGGGTAGATGTGGTGGGCTCAGGCATTTTGCAGCACCACAGGATGACTCTGGCTCACAACGATGTATCATATTCTGCATGGAGACCTGAAACAGAGGACCTAGTAGGCTCCAAACACTAAGAAAATGGAAAGGCTATCCACCTGGAATGGTCAGTTGAAGTCACACAGGTACATTAAGTTTTGCACTATACCCTTTAAAATGTACCAGTATAACATGTTCAGTCAGAACATAAAAAGCAAAGTAATTAAAACATAAACTTGGCCTACAAAGTTTGACAGGAACGCCCACACATTGTTTTCCCTTTAAAAGTACAAACTGATAAGCAGCAATTTCCTGGAACATTAAGAATTTGAGAAAAGCAATCTGTAAAATCTGAGTTACACCAGGTCATTTCCCTGCTTAAGCACCTCCAGTAGCTTCCCACCACCCACAGAGTACAATCCAAAGTCCTCAGCCACTTTCAAGCTGGCCTTGCAAGATGTAGCCCTGCCCGTCACTGGGCTGCCCTCTGCTCATTCCACTCTGCCCACACGGGTTTCCTCCTCCTCTTCAGAAAGAATTGTGTCCTTCTCATGTTGGCTCCCTTGCACATACTCTTCTCTCAGATCTGTATATGGATCCCACCTCAGCAACTAGAGACCGAGAGGCCCCTTCTCTGACCACCTGGCCAAAAGGAGCTCCCCCACATTAATCTATCACATCACCCCTCTTTTATTCTCTTCCTAGTCCACACCAATATCTGAAATTATGTTATTTCTATATTTCCTCATTTATGAAAATCATACTTTGCTTTCCTCTATAAGTGTGCCTGGCACATAGAGTGAGAGCTCCATTAATATATGTGAGTTAATAAATGGGTAGATAATAAGTGATTTATTTGAATGTGAAGGAGAGTGGCTCCACTGGAACCACCTAATTGCCTCCCAGAAAAGTAGTAGTAAAAAATAATTCCACCCCAGTACAAAAAATGCCAGTAGGTAGCAGTGGCCAAAGGGGATGTAACAAACTCCATTGGGACCAAGTGTGGAAGAGGCAGAGAAACTGTCCCAGGAAAGGTAGCTTACAGAAGGCTCAAAGCAGGAGCAGGCAGGGGTTAATGTTGTGGTGCGGTGGGTTCAGCTGCCACTTAAGACACTGGCATCCCACCTCGGAGCACTGTTTCAAGTCCCAGCAGCCTGCTTCCAATCCAGCTCCCTACTAAGGCACCAGGGAAGGCAGATGACATCCTAGTTCTTGGGCTCCTGCCACCATGTGGGAGACCTGGATGGAGTTTCTGGCTCCTAGCTTTGGCCTGGCCCAGTCCCAGATGCTGTGGCCATTTGGAGAATGAACCAGCTGTTGGAAGATAGGTCTGCCCCTCTCTCTCTGCTTTTCAAAAATACAGAAGTCTTTATATACCCTTAAATATTGAGCAGACAGTTCTGGGTTGACACGGTTAAGGAGAGCATCCAGCAGAACAAAGCACACAGCCTCAAGCAGGTGCAAAAATTCCACTTCCTCTAGCACCCTAAATTCAGGCGACATAGAACTTCCTAAAGCATTCAAGTTTTGGCCGCTTATCCCAAAGGGGTGGGTGGTCAGCCGGCTAAACATAGAAGTTCTATTGCAGACTTTGCCACCAACTAATCATGATTTCTTTTTAAAGCAAATCCTTTCATTCCTTGGGTCCTGGGGTTCAGCATCTGTAAAACCAGGTTCTTCCTACAATCACCCACAGCTCTGAAATTCCTCAGGCATTCCTGAATCACCCTGGCACACAGTCTCAATCAGCCAATGCTCAAAGTGTGGAACTTAGTGATCATTTAGTGATTTTCCTTTGTTGCTTTGTGTGTGGTGTGTGACAGACTACAAAAATCTGCTTTCCACTCTATGGCTCGAATATGGGTAAAAGCACAAATCAATTATAAAACACAGCTCTGAATTTTTGGTAAATTCTAACGCCTTGTGCACACTGCCAGGATCAGGCAGACTTGCCAGGAGGAGCCCAGAGCAGGAGAGGCCCCCCTTGGGCAATTTCCACACCACAGGGCTTCAACATGGGAGCTCTAGTCCACCTGCTCCATCTCGCCTAAAGCTCTTGATGTAGGCATTTACGTCTAGCTAGCTACCCACCACTCCCCCAGAGCCACTAAATTCTAATGACCCAAGAAAGGGGCTTGGAAATCTATATCATCATTAGCATGACAAATTCTTTCTCATGCCCCCTTAAGGGAAGAATCACAGCCTCTTCATTCTGTCCTGGGGCAAAAACAAAACCATAAACGAAACACTAATCTTCATGGCTTCTGGGACTTTCTCGCCCTGACAGTGTTGAATAACTTGCCAAATTTACATAGCAGTCAGCTCCATGCTCTCTAACCACTAACTGGATGGTAGCAGGATGAACCCAAGAGCTTCAGCTCTGGCATCATACTCGACAAGTTCAAATCCCAACCATACCAGTTACTACTTGCGTGGTCCCAAGTGGCGAGTTCTTTTGCCTCCATGGGCCTCCGTCTCCCCCATTTAAATGGTGGGGAGAAGAAGTGTCCCTACCTCATAGGGTGGCTGGCAGTGAGGAAAAACAGAGGCGACAAGAAGGGGACACGGCCCATGACAAGCCCTCAATAAGCTTTCCCCATTGCAATCCAACCTGCCTCCTTCCAGCTTCAGGCACCTCGACACCTGTCACTGGTCCCACAGGAGAACTCTAGCAAGCATGGGAAGGGGATCTGAAGAAAATCCATCTGCTCCTCGGCTGGAAGACAACCCCCAGCAGGTGCTCTGCCCACAGTGGGTCAGTAGGATTGTGTCTGGAGATAAAGGACAGCCCGGTGTTTGAACCTAAATGTTATAAGGGCATCAACTCCTTTCTAGCAGAGAACACCTTCAGCCTTACTGCTTTTTCTTGGCGGCCTCCTAATCATCCCACCTGTCGTTATGAACTTTTCATGTGCCTCAACAAAGCACAAAGGGATCCCAGCCTTTAATCCTCCAAACAGTTTGTCTTTACAGGTTGGCAGGTGAGAGTTAGTTGCAGCAGTAACTCCTGAAACCTGCCTCTCATTATGCCAAGCGCTGCAATGTGTTGCCACATCAAAGCACGAGTGATAACAAATGCTTTCCAATGGGGAGAATGGCTCTTTATATCCGGCTTTCCAAGTGCCCTCTTGACACAGAAGAACTTTGTTGACTGCCGTCAATCATCATTAGCAGTGGATGGCCAAGCTGTCCAGGTGACATCTCAGCCAAGGAGGGGAGCTACATCCTGACGATGTCAGTGGCTACCTCAAGACTTAAACAGAAATTTAGTACAGAACTTTTGTCTTCCAGGACAAAAATTATTCTTCCCTAAGTTATATTTCCACTGAATCTCCAGAGGTGGTACTTAAAATTATTAATTTTTCTTTCTAAATAAGACTATTTTTAGAGTAGTACATGGAATTACAAGTCAGTCACTATTTATGACCACAGATATTTCAAGAACCCAGAAACAGGAGGGTCAGCAGAAAAACTGGCATTGCCCCACAAGCCTTACACAATGCAGGAGGCATCTGGGAGCCTCTGCACCCATTCCAGCAGGTCCACCCAGGGGGCCAGGGCACCTACAGACTATGGACCTGCTGGCCAGACCCAACTCCTCCTTTGGGAAGGTCAACCCACCAAGTGACACCCAAAACTTCGCAGAGCCCACAGAAACAAGCAGCTTGTTCTTTAGCAAGCCTTTCGCTGCCCCAAGCTGGGAACACTCTCTCAAATACACCTAAGCCTTGATAGAAGCAAGATCCATTTGAAAACAGAGAAGATATTGGTCCCATAAGAACCCAGTCTTTTCATTAATAAATTCATCAAACTCAAACATAAGACACCTCCACTTCCAGACACTAAATGCTTGGTTTTTGGGGAAAGCCAATACCGATAATTATGCCCAAGGAAAAAGCCTGCTTGAAGATTCTTCTAAAACCTCTTAGGTTCAACTCCTCAATGCAGGGTTTCCAACCTGGGAGGGTATCTTGGAGGAGCCGACGTTTGAGACTGATAGCAGCTTTGCCATCAAAAGCCCTGCATGAGAGAAGGAGCCTCCTCAGGAGTCTATTTTGATGGATTTTGACCAATCATTTCCCAAAATACCAGATGAGTTTCCAGGACCAGCTATGGATCCAGGCCACTAAGCAAACCATCCGTCACTTGTTTTAGATTAGCAGTGAAGTAGTTTCATCAGAATCTTTCCTAGAGTAGAAACTGAGGCAGGGCAGGCAGCACCATGTTGGACGCTGCCAACATTTCGCTCCTAACCTCTCCTGCTCCCGCTGTTCCCCAGAGCTGTCCAGTTTCTACACATGGCACATGTGAAATACGGCAATATCTGCCTCTTCCCCAAGTCACAGCTGCTGTCATGAGTCCAAGAATTATTGCAAAAGATCACTCATCATGCAATTAGAGTCCCTTTTTATACCTAACAGTGGAGTTAAAATCAAGGAAAACAGAATACAAGAAAATGAAGTTCATTGGCTGAACACATTTACTCAAACTTCAAACCAGAACAGATTCCATTGTAACCACTTAGAAAAAGTACCTTAAGGGCTAGCATTGTGGCAATAGCAGGTTAGGCCACCACTTGTGATACCAGCACCCTATACCAGAGTGCCATTTGGAGTCCCAGCTGCTCTGCTTCCAATCCAGTCCCCTACTGATTTGCCTGGGAGAGCAGCAGAGACTGGCCAGGTGTTTGTATCCCTGTCACTCATGTGAGTAACTGAATAACCCAAATGGAGTTCCTGGCTCCTGGCTTCAGCCTGGCCTCGCCATGTGGATAGTGAACCTACTGATGGAAGGTCTATTTCTGTCACTCTGCCTTGCAAGTAAATATTCTTAAATGAGCCTTAATTCATTCCAGAATCAGCTTGCTAGACTCAGTCCCCGATGTTCACTTTTTGACTGTCCTCAGCACCAGCCCTGTGCAAGTCTAAGTCTGGTCCCCAGGATATAGAAGCCTCCCCATTCCCAGGCCACCAAAGACACCTGCCCGGCCTTCAGGCCATGTGACAAAAAACTCCCATTTGCCTAAGCTCTTCTTGAAGGCCTCTTACCAAGTCCAGGGTTCTCAATCAACTCAACTGAACCAAACAGTCCTTGAGAGTCCATCTGTCCATGTTTTTTTTTTTTTTTTGACAGGCAGAGTGGACAGTGAGAGAGACACAGACAGAGAGAAAGGTCTTCCTTTGCCGTTGGTTCACCCTCCAATGGCCGCCGCGGTCGGCACGCTGCGGCCAGCGCACCGCGCTGATCCGATGGCAGGAGCCAGGAGCCAGGTGCTTTTCCTGGTCTCCCATGGGGTGCAGGGCCCAAGCACTTGGGCCATCCTCCACTGCACTCCCTGGCCACAGCAGAGAGCTGGCCTGGAAGAGGGGCAACTGGGACAGAATCCAGCGCCCCAACCGGGACTAGAACCCAGTGTGCCGGCGCCGCAAGGCGGAGGATTAGCCTAGTGAGCCGCGGCGCCGGCCTATCCATGTTTCTTTTCACATGGAAGGCTGAGACTAAATAACTTGCTCAAAGACACACCAAATTAGGAAGTACAAGCCAAGACCCTAACCCCCAGGCCAACAGTTTTCACAGGGTACCACTCAGGAAGCCCAGGGCCTCAGATGCTGTGGAGCCCCGCCCATATGCTCAGGGATCCCCCTTACAGCTGCTGCCTGCCCTACCACTAACCTCACAATTGCAACTTTCCCCCAGAGAGCTGCTCTCCAACAGTGCCTGGCAGTCATCCCTAAAGGGACCCAGCTGTCTTCAGCTCAGGACTGACTGAAACAAGGATACAAAACCCCACTTCCCTTCCTCAAAGAGGAACAGACTTTGATGTGAATGGGGATGCAGAGCATCCCACAGCAATCAGGCTGAGGCTGGACTTCACCTACAACCACATCCTCTCTCCTGAGAATACTGCTCTCTAATAAATCACTCACATGACAGTCTCCTGACATTAGCTGTGCTTCAAGGGAACCTGACCAACTCTAGGCTTCTCCAAGGAGAGATCCAGGCTGGCCTGTTGGCTCAGGCCCCACAGTAGACAAACAGCCTCCCTGACCATCGCTATCCATAGCTATTCATACAAAATCCAATTGTTTGGTCAGAAATAGCCCTCTTCTTCCACCCAGCTTAGAAACCCACCCATCTTCCTAGGTAAAGCACCCAGTACTGCCTTCTTCCCTCTCAGTCCTCACCCGACTTGCAGGGGCTAAAGTGTATCTGAAGTCAACAAGTGATCAAGCTGAGGTTATCAGCAAAACATTTCCTAAAATGTTGTTCTAGGTCTGCTTGGGTAGCATAGAAATACCCCCCCACACACACACACACACACACATCTAATTTGATTCTTACAGGGCGAAATCTTGTTTTAACATTTATTTATGCATTTATTTCAAAGGCAGAAGGATAAAGAGTGACATCTTCCACCTGCTGGTTCCCTGCAATGGCCAGGGCTTGGCCAGGCTGAAACCAGGTGTTCCAAACTCCATCCAGGTCTTCCACATGGGTGGCAGGGACCCGAGCACTTGGATCATTGTCTGCTGTCTTGCCAAGTGCATTAGCAGGGAGCTGGATTAGAAGTAGAGCAGCCGGGACTCTAATCAACACTCCCTTATGGGATGCAAGTGTTGCAAGTAGAGGCTTCCCCCACGGTGCCACAATGCTAGCCCCATGTGTGTGAACACTCTTAAACAGATTGTGAGTAGCATCACACCATAAACTTCACCAATAAGCCATTCACTTTGCAGTCACTCTACCTGCTCTCTCAGAACAATCACTGTTCTTGTTCCATGTTCTAAGATTCTCATCAGAATGCAGGATTTGGGATAGGACTTATTTCAGGGATTATTGTTTAACTATGATGTATTTGTGTACAATACCATCCTAGAATATGGACTGGTTTCTTTCCCAGCATAGGTCTAAACATTGACAAAATAGCTGCAGAATATATAACCTACATTACAGTAAAGGCTGTTCTTTTGTAACACCTCATATGTGCCAGGCATCAGAAATGTCACTTGTAAGCCACAAAAACAAAACCAGAAAGGTTAAGTAATGTGATCAAGGTTAAGTGACCCACACGTGGTAGCAACAGGATTTGAACTCAGGTTTGTCTAACCACAAAGCACACCACTGGGCCCCTGTGTCACCTGCCGTTCCAGGAGTTCAGTGCTGGAGATAGGTCCTGCCCTGTGGCAACTCCTGGTCCAGTCTAAACTTCCTACAAGAACTGCTGAGAGCCCTCAAAAGCACAGCACATTCTCCAACCTGGAGAGGGCAAAGCAATGTACACGGCATCCGGTGTGAATAAAGATGAGGATGAGAGGGGATAGGACAGGAAGGTGCAGTCAGACTCATCCTGACTCAACTCCTCATATGGTATAGCACCCACGGTGTCGGCTGGCGCCGCGGCTCAATAGGCTAATCCTCCACCTAGCGGCTCCAGCACACCGGGTTCTAGTCCTGGTCGCCCCTCTTCCACCAGGCCAGCTCTCTGCTGTGGCCCAGGAGTGCAGTGGAGGATGGCCCAGGTCCTTGGGCCCTGCACCCCATGGGAGATCAGGAGAAGCACCTGGCTCCTGCCTTCAGATCAGCGCGGTGCCACACCATCCGTGGCTGCCATTGGAGGGTGAACCAACAGCAAAAGGAAGACCTTTCTCTCTGTCTCTCTATCCACTCTGCCCGTCAAAAAAAATAAAAATAAAAAATAAAACCCACGGTGTCACATTCAAACGGGGGAGACTCTGGAGGTGGCTTAAGAACCCCAGATCCCAAAGATTAACACAGTAGTGATTTCCTGCATGTTATTTCTTCCTCGTTTATTTCCTCTTCCATCCTGGAGAAGCCAGCAACTAGGAAACACCGAGAGGAAACAGATCAACACACAAAGAAATCAACACAATAAAATACAAGACTCCCCTTTTTAGTCAGAGAACAAAAAAAAAAAAAAAGGAAGCTTGGCCCCTTTTGTTTATTTTGAGAGGCAGAGAGAAAGACTCCAATCTGCTGATTCATTCCTCAAATGTCTGCAACAGCACTAGGGTTAGGCCAGGCTGAATCTGGGAACCAGGAGCTTCTTCTGGGTCTCCCTCATGGGTGGCAGGAACCTAAGGACTTGAACCATCACCACTGCATCCCAGAATGCACATTAGTAGGAATCCAGAATCAGGAACAGAGCCAGACCTCGAATCCAGGCCCTCTTTATGGGATGTGAGCACCTTAGCCACCAGGTCAAGCACTCACCCCGATCTAGCCTGGTCCCTTTTGGATAACAGCCCTTCTACTCCAGTGCAAAAAAAAAAAAAAAGAAAAAAGTGGGAGCAGTGACAAGGCACCCTTCTCCTCACAGCCACACATGTCAGCATCATAGAACAATTGCAAACATTCTTGAAGTTAAAAACTACAAAGTTAACAAGGGGGCTGGCGCTGTGGTACAGTAGGCTAAGCATCCAACTGCAGCACCAGCATCCCATATGCCCATATGAGTGCCGGTTCAAGACCCAGCTGCTCTTCTGATCCAGCTCTCTGCTTATAGCCTGAGAAAGCAGTAGAAGATGATTCAAGTGCTTAGGACCCTGCACCTACATGGAAGACCTGGAAGAAGCTCCTGGCTCCGGATCCACCCAGTTCTGGCCGTTGTAGCCACTTAGGGAGTAAACCAATGGATGGAAGACCTTTCTATCTCTCCCTCTGTCTGCAATTCAACCTCTCAAATAAAATTTTAAAAAGTTAAGGAAACAGTTTGCTCCCACATAAGTCGTACTTTGGAAATTTATATTCATTAAATAAAAGTTAAAAAAAAAAAGACATTTTCTGAAAAAAAAAAAGTTAAGGAAACAGGAAGTATCAGTAAAGAAAAGAATGAAGCAGGAATTTTGGAACAAAAATTTAATTGAAATTTTAAGATGAATTTCCATGGATGGGTTCAATCACAGAATGTAGGAGACAGAGGGAAGGGTGAGCTCTGAGGACACAGCCAAAGAAAGTATCCAGGTTAAGCCACAGGGATAAGGGAGACTAAAAAACAGTGGCGGAGGCGGGAGCCTCGGAGACTTGAGACTGTATCAAGACATATAAAATACAGGTCAATTAGGAAGAACCTGGCTCCTGGCTTCAGATCAGCACAGCACCAGCCATAGCGGCCATTTGGGGAGTGAACCAACAGAAGGAAGACCTTTCTTTCCGTCTCTCTGTAACTCTACCTGTCAAATAAATATATATAGGTCAATTGATTCCCAGAAAAAGACAGTGGAGCTGAAAAAAACTCTTTGAACAAATATGGCTAAAAACTTTCCAAAGTTGGCAAAAGACAGAATCAAGAACCTGAGTGAGGGGTTAGAACTGCAGTTCAGCAGGTGCACCTGACACTTGGACATCCTCAACCCACGTAACAGTTTTGGTTCCTGTCCTGGTTACTCTGCTTCCAATCCAGCTGCCTGCTAATGCATCTCGGGAGGCAGCAGATGATGACCCAAGTGCTTGGGCCCCTGCCACCCACGTGGGAGACCCAAATGGAGTTCTGGGTTTCCGGCTTCAGCCTGGCCCAGCCCCAGCTGTTGCTGACAACTGAGGGATGAACCAGATGATGGAAGGAACATCTCATTATTAATCTCTTTCCCCCACCACCTTTCAAGTAGATGAACATAAACATTAAAAAAAAATTAGTGTAAACACCAGATTAAAAAACCCACATCAAGACACTCATAGTTGTACTAAGGGTAGAGAATAAACCTTGAAAGCTGCCAGAGAGAAATGATGGATTATTTCTATAGAGGAAAAACAATTTGAATGACAGAGGATTTCTCATAAGAAAGCAAGGAGGCCAGAAGAAAGTGGTGCAACATTTTTCAAGTGGTGAAAGGAAAGAACTGTCAATCCAGGCTCCTAGATCCAGAGAAAATATTCAGGGATGACATTCTCAGGTGAAGGAGAACTAAGAATATGTCACTTGCAGGCAAACTCTAAAAGAATGGCTAAACAAGTTCTTTAAAGAGAAAGGAAGAGATAAAGCAGAGCCACTTGGTGCATCAGGGAACAAAGAAAAACAGAGCAAAAGTACGGTAAATACAATAGACTTTGGTCCTCCTCTGGAGTTTTCTACGTGGTTGGTCAAAATGCCTGATGTGGTTCAAGGTATGCAGAGGTAGTATCTAAGATAATCATATTAAAAAAAGGGAAGAGCTAAGGAAGATACATTTCTATACTGCACCTGAACAAAATGATAGCACCAGGAGACAGTGGTAAGTTAGATGCGCATCTATGTATACACGGAAAAAGCTGTAGTAAGACATTTTCTACAACATTTCAAATATAGCAAAATGGAATTTTAGACCATGTTAAAATAGCCCCCAGGAGGCACTATAGAGGGAAAAGTGGGTGAGGGGATAAGCCTAGTCTCTCTGCTGCACTCAAGATACATCTAGGGTCGGGAAGGGAGGAGCCCCCCCAGGCCCTTCCACAGAGCTTTGCCTTGGGCATTATGTAGGTTGCTAAATGTCTACACCAGTGATCAGGGAAGGCTCTTCTCTGGGGTCTCAGGGGGATCTGCCAGCACACCCAAGGGAGCTCCTTTCCTAGGCTTGGGTCTCTGCTACCCTCCAGCATGGCAGAAGCTCCCTCCTTGGAGAGGATGGTACATTCACATTACAATTACAAAAGCCCAGCTTTGTGTGCAACCTGTGCTGCTGGGGAAATGGAACCAAGAGGACTTGGCTGAAGGTCTGACACAACCTAGGCAAGGAGAGACATCAAACAACCATTTGGAGCAGCCCCAAGTGCTCACCGAGCTGGGTTCACCATCAGACAGCTTTCATAAGCTCCCCCTACCAGATGTAAAGACTTGTCCTAATGGGCATCCTCAGTCCTAGAAATATTAATACCCAGAATTGAAATTAGTGAACCTGAACCTCCTCTTCATGATTCCAGGGACTAAAGTCCAGAATAACTTCCAGGCAGAAAGAAGCCCCTAAATCGTGTACTAATCTGTCTCATAGGATGTGAGGCCCTGTGTTTCTAGCCCTTCAACTTTGTCTCCTAGAGAGGGCTTCTGAGAACTTTCCATGAAGACTGTTCATCAATTTTATGGTTTAATAAAAAGAACAAACGAACCTGCCTGGGGAGGGTATTTTACCTTAAACATCACTCATTATGCCAAGTCTAATTTTAATCAAGTCAACATAAAAGTATCTTAATAAAGTCACAAATGGTGTGTAAACCATCAGTATTAAAATCTGCAGTAGGAGAAAAGTTTCGATTCACCGTCTCCCTTCAGACGAGTATCATCAACTTGGCACCCACTCCTGGCCTTCACTCCTAACCTGCACCCTCTTTCCTTCTCTCAGCCCCTTGCTCCTCTACCACCCTAGTCCCAGCACATAACTACAGCAGGATGGCAGAAGGCAAAATTAGGGGAGCTTAAAACAGATTTTGCTTACTCCTTCTCTTTCCACATACTCAGGAACAAAGTTTTTTATAAAATTATTTCCCAAAAAAAATCCGTTTTATGTTTTCCCTGCCTTTAGCCAACTCTTAAGTTTTTTTCTACTGTGTTCTGATCTATACCCAACATTCCTACATGTATATTTGCAGGCAACACCAGGCAGACACATCTGAGTTTCTGAAAACAGTTTTCCAGATAGGAGTTCCAAGATGGCAGAGTACGGAGGGAGCTTACTGCACTAGTATAAAAGATGGTTTTTAAAAAGTGGATTTTCTATCCTTACTTAATGTATACTAAGCTGATCTTCTGTATATTAAGATAATCGAAAATGAATCTTGATGTGAATGGAAGGGGAGAGGGAGTGGGGAAGGGGAGGGTTGTGGGTGGGAGGGACGGTATTGGGGGGAAGCCATTGTAACCCATAAGTCGTACTTTGGAAATTTATATTCATTAAATAAAAGTTAATAAATAAATAAATAAATAAAAATAAAAATAAAGTGGATTTTCTTGTAGATTTCCCAGTGTGTTGGCATACAGCTCTTTGTAGTAATTTCTGATGAGTTTTTATTTCTGTGGTGTCCATTGCTACATTTCCTTTTTCATCTCTAATTTTATTGATTTAGGTCTTTGCTCTCTTTTTGCTTAGTTAGGCCAATGGTGTGTCAATTTTATTTTTTCAGAAGACCAGCTCTTCATTTTGCTGATCTGTTGTATTGGGTTTTCTTGGTTTCTACTTTGTTGATTTCTTCTCTAGTTAATTATTTCTTTCCTTCTACTGGTGGCAAAAACTGTTCTGCATGAAGGATCTCTGAGTGAGACCCCAGTGCAAAGAAGGGACCATCAAAGAAGGATGTACTTTTCTCTGAAGGGAGCAGAGAACTTCCACTTTGACTATGGCGCTGTCTAAATACCAATGGAGTTTGTGGACTCAAAAGGCTTCCATAGCCTTGGCAGCACATCAAGAGCCTTGGGTGATCACTGAAGTCAAAGATAAGAGTGTTAATTGTTAAATAAACAAGAAGAGTCACTGTGCACTTATTCCCCATGTTGGACCTGTCCTTAATAAGGTGTACTATGAGAATTAATGGTAAAACTTGTCCCCAAACTGTTCTTTATCTGTGTTGGTGCAAACTGTTGAAATCTTAGTATATAGAGTTGGTCTTCTGTATATAAATTAAAAAATTAATCTTAATGAAAAATGGAGTCGGACAGGGAGTAGGACATGGGATGGGAGTAGGGGTGGGAGGGCAGGAATGGAGGGGAAGAAACACTCTATTCCTAAAAGCTGAACATATGAGATTTGCATTCATTAAATAAAAACCTTTTAAAAAAGTGGAAAGAGTGCAGTCTCGTGGAAGAGTTAGGATAAAATGGCAGAGGAAACTCTACCCAAATAAGAGGGACATGGTGGACCTACGTGGAGGGTGTAGATGCCCACAATTCATGACTCCAGCAGCCAAGAGCCCACGCACCAGCATTGGAAAGTGAGGTGAAACCAGACCATAGCAGTCCAAGCCACTGGCAATAAAGCTGCAGGAAGAGCCTGGAGGGAACCCAGCTTGGAGCCCCATAGGGGATAGTGTACTTGCCAAACTAGAGGGGATAAAAAAAAAAAGAGATGTTTCTCTCTCCCCAATCACTTTACACAGTGTCCTGTTACACGCTGATAGAGCGGGCACCATTTTGGACATATGTTAACAGCTGCACCAGCTCATGTCCACGGCCTAGCAACCAGACAAGTAGGGACTCCTAACAGGGGCCTGGGAGCTCGGGATGTGGGAGGTTTGTGTTGGGACTGTGAAAAAAGAAAAAAAAACTAAGGCTGTGTGGGAGGACTCACGGTGTGGCTGGGACTTTGAGCAATCTCAGTGTAGATTCCATAGGCTCAGGGCTTCCTAGTTACCTGTGAGGGACATGGCTGGGGAATCTGAGCTTACACTGACAACTGCACAGATCCTTTGTGTAGTCCATGGGCAGAGCAGACGAGTAATATACCCATTCAGGCACTAGTGTCCTTTGAGGAGCTCAGCTGAGAATAAACTTCCCTTCTGATAAAAAAAAAAAAGGTTTGGCATGTTAAATCTGGGTGTGACACCTTAGACATGCCCTTCACCCTTGAGAAATGAACAGAGCTACCTAGCCACACCACTGCAAGCCTCTAGATGTTCACTGAAAGCAGACACTCCACTTACCTAAGAGGAATAGTACAAAGATAAAAACTGGTACAGGAAGAAAAAAACAAGTATCTCCACAAATAACGAACAAATGCACCAATTTAAGAAACAAGAATAAGACAACATGACACCCAAGAGAATACAACACTTCAATACTAGATTGTGAGATGAGATGGAAGAAATGCAAGAAATGGAATTCAAAAAACTGATCATAAGATTATATACAGGGGCCAGAGCTGTGGCATAGCAGGTAAAGCCACTGCCTACAATGCTGGCATCCCATATGAGCGCCAGTTTGAGTCCTAGCTGCTCCACTTCTTACCCAGCTCTCCGCTATGGCCTGAGAAAGCAGTAGAAGATGGCCCAAGCGCTTGGGCCCCTGCACCCAGAGAAAGGTCTTCCTTTTTGCCATTGGTTCACCCTCCAATGGCGCACCGCGTTGATCTGATGGCAGGAGCCAGGTACTTATCCTGTCTCCCATGGGGTGCAGGGCCCAAGCACCTGGGCCATCCTCCACTGCACTCCCTGGCCACAGCAGAGAGCTGGCCTGGAAGAGGGGCAACCGGGACAGAATCTGGCGCCCCAACCAGGACTAGAACCCGGTGTGCTGGCACCGCTAGGTGGAGGATTAGCCTATTGAGCCACGGCACCGGCCAACTCCCGGCTCCTACCTTCGGATCAGCACAGCTTCAGCCTTTGTAGCCAACTGGGGAATGAACCAGTGGATTGAAGACCTCTTTCTGCCTCTCTGTAACTCTGCCTTTCAAATAAAATATTTTAAAAGAAAAAGATAACATACAAGTAAAGCAAATGCATGAACTACTGAAATCTGTACAGGACATGAAAGATTTTCTCCCATGAAATTGAGATTTTTTAAGAAGTCAAAATGAAATGAAGAATTCAATAGAACGAATAGGAAATGCAGTGGAGAGCCTTACCAATAGAATCAGTGAAGCAGAACAAAGACTAAGCAGCTTAGACGACAAAGCACAGGAAATTATACAAACCAAAGACAAGAAAAGGAAATTAGAAAACTAAAAGCACTGTTGGGAATCTACAGGATACTATCAAATGACCCACCATATGGATTCTAAGAGTTCCTACAGGCATGGAAAGAGAAAGGATTAGAAGGCCTTTTTAGTGAAATAACACAAAAAAACTTCCCTAATTTGGGGAAAGAAAGGGACATCCAAGTATAGGAAGCACATAGAACTCCTAATAGACATGACCAGAAAAGATCTTCACCACGACCCGACCCGTTGTGATCAAACTCACTGTAAAACAAAGAAAATGAATCTTAATGGAGAATGGGACTGGCAAGGGGAGAGGGAGGAGGAGGAGTGCGGGTGGGAGTGCGGGTGGGAGTGCGGGTATGGTGGGAAGAATAACTATATTCCTCAAGTTGTACTTATGAAATTTGTATTCCTTAAAAAATAAATGAAAACAATTTTCCATTTACCAACAGGAAAACAGCTCCAAGGAAGCTTCCCCTGCCCCCACGGATGCCCCCAGAGTACAGCTGACACTTGCAAAAGCTCAGGAAGATGAAGACAATCCAGAAATGGGGCACCATGGTTTCTTACATACTTCAATTTGAAATTAACACCTCAAGTTAATTCTGCTCTCTGCCCTGAGCTGATTAGCAAACACTAAATCTCATGCTAATGCTCCCAAGCCATTCACTTGCAATGCAGGACTCGCTTCCCAAATCCCGCTGGTTGCAGTGCAAAAAATATGCTCACGTCACTCCACCATCACGGTTCTCAAGTGTTTTCCTCAGGCCTGTGCTCCTTACAGGTGGGCTGTTATTGTGCTAGTCCAGAATGTTCCAGCTTTCTGCAGGCATATGAAGCCAGTGGTTTTCTCAAGTAGTCCTGGAATCCATTACCATGGAAACAAAAAGTATATAAAGCTGCTTTACCTAATAGGAAAACCTAGAGGAACTCTAAAAAGATCAAAAGTGTTCTCAATGTAAAATGTATAACCCAACTTATTACAGCTCACCTAGAAGGACACCAGCAGTACAGTGCATAGTGGCACCACCAAGAGGCTCTGGGGCTAGGACTCCACAGGGACAGGTAAGCTGCCCGCCAGGTCCACCCCCAAAATATGGCTAGAAAATTTCCTGAAGCCATGCTGTGGCATAACAGGTAAAAGCCACTCTGCAACACTAGTATCCCATGTAGGCACCAGTTTGCATCCCAACTGCTCCACTTCTGATTCAGCTCCCTGCTAATGGCCTGGGAAAAGAAGCAGAAAATGGTCCAGGTGTTTAGGCCCCTGCACCCACATAGAAGACCTGGAAGAAGCTCCCAATTCCTGGTTTTGGCCTGGCCGAGTCCCATCCACTGTAGCCATCTGGAGAATGAACCAGCAGATGGAAGGTCTCTCTCCCTGTCTCTGTCTCTCCCTGTCTCTAAAACTGACTTTCAAATATTTAAAAAAATTTATCTTGATAAGAATTGTGTTGTAGTGACTATGCATCTGCTGAGACCCTGAGTATCTGATATTTTAATAAATTCAAAAAAAAAAACAATTATCTGCCTCTGCCAAGGTGGAGACAGAGTGAGAACTGATTGTTCCCTACCAACGTAAATCAAATTATCTGCTTTTCTGACATTAACAATGCACCAACCCTGGTTCTGATAGACACACCCCATCATTCTAGATTGGACTCCTCATGGACATGAGAAGCAAATGAAGGAAGCTTCATACAAATATGCTCATTTGATCATCTCTCCATTTGATCTGGAACTTGATCCCACATGTGGAGGAAATGCTGTCAACCAGTTGTATTTTCAATTGGGAAAGGAGTAGGCACAAACCACATGTATTTATTTTGATGTTTTCCCAAAGTGTTATCCAGAGCCCAGATAATTGCACAACATCCTGTCACAGACTTCACAAGAGAATTTGGGGTCCATTAGTACTTCCGTGGAAAACCTCCTGATATATAAACTGCTCAACCATCTGTAATAACAACTCTCCCCATCCACAATCCTCCTCAGAAAACATCTGGAACAATAGGAAGTTCACATCAATGCTACTAAAGGAACACAAGTTTCCCAGCATTTTCCTGGGAGCCGTGTGGCTACGCCAGCAGCAGGGAAGGAACACAGGGTCATGAGCAGTCAGTCGTCATTCCTGTGTCGTGGCCACTGCCCATCAAGGATAGGCTGACCAGCCCATTTGTCACTCTGGCCACCACTAAACTGAGAATACAATGCTTGCAGAAGTTCTCTGTGCCGAGGGATCACCATTCCTGCTCTAAGACAGTTTTCAGAATGGCAAGGGAAGATGGACTTAGAATATGGTTAAACTAAAAGCCGAAGTGTGTTCAGAGAAAGGATACCATACAGGAAATTTGAAAGCTTAGTATCTGAAACACAGAAAGCATGGTTGAAAGAGCAAATCTTTGAGACCATCTGGTCTAGGTTTGAATACAGGTTCGCAGTTTTCTAGATGGTGTTCTTTCCTTCTCTGAGAGAACAGTGGCAAAGACCAAGTAAGCGCAGGCATGTAATGTGTTCATCACAGTGCCTGGTGGGTGAGAAGCTGCCAATCAACTTTAGCTTCTGCTCTCTTATTAGGAGCAAGTGAGGCCAGCGCCGTGGCTCAATAGGCTAATCCTCCACCTAGCAGCGCCAGCACACCAGGTTCTAGTCCCGGTCGGGGTGCCGGATTCTGTCCCGGTTGCCCCTCTTCCAGGCCAGCTCTCCACTGTGGCCCAGGAAGGCAGTGGAGGATGGCCCAAGTGCTTGGGCCCTGCGCCCCATGGGAGACCAGGATAAGCACCTGGCTCCTGCCTTCGGATCAGCGCGGTGCACTGGCCGCAGCGCGCTAGCCATTGGATGGTGAACCACCGGCAAAAGGAAGACCTTTCTATCTACTCTGCCTGTCAAAAAAAAAAAAAAAAAAAAAAAAAGGAGCAAGTGAACCAAGAATGCTTAGCCAGGAGAATTCCAGGCTCAGGAACGGGGGTCTTCAAACATCTGAAGGACTATCCCATAAAAGATGAGGGGCATAGAGATACGAAAGAATTCCAAAAAGTTTGTGGGAAATGGAGTTAAAAGTTTATTTTGGTATAAAGAATTTTGAAATCCATGCAGTTTTTTCATGATAGA
Organism: Oryctolagus cuniculus; assembly: GCF_964237555.1. Lineage (NCBI taxonomy): Eukaryota > Metazoa > Chordata > Mammalia > Lagomorpha > Leporidae > Oryctolagus > Oryctolagus cuniculus. Next base: position 163,676,804 of record NC_091434.1, read on the forward strand.
TATTTCCATGAACTTTTTGAAGACCCCTCAAGTATTCAACACAGAAGGAACAAAGGATGACCCTGAATTACTACCTACCAACAGTCTTGATAGGTAGATTCACCTTGGATGGAAGGGGATGCAACTGAAGATCTCAAAAAACTCCTTCTCACTCCAAGATTCCATGATCTCAAGTATTAGGGGAACTAGGGAAGACACTAACAATTTCATGTCAAACTTCCTAAGACATCCTTAAAGTGTGCTAACGTCCATGCATCACAAAGGGTATGACCCATCGTATTTGAAAACCATGAGACTCCACTACCAAACTCAATTCTGAGTTGTTAAAAACTAGCTACAGAGTAAAACTACGTACATTTCCTTCATGAGAACCTTTTCTACACAGGCATAGATTCTTCTGGGATAATTTTCATCATGAAGATAGGATAAACATTATTTATAGGTCTTATACTTATTTTAATTCAAAATCTAAACTCGGACCACTTGACTGGAATGAAATATTAATGCTATTAGTTTAAATATCGTGATATTTTTAAACTGAGATGTTAGAATAATATTTATTCATCAATCCTATACCACTCTACGGTATTTTAGATGATTTAGTATCTTAAAATATTTATTGCATGCTATGCATGATACTGATCAGTAGACATTGAATTTTAGCTGTAATTACTGTCCAAAAATATGAGTTTTCATTTTAGTTCCCTATAATTCAGAGGAATATTTAAGAGTAAATATACATATAAATCTTAAACTCTCAATTCTCCCAGCTTGTGTAAAATATATCCTGCTTCATATAAAGACCTTTGGCCCTAAACACCCAAGACAATGTGGGCTCCTACAAGCATGGAGCTGACAGATGGGGACATTCAGAGGAGGAGGGAGGCTGCATTATTTCATTTTCGTTAGAGAAGGAAGCTGTGGGAAAAATATTCTCCACTTAATCTATTTTATTTTCAGCAAGGTTTTACCTGTAAATATTAATTCAAATACCGGCCAAACTTACTAGATGCTTGAGCTGCATGAATATAAATGAAATAAAGGAATTCAAATTTTTTAAAAAATGGAATTTCTAGTATCTTCTTTCCTCAGGCAAAAGGGGAAAAAAAATCCAAGGGCTTAAAATTCCATTCCGGTGGTTTCAAAGACAAAACATCTCACGCGGAGCTTCCATTTAAATAGGTGGGGTTACGAGTGTAGAAATTACATGTTAAAGTGCTGCAGCATTCAGAAAGATAATCATTTATGCCGCATTTAATACAGCACTCATTTCCAAATTGCTCAAAGCCCTCTCCAGTTAGCATATTGTCATTTCTCCAAGTTTCTATGTTGCTGTCATCTGTGACCACCTTGACCAACAGTGCAGATAGCATTCCTCCCCTTTACTAAGAGTCAAGAAGATAGAACCAAGGAATGTGAGCCCCTCAAAGACAGACTTTCCTCATTGGAAATAAGGCAATGGTAATGCATGCAGTTTCTCTAGGCAATTAACCATAGATCTGAATTTAACAAAGGTAGTATCAACACTCAAGATACCCACATGGCAAATGGAAAAAAAAAAAAAAAAAAAAAAAGCACGACTTCTGATTTTAGGTTACATAGATTTCCAAAGAGGAAAGGACAGAGGGCTTCCTTTGTTAGGGAGCTGCTACCTTAAACGCCACAGCAACTCACCCTCTCTACCTATTCCTGCATCTCAGAGTCTGCCCTCTGGATGCTCCGTGTCCACTGGCTTAGGCTGATGTCCACTGAAAGCCAGAGGTATAGCGCTCACATCTTGCTCATTTTGAGTTCTCCTAGGAAACTCATGAAGCAACCCTCTCAAGTTTTGCCTCCCAGGGATATACTAAGAGGGAGAAAAGGGGCTTCCACTTGCTTACACCACTATACAGCTTAGCATCATCTGGCAACAAGGTCAAAGTTCATGGGGCCCCCATGCTTGGAAGATCCTGCCTCTTCTTCTGGCCCCTCAGTTTAGCTCCCCCTACTCACACCTCCAAGACCAGCCCAACCCCACATCAATGCACAGAAGCCGTGTGATATGCATTTACTTGTGTCTGCCCAAAATTCACGCATGTTGAATTTCTAACCCCAAAGCGGTGGTCTTAGGAGTTGGGGCCTTTGGGAGGTGATTACCTCATGAGGGTGCAGCCCTCCTAAATGATGGAGCCTTCAAGAATGGCTTCATGCCCTTTTACAGAGACAGGCAAGAGCTTTCTGACTCTCTTGCCTCTATACGAGGACACAACAGATAGGTGCTGTGGTGTAGCGGGTAAAGCCGCCGTCTGCAGTGCTGGCATCCCATAAAGGGGCCGGTTCATGTCCCAGCTGTTCCACTTCCAATCCCACTCTCTGCTGTGGCCTGAGAAAGCAGTAGATGATGACCCAAGGCCTTGAGCCCCTGCACCCATGTGGGAGACCAGGAAGAAGCTCATGGCTCCTAGCTTGGAATCAGTGCAGCTTCAGCCATTGCGGCCATTTGGGGAGTCGCAGTAGATAGAAAACCGACCTCTCTCTGCCTCTCCTTCTCTCTGTATGTAACTCTGACTTTCAAATAATAAATCTAAAACACACACACACACACACACACACACACACACACGACAGCCATCTGCAAACCAGGAAGAGGACCTTCAAGAACTTGGTCATGCCAGGACTCTGACCTCAGCCTTCTAGCCTCCAGAACTGTGAGAAATCAGTGTTTGCTGTTCGTGCCATCCAGAGTGTGGTGTTCCGTTACAGCAGCCCAAGTTAACCGTAACACCTTGGCCAATAACTACAGCTTCTTCAGAAAAAATACGCCTTTCCACTGAGCCCCAGAACCCCCTTTAATCCTTTTTGCATCATTTTACAGTGATCATAGTTCTTTTTAGGTGTTATGACTTCAACGAGATCCTAGGCAAGATGAAAGCTTCAATCTTCTACCTCTTTCATATTATCTGCATGTATCTTTCATAATACAAACATTATGGAATACTACATAGATACCTGTTGGTAATTGAATATTGCCTGCTTACCTGTTTCACCATTAAGTTAAATAAGAACAGGTGAGTAAAATATTGACAACTCTTCCCCTATCCTACTTCTTTTGGTGGAAAAACAAAAAAGACAGACTTATCACTTACTGAGTTTAAAGAGCTATAACAAGCACTACTTAGCACATCCCCCAGTCCTCTCCAAGGATTGTCTCACACAGGTCCTTCCTAACTACACCACAGAAGTCTGCATTGTGAAAATATAAATGTCTCTTTCCTGTGAAGTCCTTTCACATTTCAGTAAATAATCCACATGTGATTAGAGTTTACTAGAGCAAAACTGGTGTGTTTGACTGAATTATTCACTTTTACAAAAGATTTATTTGAGAGGTAGAGTGCGAAAGCGCGCGAAAGAACGTGAGTTAGTCTTTCAACTGCTGGTTCACTCCCCAAATGACCCTAACAACCAGGGCTGGGTCAGATCAAAGCCAGGAGCTTCATCCGGGTCTCACAGATGCGAGGGGCCCACACACCTGGCATATTAGCAGGGGGCTGTATTGGAAGTGGAGCAGCTGGGACACAAAATGGCAACTATATGGAATGCTGGCACTGCAGGCTGCAGTTTAATTGGCTGCACCACCCCTGAACTAATCGCTTTTAAACAGGTGTAATACAGGTCAGAATGTGCCTCAACACTTAATACATTCAGTTCCACTGTTTTTGTGTTTGTCCTAAGATGGATGTGATTTCTGGAGCACATACTTCCAAGTTATTTTCTGACATGTATATCAAAAGCTTATAATTAGTGTTCTATAGACCAGCCTGGGATTTGAGGTAGGGGGGCAGTTTCTTCCCTCAACAACAGTAATGGTGTTTATCCCAAGTGGGTTTCTCTGAGTCACTGCACCAAACATGGCAAAGAAAGGTAATTCCAAAGCACAGAACTGGCTTAATGGCTGCCATTCACCCTCGAGGCCGGTCAGCTGCTCACCTTCAACCGTAACTCTACCATCAAGCCTGGGGTCCTGGGACACAGCCAAAACAAGCCAGCACTGGTTTGAGGGGTTTGTTTTTGCTTTTCCAAAACTGAATACTAAAAGCACTTTTTGGGGGAAATACTGAAACAATATTAAAATTTAACATGGCTCATCTTTAAGTCACCCAATCTTTGCCTTGGTTTTAAGCAAAGCTGACTCTTGGCACCTAAGGCATAGATTTGGAAAGGACAGTATACCGCTCATACTTTGCTCAGTCAGCTGGAAATGAGATTGATGAGGATCTAGTCTCAAGCATGGCCTTCAAGAAAAACCAGGGGCCGGCGCCGCGGCTCACTAGGCTAATCCTCTGCCTACAGTGCCGGCACACCGAGTTCTAGTCCCGGTTGCCCCTCTTCCAGGCCAGCTCTCTGCTGTGGCCAGGGAGTGCAGTGGAGGATGGCCCAAGTGCTTGGGCCCTGCACCCCATGGGAGACCAGGATAAGTACCTGGCTCCTGCCATTGGATCAGCATGGTGCACTGGCCGCAGCGCGCCGGCCGTGGTGGCCACTGGAGGGTGAACCAACGGCAAAGGAAGACCTTTCTGTCTGTCTCTGTCCACTCTGTCAAAAAAAAAAAAAAAAAAAAAAAACCACAGGAAGCCTGGCCCTATGCCAGAGCCTAACTGAACCCTCCATTTTGTCATTGACACCAATGACAAAAATCACTGGCCAAGAAACAATCTATCGCTCACAGAACAGGGCAAGCCAGTACGAATGGCTAAGAAGCTGAAAATACAACTCAAAGTGACTCCTACTGCTGGACAAGTCTCTTCCTCATTATCATCTAACAAATATTTAAGGTACCTACTCTATAGGGGGGAGTTTGCATATCCTGTCTTTAGCACTACAAGCTTTACAAAGGAACAGTATTGTTTTCTATTTTACAGATAAAGATAGGATTTAGAGTGACTGTCTCAATAGTTATTAAGCACTATATCAGAATTTGAGTCCATGCAGCCAAGTCTGACCTATTCCATGTATCATATCAATCTGTTTTATACTGTGGAAGAACATCAGCACCACCAGATAAATTTATCATAATGTATAACTTGAAGAGACAGTCCATGATGCAAATATGTATAAGCCACAAATGTATATCTAACATATTTGCATAAGTATTATAGCACAAATGCCATATAAACAAAATAAAGGCATAGAACTCCAGTGAACAGATTTGCTCCAATGTAGATACTGAGAGTCAAAGTGCAAGAAATAACACAAGCACTAACCAAAGCTAGTGCTCGCTGTCAATCCACATGAAAGGAAGCAAGGGTAAGACACTAGGACAAGAATACTGTGGGGAGCAACCCGGACTAGACTAAGTTACTGGAATTAAGACTTATTCTATGCATCTGCTCTCCCACAATATGGCGCTGGGAGAGGAGGAAACAGCTTCTACACAGCTGCCTCCAGTTCAACCAATAAACAGCAGGACCTGCTCCTGATTGCAGGAGAGCAGCGTACTCGGCGTGTGGGTAGCAGAGTTGGGATTGGTGGAAGAGGACTATAAAGGAGGAGAGAGACAACATGCACCAGGAACATCTAAGGGGAACATCTATCTGGAGGAACACCTGTGCAGCCCCCGAGAGAGCCGGCCGGCGGTGTGCCGCTCCCCCGCGGAAGTGGGGAAAGTGGCTAGGGGGAACCACCCTTCCACGGAGGTGGAAGGGACGGTAGCCAACCCGGGAAGAACCAGCAGCAAACCCGGGGAGGGCCGAGCAGACGAAAGAACAGCGCAGGGTCCTGTGTCGTTCCTCCACGAAGACAGGGAGCGACATAATGGTGCCGTGACTCGGATATGAAGCCTAGGCAGGGTTTAGTGTCGTTCCTCCATGAAGAGGGGGAGCGACATAATGGTGCCGTGACTCGGATAGGAAACCTAGGAGGGAAGAAGTGGAAAATACTGGAGAGAGAGACTAGCGAAGAGCCTAGGGAAAAGCCGGACGAAAAAGGTGCCGGAAGAAGCTATTGAAAGCCTAGGCATAGACTCGGATACGGACTACGGGGGGAAGCTGGGAGAAATCTCTAAGGTCGAAAGCGAAAGTGAAAGCTAGAACAAACAGACTCGGATACGGACTGTGGGGAGAAGCCAGGAGAAATGAGGGAGGAATATTGTTGGAAGAAAACTTAGGGAAATATACCGGGTAGAGAAAAATGTTAGGGAAATTGAAGCCGCGGGGGGCAGGCCGAGGCGGAAACGTCAGCCAGCTTGGGATTCTTCAAGTCAGCCCGGGGAACAAAAGGCAAGAAGCTAGACGTGGGCCGCCAAGTTGGAATCCGCCAGATTAGCCTGGGGAGCAAAGGACGGGAAGCCAAGCAGAAGGGCGCAGACGTGAGCTGGGTTGAATTCGCCAGGTTAGCCCGGGGAACTTAGATTGAATACCGGTGGTGGCGGAAACGTAAGCTACGCTGTGTGATTCGCGGAAGCCGCTGCGTGCAGAGAGAGCATGGGGCGTGAATAGATAGGGAACGTGGGGCTGGCGCGAGGCCGTGGTGCGGGCGCGAAGGGCGTGGAGACCGCGGAGTGTGCGCGCGAAGCCGAGCCGCGCAGAGCCGGGAGCCCGCCGCAGGGCGGGCGCCGGGAAGCCGCGCAGATGAGAGAAGCGCGGGCTGAAGCGGCTCAGAGCCAGGAAGCCTCCGAGAAGCAGCCTCGGGGTGGGCGCCGGGAAGCCGCAAGGATAAGAGAAAGAAATTTAGAAGTAAAATGAGAGAAATAGGAATGCTGGCAGATAGAAGTAAAATGGGAGAGATAGGAATGCCCGGAGATAGAGAAATAGAGAAAAATAAGGCCTCCCCTCAACATGGCAATGAGAGAGCTTGGATTCGGTCTGCCTGATTAGGGAGGTGGTGAGCACCTGTGGGCGGCTAGCAGCTTATGCGCCGCAGGTCACCGAAGACAGGCATGAATTAACATCAATGAGTCTCCCCACAATACCGCAATGAGAAGGCTTGGATTCGGTCTGCCTGATTAGTAAGGCGGTAAGCACCAGCAGGCGGCTCGACCAGAGTATGATCTGCAGGTCACCGAAGATAGGCACGTTATCAACACCAATAAGTCTCCCCACAAGACGGCAATGAGAGGGCTTGGATTCGGTTTGCCTGATTGCTAGGGCTTGTAAGCACCTGCAGGCAGTTCTAGCAGAGCAGAGCATGCGCTGCAGGGCACCGAACACAGGCACGCATCAGCGCCTAAAAACCTCCTCACAACATGGCAAAGAGAGGACCCGGATTCGGTTTGCCTGATTGGTAGGGCTTGTAAGCACCTGTGGGCAACTCCAGCAAGCAGAGCAGAGTGTGTGCCACGGGGCACCGAAGACAGGCGCGTATCAACACCAAAAAATAAAAAGAAAGGGGGATCTGTGGGGAGCAACTCGGACTAGACTAAGTTACTGGAATTAATGCATCTGCTCTCCCACAATATGGCGCTGAGAAGGGAGAAACAGCTTCTACACAGCTGCCTCCAGTTCAACCAATAAACAGCAGGACCTGCTCCTGATTGCAGGAGAGCAACGTACTCGGTGTGTGGGTAGCAGAGTTGGGATTGGTGGAAGAGGACTATAAAGGAGGAGAGAGACAACATGCACCAGGAACATCTGAAGGAACACCTGTGCAGCCCCCGAGAGAGCCGGCCGGCGGTGTGCCGCTCCCCCGCGGAAGTGGGGAAAGTGGCTAGGGGGAACCACCCTTCCACGGAGGTGGAAGGGACGGTAGCCAACCCGGGAAGAACCAGCAGCAAACCCAGGGAGGGCCGAGCAGACAAAAGAACAGCGCAGGGTCCTGTGTCGTTCCTTCATGAAGACGGGGAGCGACATAATGGTGCCGTGACTCGGATATGAAGCCTAGGCAGGGTTTAGTGTCGTTCCTCCATGAAGAGGGGGAGCGACAGAATACAACACCATCCACACATTCCAGGAGTCTCCTGTGGCACTGGGGGGTACAGGGAGATATATTACAACAAGGAAACCAGCCACATTAAGCCCACAGGGAGAGTCTTAGAAACTAATGACCAACATTGAGAACACATTGGTGTTGGCTTGCTGGGCCTATAAAGAAAAGCAGCAGAGACTGGCCTCATTCTAGAAACAGACACAGACCCCTGCACCCTTCCAGTCCATGCATAAGGAGTCCATGTACATTTTTATGTGAAGAGTACTTTCGGATAGGAAAAGTGCAACTACAGGTAGAACAGATGTCTCTGCTTTTGCCAGAAAATGTGTTCTATCAATTAAATGGGTAAATAGGCCCCTTTCCTACTTTAGAGAAAGAAGGCCTCTTGCAACCCTTTATTGATTAAGGCTGCTGTGGAATGCTATTTGCAATCTCATTGCATAATGGAAACCAGGAGGTAGCTGTCATGATTTCTGAAGACAAATTGCTAGGAGCTGAGACAAATCATCACCTCCTTCGTCTCTTACTGTTTCTCAGTTCCTAGTGAGTGTGCATCTTACAGGCTAAGTTTCTTAAATCAGTTTGCTCTCCTGTCTCAGGCAGTAAAAGTGACTAACAATGGCAATCTGGGTGACCCTGCTTAGGCATCATGTTGAAGTGACCATCACACCAATCATTACTCCTGAGCCACACATTATTTAATAACTAACGCAACTTCCCAAAGAGCACACAATTAAAAATATAGATCCATACAGCAGCTGCAGCAGTTATGACCAATTCCAGCAGAAATCCAACCAGGTGTGAGTCAGAAGCAAGAAAGCTGCTGCCAGGCAGAACACTGTTAAGTCCCATTTTTGTTTCACATCCTCTGACTTGCTAAGTCAGCCGGCAAGCAATTTGTATGAAGCAGCGGCTCTCCAAGTGTGGTCTGCTAAACAGCAACATCAGCATCACCTGAGAACTATCAGAAAGGCCAACTGTCAGACCCCGCCCTGCACCTCCTGAATCAGAAACTCCGAAGGTGGCTCAGACATTGTGATTCCACAAGACCACTGCTCAGGTGTGAAAGCCACTGGACTGACGCCACAGAAAGCTCTCAGCTCTGAAGTCTTCCCAGGAAGGCACAAATTTTGGTTTCAAAAAAACAGTAAACCATCTCCAGAAGAGTCTAGGAAGACATTGAAGGCAAATGAAACCACATCAATCTTCAGTTTTGCTGTAAACTTAAAACTACTCCAAAAAATAAGGTCGATAAAATGAAATTTTTAAAACTGCAATCTTCAGGTTGAATGAGTAGAAAGAACACAGGGCTTTCCTTATGCAGATTTACTTAAGCATTTACATCTACTCTGACTTGTTCTAGAAAGGTTTTCAGACAACTTCTTAAAAAATATATAGCAGCCAGTAACAAGCTATTCTCTTGGAAAGTCTTCCTTGCTGCTTTTAAAACAACTTCCTTATTTAAAACACCCAAAAGACAGGCATTAATCACTAAGGAAGATCTTAAGATGTCTTTAGTATTCACGGTGAGATTTCAGACCATTTGAGGCTAGGAAAAAGGAAAGTAAGATTTAACTTAAAATCACTATGTTTAAAATCTACTCCAACAAGAGTCACAATACTCTAACAGTCTGAACATCTACTATGCCGACTTAAAGTTACATGTTACGAGACCCATGGCCTTGATGTATGCCTGTCGCCTCAGCCTGCCTTATATCGAGATGTTTTTGGTAATTCATTAATTGAGCTCCTTCACTGGCCCAAGAAAGTCCTCCATGATTTCAAAATTCAGTCTGGAACCGCTAGTGTTTGGATAAGGCTCTAACTTTTTAACAAGTGTCTATAAAATGATACTTGATTTAAAAAAAAAAATCAAAGTCGCCTACCAAGAATTTGTCAAATAAATTATGGTCTCTCCATATACTTAGAAGCCAAGCAGCCATTTAAAAATAAAGTCTTACAGCTCTCAGTCTTGGACAAATATCAGAATCACCTGGCGATCTTTTAAAACATACCAATGCAGGAATCTACCACAGTATTGGTGGCCTTGGATAAGGTTTGGGCAACCATTTTTTAAAAAAACAAATAAAGCTGTCTGGGTAATAGTATCACGCAGCCAGAGTTCAGGATTATGGAGGTCCATCTGCATTGGCCAGCTTGTCCTCACTGTAACAAATACTTGAGATAAGCAACTTCGGAAGGAAGGGAATTTACTTTGACTCACAGTTTTGGAGATCCACTTCCAAGACCAGGCGGGCCCACTGGTTCAGCCATCTGATGAGGCCAGAGGATGATATTGGTGGAGAAAGTGCAGAGGAAAGATCACATGGGGAGGCCAGGAAGCAGAGAGGAAGGAGCTGGACCTTAGTCAGGCTTATATAACCAACCTCCTCTGTGAACGTCCTTACAAGGCCACGCCCCCCACTACCTAAGGCCCGCCCACGAGGCCCACACCACCTCATGATTGGATCAAGCGTCCACCCTCCTAGGACCAGCAACCCAAAGGGTTTAAATGTCTGCATGAACTTAAGAGCCAAATTATGTTGAAACCAAAGCAATGAACCAACATAGAAATCTCTCTCAGACATATTATTAAATCAAAGATAAAGTCATACCACACACTTCTGTGAAAATGACATGTGTATGTGCGATTTTATTAATAGGTATTCATGTTGGGAAGCGGATTCTTTCCATCTTATACTATTTACTTATTCATTGCTTAAACCTTTCCAAATGTTAATGTATTCATGTATTTTCCTTATTTAATTTTTAATTTAAAAAATGTGAATTTGTAGGAAAATGAGGAAGCACACAAAAATAGGCACTCCTACAATACACCATGTTACCCTCTTTCTCTCCTTCTCCCTCCTTGTGCTCCTTTTTCTAAAAGAGTATAAAAGGAAAACAAAATTCTGTTTCTGTCCTAACTGCCCAACACGTTATTTCCAATATTTGGTACTGGGATAAGGGAATGAGATATGATCCATCATTCATTCACTCATTTAACAAACATTTGTTAGGTTCACCGACAGGCCCAAGCCAGGTGCTAGGAATACAGCAACAAATGAGATACACATGTAGCCTGCCCTCAGGTGCTTACAATCAAGTGTGGGATGCAGACAAATACACTACAGAAGAATGGAATAAATGCTAAGAGGAAGCACATCTCTGTTCAATGTGACAAAGAAACAATCTGGTCAAGGTAAGGGATTAGGGACTTCCTGAAGTAGAGGCAAACTTTCACCCCAAGGGGAAGAAGAGGACAAAGATTTCCAAGTCCATGTGTTTGATAGATATCTGTGGCTGTGAGCAACGGACAGCACCTGTTCTCATCCAGTGCCACTACTTTGGGCCACTATAAGACAGAGATCCCATGATCTATATCTTTAAAAAAATTATTTATTTATTTGAAAAGCAAAGTTACAGAGAGGCAGAGGCATAGAGAGAGGTCTTTCATCCACTGGTTCATTCCCCAAATGGCCACAACAGCCAGGGCTGAGCAGACTTGAAGCCAAGGAGCTACGAGCTTCTGCCTGGTCTCCCCCACAGGTGCAGGGGTCCAAGCACTTGGGCCATCTGCTTTCCCAGGCCATAGCAGAGAGCTGGATTGGAAGTGGAGCAGTTGGGACTCAAACCGGCGCCCATATGAGATGTTGGCATTGCAGGCAGCAGCTTTACCTGCTGTGCCACAATGCCAGCCCCCATCATCTCTATCTAAAGTCAGTAGACTCTTTCCAAAGTTAAATAAGAGCTTTGTACATCACCAAAGGAGTGACTGAAGGAGCCTGTCTTTCAATCTTTCAATTTTCCATTATCTGTCATCAAGTAAGATTTAATATGAACTATTACCTCCTGCTGTGTTTATTGATTGCAATCATTTGTCCAACTAAGTACATGAGCCTGGATGCGGTAGATTTACTTTTTCATAGTCTACAGTTAATAAAGCCCATTGGATGCAATAAATAACTCAGAAGATGCCTGGCTTTGTGGAAGTGATTGCTACTATTGGTAGAATCTGCTGGAGGAAAACATCCCTTTGAAAATACAACAGGGTAGACATAGACTAAATGGGATGCTTCTCTGTACTTCATTTACTTAACATGAAGATCAATTGTAGCCATTTGTAACTAACACACTTCCACATGGGAAGAAATTATCTAGCCCACTCACAAATGGATTTCAACTGAAAAATCTAATTTGATTTCTTTGGGAAGGATACACTACAGACTATCTCCTGTCTTTAAAGAGTAGAGAATTATCAATAGGCTAATCCTCCGCCTTGCGGCGCTGGCACACCGGGTTCTAGTCCCAGTCGGGGCGCCGGATTCTGTCCTGGTTGCCCCTCTTCCAGGCCAGCTCTCTGCTGTGGCCAGGGAGTGCAGTGGAGGATGGCCCAAGTGCTTGGGCCCTGCACCCACATGGGAGACCAGGAGAAGCACCTAGCTCCTGGCTTTGGATCAGCGCAATGCGCCGGCTGCAGCGTGCCGGCCGAGGTGGCCATTGGAGGGTGAACCAACAGCAAAAGGAAGACGTTTCTCTCAGTCTCTCTCTCACTGTCCACTCTGCCTGTCAAAAAAAAAAAAAGAGTAGAGAATTAAAAATATAGGTAATGTTAACCAGAAAAATGACAGGGGGAGGGGGGAGGGAAAGAGAGGGACAAAGAGAAGGAGGGAAACAGAGAGGGAGGGAGAAGGGGAGAGGTAGAGGGGGAGAGAGGGAGGGAGAGGGAAGGAGAGGGAGGAGGTGGGGGAGGGGGAGAGGATGAAACACCATCCTTTATAATCCAAAGCACCTTTGTAGACCTTGATGTGAATTACCTCCAGATCAAGGTGCTTTTAACTTAGAACTTCAATCTTTGCTCTAAGATATGTGGTTCATATGTTGTAGATTTGCTCTAATTTAAAGGAGGGCATGGAGAAAAAATAGGAAAAAATAGAAAAAATAGAGTTCTTCATGAAACATAAACAAATTCAGTTCATGGGCCTTCCAGTCAACATTCCCAGGTGGGCTCCTTCATTCTCATTTAATTCTTTCTTGACTACACAGTCTCTAAGAGCTGAGCCTCTCTTTTCTCTGGGCTCTCCACAACACAGGAGTCTCTGCGGCGCCCTTTACCCTCTACATAGGGTGCAAGTTTCGACAGTGTTCTTCTGCAATTACGTGTCACACCATCCTCACAGGTGCTACTGTTATCTAAAGCCAGCAACTTGTGTTGGGACTTCAACAATCACCTAAGCGACCACTCTGCCCCACATTAGCCCAGAGGACAGGTACTTCGAAAAGTTAGTGGATGCAAGCAGGCGTTCAGCCCAGCAGTTCAGATGCCCTTGTCCCACATCAGACCGCCTGAGTCTGATTCCTCACTCCAGCTCCCAACTCCAGCTTCCTACCATCGCAGACCCTGGGAGGCAGCAGGGATGACTCAAGTTATTGGGTCCCTGCTGCTATGTGGACTAGCTTGACTGCAGTGCAACCCCTGGCTCCAGCCCCAGCCCAGCCCCAGCTGTGGTGGGCACGTGGGGAATCAACTGGCACATGGAAGCACCTTCTCTCTGCATCTGTTTCTCTGCCTCTCAAATAATTTGTCAATATTTTTAAAAGTTTTAAATATTTATTATAAAAAGTTTTTACAATTAAAAGATGTTTCTTTTGGCATGAAAAATTTTTAAATTCATGCATATTTTTTCAAAATATGTATTTTCCATAAAAACATCATGGGTGTGGGTGTGGGTGTATGTTTTAAGGCATAGCAGTACTTCTAAAATATGGGTCATTAAAATCTTATTCTGTAGCACTCAGATTAGTTTCACTCTCAACACACCTGAGAGATATGAGGCACTCCTTTCATTCAAATAATTCCCAGAGATGGGGCCGGCACTGTGGCGTAGCCGGTTAACGCCCTGGCCTGAAGCGCCAGCATCCCATATGGGCACTGGTTCAAGACCTGGCTGCTGCACTTCCTATCCAGCTCTCGGCTATGGCTTGGGAAAGCAGTAGATGATGACCCAAGGCCTTTGGCCCCTGCACCCATGTGGGAGACCTGGAAGAAGCTCCTGGCTCCTGGTTTCGGATTGGTGCAGCTCCAGCCATTGCAGCCAGTTGGGGAGTGAACCAGTGGATGGAAGACCCCCACCCCTCCCTGCCTCTCCTCTGTGTAACTCTTTCAAATAAAAAAAAAAAATCCAAATAATTCCCAGAGGAGGACACACGCGTGCGCGCGCACACGCACACACACACACAGAGTCCTGCTACCTGAAAACCCTTCCAGGGAGTCTTGAAAATCCTGCACACCTGACTGCGGATGAGGAGGGAACAGAGGAGCCCACCTCCCGCACAGCTGGAACTGAGCTGGTGGAGCATTCACGATCCTTTGAGCCAACAGCCTCTCTGCTCCCAGGTCTCCAGGTGGTGTCTGGCTGCAGCACTTCGTCCAACTTTCCTCTGAACTTAAAAGGGCCGATTTTTTTTCCCTTGCTTCTGAGCTCTGATAAGAAGAGAAGCCAAGAAAAGACGACACAGCTTCCCTCTAGGTCAGATGTTAGAGACACCTGGGCCGTGGTCTCAAGAGAAGCAGTCCCCCCGGGGGCTTGCTGAACCTCCTCTACTAACGCTGGAATCTCCTTTACAAAAACAATTCACTTCATTCCACCATCAGTGATCCCGTGGAAAATCCTCTTCATTCAAACCAGACACTCCTGCATGTGGATGACTGGAAATGCACATATCCTCTGTGTCAGGCTCTGGTTAGAACACAGGAAGGAATACGGTGACAGGAGAGGCTGCCCTAAGGGGGACAAGACTGAAGACAGAGAGAGATGGGCTTGCCTGAAGGACTCTGTCTCTTTTCCAGTTGAGCTCAGGCAGATCCCGCAGGCAAAGACAGGACTTTTCCAAAGTTGTCTGGAGACAAGAACTGGGACATTTGGAGATTACTTTCAATTTGGACCCAAATATTTTTTATTCAATTTTAATCAGGTCCCAACCACATCCTTAAAACTCCAATTTGTGTTTACTGCCAAGCAGAACAGTGAGTAGATTCATGAATGATGACCTTGAGGGTAGCCCTTATGATCAAGGTTAATGGTTCAGATGTTTTCAAAACAAGATGCTCTACTTCTTTAACTCTAGGAACCCAGAAATAAGTGGTGAAACACTGATCTCTGTGCAACTTTTTAGACTTTCTGAGCAGCCCAAGCTCCATAAAACTGCCCTAAGGTTTGCTTCCATTCAAATCAGAGCATTCTGCTTAGGAAAATTAGTATTTTTCAAGTGGAACTGTATGGCAATTCCCAATGTATTAATTTGCTAATCATTCCTTTGATAACTATGCTAATATTTCATGTCAGTTGCACATGGATATAAACAGAAGTCATCCATACATAAAGTGGGCCATTTTCTATCCCAAGAGTAACCATCATTATTTCATAATTAAAATCACTGCGGAGTGCTGGTTGGAGGTTGCATATAAATCATCAACATAAAATAGCACCACAAGGAGAAGTTGCAGTTGTCTAATTCCGTGGTCCCTGGTTCAGCTGGAAGAAGGACGACTGAGTATATACTGCCTCTCGCAGAGTGAGTTTTCAGTAAGACATAGTTTTCCAATCCAGCAATTTGGTTGAACAGATTTGCTCCCACCTGTTAAATGCTTACTCCACACAAGGATCAGGCTCATTATGACATCTACCTTAACTAGAGCCCCTTCCTAGTTAAAGTGACCCACTCTGCACTCCTCAAAGCTAACAAGAGCAAGCTCTTCACCAACTGGCCAGTTGTCTCAAGAGTTGGCTTACAGCACTGGACTCTGGCCAAAGGGTCAATAGCAATTCCCTCAGAGGTCAGATGGGTCCCTGCAGAATTACTCAAGAGTGTAGGAGAATTGGCCAGTCACTGAGGGTAGCACCGAGCAGAGCAAAGCCAGGTCCAGTTCAGCTAAAATAAGGTGCTCCTCTTGTCCTCAGGTGGTCTCGTTTACTTTGGTTGCCCAAGGAAGCAAAAGACACAACCAGATCCTGATGGAACCTTTTACCAGCTCTTTATGCTTAAATACACTGACAACTAACACAGTATGGTTAGCAACCCCCTCCTACCAAGAAGCCAATTCTGTGTGGAAATGAACATTCATAAGCTCTGAAAACCACAAGGAAGCCCCTGGCTCTTCTCCAATAGTCAAACCCTTGCCTACTTTGGACCTGGGCTCCAAACTACAGAAGGGAGACAGGATTCCTTGGAATTGTGATGGGATGGCTGGGAAGCAGAGCTAATGTGTCAAGGGAGGGTAACAGAAGGCAGAAGACCCACAGGCAGCCTTGCTTCTTCTCCCAAAGGGAGTGTTTGTGGGCCACAGTTGCAGAGTTTGGAGCAGGGGAAGTCATGCAACAGAAGAGTTGGGAGAATGACTGAGCAGGACACTGCCCCAGAGCAAACCCCACGTGGCACAGAATAGGGGCTGCAAGGACAAATCCTACATCTCAGGCTATGGGGGGATGCCTGTTTCTGCATCTTTCCTCCAGGCAAGCAGTCAGCTATCCCAAGAGAAATTGTTAGTCCCTGCTTTGTTGTCCTTGAAGCTCTCCGAGATGGAGACTTCCCGCATTTCGGGTGGCCTATTGGAACCTTGTGTCCTTCCTTCCCTTTGCCAGGAGAGTCTTTCTAATGCCCTGCTCAGTTGTCTCCTGTGCTCCCTGAAGCTTGTTTGTGCCTCTCTTCATTACTCCATAGACACAGAGAGCTTCCGCCCAGCATCCTGCTATTTGAGAAAATTTCATCAATCTGCAAATAGCCATTAAACTGCCGCTCAGCCTTCTGCCCTCTAAATGGAGGGAACTCACGCAGAGTTCTACACAGCCCTGCAAGGCCCCTCAGGGGCTGCTCCAGAGAGGGTCCCAGCATGAGACATGGGTCCAACTAGACAGGGCTCCAAGAGGCCTTACAGACTTTTGATTCA
This sequence comes from Oryctolagus cuniculus, assembly GCF_964237555.1. Taxonomy (NCBI): domain Eukaryota; kingdom Metazoa; phylum Chordata; class Mammalia; order Lagomorpha; family Leporidae; genus Oryctolagus; species Oryctolagus cuniculus. The sequence goes on from NC_091434.1 coordinate 163,693,650, forward strand.
ATTCCTTTCATCTTCTGGGTGAGGTTTTCCATCACTTTGTTCATTTTCGTCACTCTATCTGTCATCCATCTAACTTCTCCACATTCCTTTAATATTTTTAAATCTAATATGCATAGGAATCATTTTTCACAATCTACAATGAAGCCTCATTAATTCAGGTTAAGCTGGGAAAGTCATGTCCCACGGAGTAAGAAATCAAAGTGAAAAGTATTTTCAATTTAAAAAAATTATGTCTATTAGAAAGGACTACATGATGGCATTAATAAATAAAATGAGAAAGTTAATGAAAATGGTGACTTATAATAACTTTATTTTTATGGCACTTTACGCCCTTCAAAGTGTTTTTACATGTATTATTCCATACTGCCAATTTTATTCAACACAGAAACGCAATGGATCTGAAAAAGAACATCAAACCTAAATCAAAATGTCGTGGCTCCTCCTGCTGAATTTGAACTCCTAACTCTCTAAGAATTATATTAATTATTCTGAGTCTGTAACAGAGCAGTCTGAATTAATGAGGTTCTGCTCTATTGTAGTTAGAATAAGCCTGAGAATTTTACAGCCACCCTTTCTCCCAGGGTGTCACTCCCATCTACACCTTAGTAATAAATACTGTTTTGTCAGAACAAAGCCTCTCACCTTAAAGAAGTTTCACCAAGTAAATTATCTTATACGTACCTCAAATACCATACAATTGTCCTATATGATAAACGTGCTAAGGATTCATTAACCTCATTTTAAAAAAAGCTAGCTTTGATTTTAAGTCAGCCTCCAGAAGGAGGTAGCAAGGCCCCAATATGTCACAGAATGCGTAACCTTTCTCTTTGGAAAGAAAAGAGTCCTGATGAATCCAATTAATTGCAAATAATGGAATCCAAGTAACAAAGGCAAAAACCTGGACACAGAAGCCCTATGTGAGGAACCTGGTGACAGAGAAGGTCTATGAGCATTTTCACCCACCTCCAGTTGTTTTTTTCACACCTGCAGCTGGAGTCACAATTCACTGTCCTTTAACAATGGTCAGACACCTTTACCTACCTTAAAAAGTCTTAAAATGTTAGCGACCATGATGGACACGGAGCTTGCTGCAGCCCCTATGACTCCAGAAATCTTGTCGGGCTTGGTGAAAATGGGTGGATCCCCATTGGCACACTTCACGTCGGAAGCATCTTTCTCTATTAACGCCTGCACGAATGTTAGTGACTGCTCCAAAGCATAGGTGTCCCTGGAGCACGTGTCGAGGATCCGGACACCCAGAGTGATATTGGAGAGGAGATCGGGGTCCTTGTTAATCTGGTCGATTGCATAAAGCATGGCTTCAAGTCTGTGGATCCCCTTCTCCTTCTTCAACTCCCCACAAGGCACCCCTCTCTCTCCCTTTGCGTGGACAGGGAAGAGACCCCCCAGGATGATGTCCCCATCCACCCGTATGGAATGGGCGTACTCTTGGCTGTGAGTTCTTTGCATCATTGTGAGGATCCAGTAGAACTTGGCCGTTAAGAGGAAGAAACAAGGGCAAGAGGCTGATCGCTTTCCCTCGCATACCATTTTCTCCACAGGTGGTGCTGCGCTCCAAGACCCAAAGTTTATTCTTGCCAGAGAAGAAGTGGAACCGCCTGAGGCTGCACCTTCTGGAGGCTACCATCGGGGCCCATGGAGGGAAGGCTCTGTGGGGTTCAGCAGGTTTTCTTGATTTGAGCGTCACAGTGAATTTCCATCAGACCCCTAGGGTTCAATTTTATTCCCATATAAAGTCAACTTGCCTGGAATGATGCAAAAATTAGAATAACATCTGAGGTTCTGGTGTTGGGATGAGGTCAACAATTCATGTCCTTGAAGTCAGCCCTGTAGCAGAATTATTCCTGAGGAGTAAGGGGGAGGGAGAAAAAGGGGGTTCAGTTCAATGAGCACAGACATTTTTAAGCCCTGTTTACACCAACCTCTTTTTTTCTTATTATTTCCCCTATTCAGTAAGAAACTAATTCTTTCTGTCCCCCTGTGATTCTGAACACCTGGCCACACAGCATCCAAACAAGGAGATTGATGACGCTTTCAGAGCAAGGAAACAGAAAAGTATCAGAAACTAGGCAGGTTCTCCCGAGCCAGGGAACATTTTTATTTATCATTTTATTTCAATAAGTGCTATTTCCATGAAGGTAAGAATCCTGTGACTGATGACATTATTTCTTTTCAAATATGTTCTTACTTTTTACAGGTGAGTTTAGCATTTAAATTTCATCCACAAAATCATAATGAAAGGTTATTTTCTGTGACCTATTCAACAAACTAGTCATCTATTAACGACATCTTTTTGTGCCTCAGGTTTCCTGGTGGGAAAAAAGTGATTCTTCAGTAGGCAGAAAGGTGAAAAGGAAGGAAGGAGGGAGGAAGGGAGGGAATTGGTTCCTCCAAAGATCTTAAATTGTGTAAGTTTTGTAGCTTAGGAAAACTTAACATAGAATGTCAGCCACTCCGTATAAATTATCTTATTGTTCTCTGCTAACAAGGCAAAGACTTGAAACACACAGGGAAGCTTCTGTGTGCAGATATTCCTATTATTATTGTCAGAGTCTGCAAGTAATTTGTCGGGTGGGAGCAAAGGGTTTGCTTACAATTCCGAAGTAAACATGCCTTGATCCTAGAGTCACTGGGAGCAAATCAGAGCTGGAGACCAATTGAAGAGCTGCTTAACCTTGTCTGACTCAGTGGGGAAAACAGTTATTTCATCAAGCCTAGAAATAACCCAGAGCGAAAAAAGTCTCCAGGCAAATCTACAGAAAAAGTTTATTCTAGGGCCTTTGTCCTTAAAGGATTCCATGAGATTCTTTCAAAGGACTTTTGAAGAGATTTCACTGAAAATGAGAACTGACTTAACACAGGGAATCCGACACTTGAAATGCATATATAATTAAGAGAAGAAACAGCACTAATGTACTTTGGCAGGATGGTTAATCTAATGCTCATTTCTAACCTATTTATATATGGGTTTGAAGCCTGAAATTTGGACAATTTCCCTCCACCCTAGCCAACCAACATCTGGTTGTATTTTCCATTCATTTGTTCAAGTTCCAGGTCGTAAAATTTTCTTTCCACCTTCCTTGTCCCAAAAGAAAGGATGGTGCTTCCCTAGGGGACAAGTGAACATATGGCCAAATGCCTTCAGAGAAAGCTGCACTTGTCTCTCTCAGTTTAGAAAACGCAGCTCATAGTAGTCCACGGCACTGCGCTCTGAGTGCCCAGCAGCCAATGGCCGTCCCTGCTGAGAATTCTGTGCTGTCACAAGGGGGCCCTGCCTCCTGGCACAGTCAAGCCTTGGAGTTCCTTTATCCTGCTCCCAAACACCCAGTGCCTTTCTGGTTTTCTCACTACCAGATAGCCCCTTACAGTCAATTCTCCTAGCAGCTCCTTTTCACCCAGAAAACCTGTGACTCCACAACAGCCTGACCTCGAACATCCCATAAAAGGAAACCCTCAGAAAGTCAACTTGACATTTAAGTGATGGACCACAAATTACTCCACCTACTCCAGGAACAGAAGTAGAACTGTGTTTTACAGTTTCACAAGGAAGGCCAGTTGCCTTGATAGTAAAACCCCATTAATTCTAAATAGTGCCCACGTGCTGATCCTCAGCATATCCCTTCTGGCACAGCATAGCATATATGCATACAGAGACAGCAAATACTTATAGGGACATCCATGGCAGCACTGTTCTCCAAATAGTGGTCTTTATTCATTGCATCAAGTCACCTCCCAATCCCTCTAAGTGCTCAAGAGGATAAATGGTTTTAGACAAACATAAAACCACCCATCTGGTAGCCGGAAAGTACCCTTACCCACTCCTGTGGTTTTAACCTAATGTCAGTTGTTGTACAGTTCTACCAGTAATAAAATTGAGGGTGTTTTTTTTTTAATCATTGGTGTTTGCAAAACTATTTGGTTTCTCTAGAGCTTTAATTTAGAAAAGGTTGTGTGATGAATAATAGCAAGGCAAGAATTGTTTTGTTTAGTAGACTAATGCACTAAAATGGAAAGCAAGGGGTTCATTTTGGTTATTCTACATTGGACAGCTCCCTGGAATGTTTGCTTGAATTTCCTCCCCTGCATCACAGAACTGGTTGCATGTAACCGAATGCTTGACTTTGTTGTCTGTAAATGAGGGGTAGGACCTGCAAGTCAGCACTCATGGGAAGCACAGTACCTAGCACAGGTTAAGTGCTCAGAAACAGGAGCTATCATCACCCACCTGGTCTGTAACTCACTTTCTACTGAAGCAGAGCACGTTTTTCCTCATTTGCCCAGTTGCTGAGGTTTTTACTGAATTTTCTCACTTTAAAAATAAAATCAGAGCTACTTATGAAATATTTAAATACTGCAGTTATTTCAAAATCTGATACACTGTCACAAAAATCATAGACTCTTGATGGCTGGAAGGTATAGATTCCCTCTTAAATTCTAAGGAAAAATACACATGAAAGTTTGTGGAAAAGCTACAAAAATAAGTTTTGCAGTAGAACCTTGAATTGCCTAGTCTTGCTCTTTTAGAATTTTTATGAGCTTCAATCCAAACTCATCCTAGTTGGAGTCAATGAGTTTTGAAGAAATAATGACCTTTCTGTGCCATAGATCCAAATAGTTCTACTGCATGTTCTGTGTTTGATTTAAAGTAAAATAGCTTTTCTCTCAAACTGACCTTCCTCTGGGGTTCTGTAGGAACCCCACATCCACCCCTGTGCTGAAGGACTTCTTAAAAGAGTGCCATCTTGAGGCCAGCACTGTGGCACAATGGGTAAAGTGCCTGCAGTGCTGGCATCCCATATGGGCACCAGTTTGAGTCCCAGCTGCTCCATCCACTTCCACTCCAGCTCTCTGCTATGACCTGGGAAAGCAGTAGAAGATGGCCCAAGTCCTTGGGCCCCTACACCCACATGGGAGACCTGGAAGAAGCTCCTGGCTCCTGATCAGCGCAGCTCCGGCCATTGCGGCTATCTGAGGAGTGAACCAGTGGATGGAAGACCTCTCTCTCTCTCTCTGCCTCTGCCTCTCTGTAACTCTGCCTTTTAAATAAATAAACAAATCTTTAAAAAAAAAAAAGTGACATCTTCATTCCTGAAAGCAGCCTCTGAGAGGAGCAGATGCCCTGAACTACTGGTGGGATCCTAAGGGAGGAACTGCCTGGCCATGTTAGGGGTGCTCAACCAGGAACCCTCACAGTCCTTCCTGTGCCCCTGTCCCCTGCCCACCCATACATCGCAAGTCAGACATCAGCCCTCCCACTGACTGTCCGGCAGACCTGTGTCCCAAGGGAAGCAGGCCCTATGGCTGGAACTGGAGTCTGTGGCTCCCTAACAGTGATCTAGCTGCTTCCAGAAAGGCCCGGAATGAAGACAGCTTCTCATGGCCAGAGCCCTGAATTCTGCTTCTTTTCATTCTTTACATACCTTCTCTGCACCCACACATATCTGGAGTATCTAACTTCTCAAGCACCTGACACAGCATCTCAACGAATCTTCATACACCAATCATTAGCTCTTGTATCAATGAGAAAAGCTGAGAGATCAAGGATGTCCCCCACACCCTGAGCTAGCAAGCAGCAGTGTCTCCAAAACCTTCAGACCCCATTGCCGCAGGGACAGGTTATAGCAGCACGAGTGAGGGTGAGGGCCCTGCCTCTCCACTGGAGCCCCTCAGAAACCTGTGCAACTTCAACTGTTAGCTTGAAGAACAATAACTTACTCATTAGGAAGAGACAATCTAGGGCCATTTCCCAGAGGGTGGTTTCTGAATCTCTCACAGGGCTGAGACTATCCCAGGCATTCTGTCCAAACACCTCTACTTCAGGTCAGGTTTCCTGGCTAGCCTGATGTCAGTGGGTAGAGAAAAAAAAACCTGTAGGCTCTGCTGGGCTCTGCCTTCCCAACTCCCTCCAGCACATGGCAAGTGCAACATAGGTATGACATGGTAAACTCGTTGCTGAGGAATAGCATTAGCCAAGAACCATAATTTTTTCTCATGAAAAGGCCAAAGCAGCAATCCTACATTGCATTCCATTCAGCACTTGCACAAAAAGGTTAAACTGAATATTGTCATCAACTCATAAAATTGCAAACGCAGAAGTTTCATCCCAAACTGCCTACACTTGCAGCTCTTTTTGGTGATTTGAAAATCCATCATATGTATACCATCTCCCAGGCTGCAACATGGATGCATGGCTGTGGATTCTTGGTTGGGTAGAGTAGGGACATGGCAGGCAGAGCTCTCCCCTGACAACCGAGACCTGGGATTGAATCCTCGTCTGACAGTCACTGGCTGGTGACACCGAACATGTCACTTCACCTCTGTGTGCTTCCATTTCATCTGTGAAATGAGTGATGGAGCACTCACCAGCTTCCCTTTCTGAGCTTGCATTATTTAACAATAAGGAAGCAGGAGATTATTCGAAAACATCACAGTAAGGCTTTGCCCCCTGAACACAACTGAATTTGCTTAAAAAATATTTGAATGACTTTTTCTCTATCAGTGAGGGGTGAAAGCTCTCCTATACAAGCAAGTTTCATATAAAAAAATTTGATGTAGGAGAAGCTCAACTTACTATTCAGATAAATTAGAAACTGATTATTTCCATTACAAAAGAATTCACACCAGTTTCCTTTAAATAGCCAAATCCCATGCATTTAAAACACAATCTGATTTAGTAGAATTCAATTTGTACACTTATTTTTCCAATAACACAGCTATTGCATAAAAAGACCATACTTAAGGTAATGAGAAGCTACTCTTACAGTATGTGTCAGATAAGAAGAGGGCAAGAGACTGAAACCAACACTTATTGAATGCTTCCAGTGTGCCTGGAGCCTCACACATATCATCTCATTTCCTTCTTAAAATATATTACGAGGCTGGTATCACAGCCCTCATTCAGGGTATGAGGAATTTGAAAGCAGAACGATTCTGTGTCCAAAGTCACAGCCCAAAATCCAAAGGCAAGACTGCTGTTACACTCCTGCCTTCACTCCATTGCCTCTGCATACAGAAGACCCCAATGGATACAGAGCTAACCCTGGTTTGATCATGTGGGTGGTGAGTGGGAGGTCCCGGGGTCCCAGGAGACCCCAATCCTGGGTCTCACTCCCCCCAGCATTCACCATATGCCATTGGACAAGTCACATAACCTGCTGTCATCTTCTGCATTGCCGAAATAGGAAATGATTTCTGTCTACCTCCTGGGTTGTGCAATCAGATGGATATAATGTGTGTAAAAAATATTTTAGAAACCACCAAGACACAGAGACACTACTGTTTAACCATGAGTCCCAGAAATACAATATTTTGCTGGTGTACTACACTAAGAAGGTCTAAGAAAACCACTTTCACACCACACTCAGGGCAAGTCAGACCTTTGAAATTGTTATCTTCCCTGAAGAATCAACCCTGGAGAGCCCATATCGAAAGCACGGAGCTCAAAGGAAAACTGGAAAGGACTCAAGAAGAAAAGACAATGGACACATAATGTCTGGCCTGCAGCATCCAAAGGGCTATTCTGAAGGAAGCAGTGACAAGTTAGCCTTCCATGATGAAAACAAGACAGCAGGAACCCTTCCCAAACTGGAAGCAGTATGAAATGCTTCTCACCTCTTAGGTTCTTTACTGCTGGAAAAGTCAGCCAATAAACAGCCAGCAGATTTGTATCTTTAGGCAGAACCCTGTCTGGAAAGGCATGAAATTGGCAACACATGTACTCAACAATCTCTGCATGCTCCTCTTTGCCTCTCCTACACCTTCCCACTTCTGCGCACCTGCTGCCCACCCCGAACTGATCTTCTCCATCCCTCAGTACTGAGATAGCCTTTGGGTCCCAACATCAACACCTTCTTCTCTCATTACCTGGCCCCTCCCCACAGAGGGAGGGGCTTCACTGGCAGGTGTCAAAACCTGAGAAAGTATTACTGACATTCCCCCAACTGGAGCACCTGCAAATTAAAGATGACTCCTAGGAGAGTCAGAGTTTCTTCACCAAATAGCACCATTGACCATGGTTGAAAGAGACACCATAACATGGCAGAGCAGGGAGCTCACCAGCGCCCCTCAAAGCACTCCAGCAGGACTGCCCACCACTCACAAGGCAGCCCTAGCATGAGACATTATGCCCATGGTCCTTCCCAGTCATCACAACTTGCAAAAGTACCAAGTAGAAATGAAAGCCAAAGAAAATACTCCTTCTGAGAAAAAAAAAAGAAGTCCAAATCCAAATTCCTAGCAGAGAGGAAACCTCCCTTTGAGATGGAAACATAGGATCCGGCTGGCTCTTTGCTCACAGCCTCTCCCCTGGAGCATCGAGTGACTGTCACTACCAAGTGAACATCTGTCAGTTTGGTGATGCCTGATCAGGTCCTACTAAACAAACAGAAACAGTTCCCTGAAACTTCACAAGCCAGCTTACTGGACAGAGCAGGAGATGTGGCCAGGTCTATACTGTGGGTCCAGTAAGAGAGAAATCACTTCAGCCCCTTAAGACCCCAGGACAGGGCAAGCTCCGCTCCCGGGATTAAAGAAGGTCCTCTTTCTGTTGGACATTCCAACTAACAGAGGAGGATGACGGGGAAGAAACTTGGAAGAAAAGGGGTCACTGCTGTCAGAAGCAAGCATGGACAGCGTTCCGTGCATCCTGCCCTGAAGACAATGGAATGTTCTTCCCCAAAGATCAGCACAGGCTATTGCCAACATGGATGTCAGCTGGGTTGTCTGCAGCATAAATACTAATGAAACAAGCCCCACAGCGGCTCAACCTGCTCAGCCAACTCTGAAGAGAGTGCATCTCTCCAGATCTCTAACTTTCTCCTGCACTCATTGGAGCTCAGCTGTTCCTTTTTTTTTTTTTCTATTCCTTTTGGAGACGGCTGGTTTTAGAATTGTTCAAGCAGCCGTAACTTGCAAAGGGGACAAGCCAAATAGAACAAATTGAGCCTAAGTAACAGGATAGAGCCCTGTTCCCAGCCTCTTTTTCCTTCATTCTGGATAGACCTGTCTCCCACAGAGCCTCCTCCTATCTACTTCCCCCCTACACACCTCCCTTCTTTTTATAAAAAGCAAAAATTCTCTGCCTTCATCTTATATTTGGTACAACCTGTAGTTGACTCCGAAATGGGAAAATTGCATTTTGAATATCTTGGTTCATTTTCCCTGATGGCTAAGACTTTTCTTTTCAAAATTATCAAGCCACATATTTTCAAGAACCAGAGGGTGAATCTCACCCAGCTGTTTCCTACAGAGATCCGCAAGATATTATTCACAAGCAAGTGACCAAGGTAAACTCAAGTGGTTTCTGTAGCCATTTGCAATTATTGACAAACAATTTCATAGCGGAAAATGGAAATTACAGTCAAGTGCAATAAGCTGTTTATCCAAGATCTACCTGCTGGCGGTTCTTTTTCTTATTTTTTTTTTCTTTCAGGCAAAATACCAGCTACTGGCAGAATGCATTTTCCCCTTTATGATCTTTCGGGTAAAGATTCCCACCACAAACCCCGTCTTCAGTTCCATCCGTTCGCAGGATTTGTATGCAGCCGCGGTCCTGGCCGAGACAGTAGTGTATTATTCTCGGGCGTCCTCAGCGTCTCAGCGGAGAGACTCCCACGCCGTCAGGTCTCTGGGAAAGGATCCCCCTCCACCCGCAAAGGAGGCACTCCCTCCGGAGAGGCACCCGCTGGCGGGGTGGGGGGCGGGGAGGGTGAGTGCGAGCTCCGAGCTTCTGCAGCCCGCAAGCCGACCCATCCTCACCCCGCTACCCTGGGCGCTCAGGCAACCTCCTGACCCCAGGCTCCAAAATTTGGGCCACGAGGGAAGAGATTCCTCGGGGAGGGTGGGGAGCGCGCAATTGAGCGACACGTTCGCCCCCTCTGCATTCCATTTGCACCAAGAGACAGCGTCAGACGGACGGGGGTTTTTTGGTTTTATTTGTTGGATGATTCTGTTGTATGTTCACCAACTGTACGAACCTCAAGGGATCTCCGCGCTGTTGGGCTGAGCAGATGGGCTGGCTCTCCCCGAGGCTGAGCCAGCTCTCGCCCCATCTCTGCCTCTATCTCCAGCCACCTATCAGCGGCCTCTCACCTCGCCCCTGGCCCCTCTTCCTTTTTCTTCTCAGTTCTTGGGCTGTTGGAAGCCCGGCTCCCGGGAGAGGCTGGGGCCCTGGAAGGGAGTATCCAGTTCCCGGTGCCTCTCTCCGGCGATGGGATCCAGCCCGGAGCCTCCACCCTCGCACACCTGGCCGCCCCCAGCGTCCACGCCCCGCGCGAGTCCCCAGCAGCTGGAGCCGCTCCGGCCCTGGGAGCTGCGGAGGAGCTGTCGGGGCTCCTCAGCCGCGGCTTTGTAAACTCGAGATCCCCGAGATCTCTCCTCCTCCCCCACTCGCGGCAGGCCACGGAACTCCGGCGTTTTCCCGACAGCCGCCGGAGGAGGGGCACGGGAACCCCAACCTCAGCCGGCGAACTCGGAGGACGCAAACTCCGGGCAGAGCGAGCACCGCGCGCGGATGCGGGTCTCCAGGACCCCAGAGCCGCCCGGCTTCCCCCGCGACCCTATCCGCCCGGAATCCTGCTTAGGTACCCAGCCCGCCCGGGGCTCTCTCGGGAAGGAGGGGTTCACCCCGACTCCTCCCGGAAGCCGCGAACTTCGGAAATCCTCCCGCTAGGTTCGCGCATCGGAGGTACCTCGTCATCTCGGCGGGGCGAGTCCCGGTTCCGCAGGGGCAGGTCCAGGAGGGCGCCCGGGGCCCGCGATGCCAGGCAGAGCGCCTTACAATCCTGCTACCCGGGGCATCCCGGGTGCGCCTGCCCCTTCCCCTCGCCCTACAGTCTCCCCATTCGCCGACTAAACTTTTGGGGGCTCACATCTCTGGGCTTTGGGGGGGGCGGGTAGGGAGTTCGGAGCGGCGCCGCCGTGCATTCGGAACCTCTTCACTGGAATGCAATCATGGGCAGGCAAGAGGGGTGGCTGCCTTGTTCTTTGCAACGTAAAATCAACAGACACCCAATCAAGCTCCGGTGCCCGGCCGGCCCCTCGCCCCCTGGTGCCCACTCTCCCTCTGCCCGCGTCCCCGTCACCTGCGCCCGCCCGTCCTCTCCCAGACTCGGGGTGTGCAAGGCCATCTACTTGAGCCCAGGAAAAGCCAATCGCTAAAGTGCTCTGAGGACGAAAGGTGCACCTGGGTTTGGGGAGGACCACGGGTGACCAAACAGGGGGGCTTCTCCTCCTGCAGCTAGCACGGCGAGTAGGGGCACTTGGAGAGGCTCTTTTACCCCGCGGTTCGGCACTTGGTCGCCTGGCTTCCTCTTCCCGCGGCTCGGCGGCGCGTCTTACCCTGCTCCCCGCAGAGGGCGCGGCGAGGAAGCCCGCTGGGGGGCCCGCAGCTCCATGTCAGCGCCGCCACCGCCGCCGCCGCCGCCGCGCGCGAGGCGAGCGCCGCGGCCGCACTTGTGGCTGCTCTCGGGGTTGAGGGGGCTGAGCTGGCCGAGCCGGCGCCAAGTCTCTTCCATGTGAATAACAAATACTCCCACCGGCGACCGCGATTGGTCTGCGCGCGGCGCCTCCCGATCCTCCACCCGCGGCCATTCACCCGGCGCGGCGCGGCGCGGGGAGCAGCGGCCGGGACCGCGCCCGGGAGCGCCAATCGCTTCGCGCCCGCAGCCGCCCCGGGAAGCCGGAGGAGGATCCCCGTGGGGGCGGGGAGGAGGGGGGAGCCCCGGATTTCTGCGCGGGCAGCGAGAGGGACTCTGGATTAGCGGATCTCAAGTCCAAAGCGACGTGGGGACCAGACATTCTATAGTTCTGGTTTCTAGAAATCACCACCACCCGCCCCGCCCCCAACGAACAGGGTAGGACCTAGAGCCCCGGGATCGGGGACAGCCACGGATTGCCAAGGGAAAAATGGATGAGGGAGCCGGGCCAACCGCTCCGGGTGAGCCTGGCCGGCGCGGGAGGTGCCACATGGCGGCAGCACCCGGGAGCCCGAGTCCGCCGCCCCCACCCCCCACCGCCCGGTGAGCGCAGCTCGAGGAAGGGCCACCGGGAAGAACACAGGTCACAAGGTAGACGACGAGCTTCCCGCCGCGCGCGCTCTTGCCAGGATGCTCCAAGAGGAGCCCGCCGGCTGCGCGTTTCCCCTGCGAAGTTTGCTCCGCCACGCGTGCTGCCCCGCGCCCGGGGCAGCTGCCCTCCCACCCCTCTGCCCCGAGGCCCTGGGAGCGCCTGCCTCGATTAGAGGACCCCAGGCGGGCACTGCGCGGAAGGGGGCGCAGGCAGCCACGGCGGCCGCCACGCTTCCGAGGGGAATCCGAGGAGCCGCAGGCGCGAGCAGCCAACTCCAGAGTGCCGCTCAGCTTCTTGTTCTCTTTGGAGAAACTTCGGGATTCCCTTCGCGTCCAGCAAAGGGAAATCCACCAGGCTAGACGTGCACGGTCCAGCGCCCCTCCCCCCGGGTTACCAAGCACGCACCCGACCCTGCACCCTCCTGGGCGCGAGCGAGAGGGAGCCCCGGGCTGCCCAGCGCCCGGGGAGGTGCAGACGGCTGGGCCTTGCTTGCGTTGGTAAGAAAGTTCCATCTAGAGGTGGCCGCGCGCAACTGCAGCCCCAGCCCGGCTCGGGAGCCAGGAAAAGGTGGGCGGCGCTGGGGGAGACCGCAGGGCGGAGAAGGGAGGGCAGGTCCGAGAAAGGCGGGTCCTCTCATCCATTGGGCTTCTCTGCGGCGGACTTCAGCTTCCTGAGTAACCACGTGAGCTTCATCGGCATCTGACCAGTGAGGCGCACTAGTCCCCTAACGTACACAGGTGTATCGCTAGTCCTGCTCTGGCTCCTTTGATTTTCACATCAGCTCTCGAAGCGGTTAGAATTAAGAAGCTCATTCTACAAAGAAGGACGGCGAGGCTTAGAGGCAAAGCTAGAAAGTGCCAGAAATCAGAGCAGTCTGGATTGATAGCTCCTCTCTCTCCCCCCTACACACACACACACAGGTACACACATCCTCTCTGGTTCCTGCTTTGCCCCACAGGGCGGTAGTATGTGTTTTCCATGGAGGAGACAGCTGTCCGTTTCCTCGCCCTTTGTCACTTAGAAAAACTTACAGTTTCCCAGCCCAAAGAACCTGTGCTGCTATCATTCCTTGCCCCTGCCCTCCCCTTTCCTTTCCCGCCTCCACTGGAGAAGCTGTGAGAGTGTAGAATCATTCTTTTATGGCCACAAGCACCTGTGAGCGAGGCAGGCGGATTTGGAGACATAAAACAGCCTGGATCCCCTGTCCCCAAACTTGTCTACATAGGGAACCTCAGTTCAGCACAGTCCGGAATGGGTGACAGGCAGTGCAGCCCAGGGCAGGGAGAAGACCCGCTTGGCACAGAGATGCACCTTCGAGGGTTCGTTGGCCTGGGAGGCTTTCTGGAAGAATTGCCTCCTCCTCCTCCGGGAATAGGAAAGGAAAGCCCACCCTACCCCAAACCCCAGACTGGTGAGCTCTATCTGAGCAGAGGTACCCCGGGAAACTGAAGGATGTTACTCAACCCCTCTCTGGACCTTCTACTACCAGAGCCCTAATAGGTTTGGAGCAGGAAAGAGGCATGAACGAGGGGCAGGCTGAAGAGATCCTCAGCACACAGAGCTACTCCCCGTGCCAAGTCTTTAGATCCTGCTAGCTGCTGCCTGTGGGCCCAACAGGGCTATTGCCTGGCGTGAGGCCAGAGGCCAGCACCTCAGTGGGCCCGTGTTAATAACAGGACGGCACAGCTGGTTGTTGCTTTGGAGGCGTGGCATGGCTGAGTGAGCCGCTCAGGGGGAAGCGCCTAACGAGCCGGTTTTCTCCTCTCCCTATTGATCATGACCTGCGGAGCGCTGGCGTCTTGCAGGCACATCGCTGCCTGTTTCGGTGCGGTGCAGCTTCCTGAGCCATCAGCAGCCGTGATCTCTCCTAGGGAAAGCACAGCTCTGATGCTCAGTTTTGCATCCCCTTTAACTCAGAGGGAGGCCCTCCCTCAGCCCTCCACAGCGTGTGCTTGAGAGGGAATGGAGGCTTTCTCCGGATTCTTGAGTACTGCCGATGGATGACTTTCTCTAGTAGCCCCTGAGCTGGTGAAATAGGCCCATAGGCGGGTGATTATCCACCCCAACTGATGAGACTGCCTCCAGGAGTGATTGGTCCCTGTCGTAAAAATTCACCAGAAGACAGTGAATGCCCGAGCCCTATTTACCAAGCCCCAGCATCACAGTTCTGCTTGTCCTTTGCTGCACGCTGAACTGGGGGAAGGTGTCTGTAGCTCAGCCAATCCCAACAAACAGGTGATTCCAAATCATCTTCCCAGGCTCTCCTTGGACTTGCTTTTTCTTAATGATTGATTGGTTGGTTTGAAATGCAGAGTAACAGGAGAGACAGAGATCTTTCATCCACTGGGCCAGGCTGAAGCCAGCAACCAGAAATCCATCATGCTCTCCCACTTGGGTGGCAAGGGCCCAAGTACTTGGGCCACCTTCCATTGTCTTCACAGGCACATTAGCAGGAAGCTGCATTGGAGGCAGAGTAGCCAGGACTCCAGCCATCATTCTGATGGGGGATCTGAGTGTTCCACACAGCTGCTTAACCTGCTGTGCCACAATATTCACCCCTGGACTTCTACTTTCCACAATAGATACTATGTCTCTGGAAAGTGCCTGGTCTCATCATCCATCCCACCCCAAATGTTTAAGCTAGCCAATATATTTCCTGGTGGTTAATCCTCCAAGAAGATTTGCCCATAATCTTCTCATTTTCATTTGATTTAAAATGTGGGAAACTGCCCATGTGTTAGAAAATAAAATTAAAAAAGAAAAAACAATGCCATATGTGTGAGGTCCATTTAACACAAGCTGTGATGTGGATTCCTTCCATGCATATTTATGGCCCCATTCCAGCTTTCAGGTAAACGTGAAACCTGGGAACCTCTGCCGACCACTCACCCAGGAGGAATATCAACAACATAAAGCTCCAACCACGGAGCAAAGCTGACAGGGACAAGGGGGAGATTTCTTTTCTTTCAACAGACCAGGTAGTAATCACCAAACAAAAGTACACAAATGAACATGAACTCAAAAATGAGTCCAGATAAGCTATGTGGCTCTTTCCAATGTTAATTATAAAGTAAGTCATGATTGCCTTTGACTCAGGGACTCAAATGAAGTCCTAGCCAATGTACTATAAGGCAGTTCATAATACTAAGACAGATGCACAGTAATATAAAGAACAAGGAAGAAAGGAACCATCCAACGGCCAAATGTTGTGGGTCAGATTAGTGAACTCTAGGATTTGTGGAGACTAAGGAAGATGGGATCAAGCTGAGCTAGGAAGGCCAGGTAGAAAACAAATAACACATGTGTTCTAGGGTTTGTGAAAAGGTTTCCCTTCCCTCATTATCCAAAATCATTCTATTTAAAATATTATTTTCTAGGTGCAAAATGCAGCATAGGTAAGCAAATCATGCACCCTGCTATGGGTATTGATATACAGAAAGGGTCTGTTAAAGGAAGAACTTGTGTAAAAGGCAGCATATTAATTCTCTCCTGCTGCAAAACAAATTATCCCAGTACTCAGGGCTTTACATTGCACATTTATTATCTTGTAGTTGCCACTGGTCAAGAATCCAGGCATAGCTTCTCTCTCCAGCTTAACATCTCTCTCATACAACCAAGGTGTTGGATGGGCTGTCACTCATTCAAGATGAGTTGTTGTTGTTGTTGTTGTTTTGACAGGCAGAGTGGATAGTGAGAGAGAGAGACAGAGAGAAAGGTCTTCCAGGTCTTCCTTTTGCCGTTGGTTCACCCTCCAATGGCCACCGCGGCTGGTGTGCTGTGGCCGGCGCACCGCGCTGATCCGAAGGCAGGAGCCAGGTGCTTCTCCTGGTCTCCCATGGGGTGCAGGGCACAAGCACTTGGGCCATCCTCCACTGCACTCCCGGGCCACAGCAGAGAACTGGCCTGGAAGAGGGGCAACCGGGACAGAATTCGGTGCCCTGACCGGGACTAGAACCCGGTGTGCTGCGCTGCAAAGCAGAGGATTAGTCTATTGAGCCGTGGCGCTGGCCTCAAGATGAGTCCTGAAAGTTGGCTGGAGCAGGATCTGCTTCCAGGCTTCCCTGGTGGTAGTTGCCTGGATTCAGTTCCTCTTGGGCTGTTGAACTTGGGAGTCTTAGATCCTTCTTGGCTGTTGACCAGCAGTCACTCCTAGTTTCTTGCCACAGAGGCTTCTCTGTATGACAGCTCACACTATGGTCACCAGCTCCATCAAAGTAAGAGAGCAAAAGAATGCAAGCAATATGGCATCACTGCCTGTAGTAAGCCAGTCCTGAAAGTGAGGTCTCGTCACATCTGTCGTGTTCTGTTCATTAGAAGTGATCTCTAGATCCAGCCCACACTCCAGGGCAGGGAAGAGACTGCACAAGGGCATGGATCCCAGGACGCAGGCATCCATCTTAGACGTCTGCCTACCACAGATGGGTCTGCAGTTGGTGCTTGGAAGGTTCCCTTACCTGGGACTAGCAAAGCATTAGCCATGCCTGTCTACAGCTGGATTAGGCTCTCAAAGCAGCTGGCAAGCACAGACCAGCATGCACTTTTTTCAAAGCACGCCAGTTAACAAATAGGTAAGACATTAGACGGAGGAAAAACAGAGGTGTAGGTGGTGGAGAAACAACTGTGGGTGGGGAGACAATTGGTTTTTAATAGCTTCCGTTTTATTCTTCTTCTTCTGGGTCATCACTGAGCTCCCTGAAGGAGCTCTCCTGCCCACAGCTGTTATCATCTTGTTCTCCTCCCTCTTTCCTTCTCACTTCTTCCATACCCAGATACCTTGTACAACTTCACTGGGGAGAAGAGATGATCATCATTTGGAAGCCTCACTCACTTCTTTGCTATTTTTCCCCATTTCAGGCTGAGAGAAAGGAGGAAGAGTAGAAGGAACAGAATCAAAGGCAGAAGAAGGACAAAGAGAGAAAATGAAGATTCCAGCAAGACTCCACCCATCTGTGTCCACTTCCCCCAATTAGGAGTGAGGGAAGAATCCCTTCTCTAGCTCCCTTCTGAGCTGGGGAGGCAGAATCCAGGAGCAGAGCCAGGGGTGAGGTCTGGGTGCCGTTTTATGAGTGGGAAGCCAGGGGCCACAGACAAGGAGAGCGGTCCACAGCTCCAGGCAGCTGTGAGTGCACAGCACTCTGGATGTCAAAGGACAAGAACAGGGACTATGCCCAGCACAGTAGCTGAAGGGCTGACCCATGTCCACATGAGGCCTGATGGACAATGAGAAGTTCAACAAGAGATGGGGAGGCAATTTTATCCCCAAGGACTGAATGATCAAAACTGGGAGGTGTCAGGCCGGCACTGTGGCATAGCGGGAAAAGCCACCATCCCATATGGGCACCAGTTCGAGTCCTGACTGCTGCACTTCTGGTCCAACTCTTTGCTATGGCCTGGGAAAGCAGTGGAAGATGGCCCAAGTCCTCGGGTCCCTGCACCTGGGTGGGAGACCCAGAAAAAGCTCCTGGCTTCAGATCAGTGCAGCTCTGGCCGTTGTGGCCAAATAGGGAGTGAAACAGCAGATGGAAGACCTCTCTCTCTCTCTCTCTCTCTCTGCCTCTCCTTCTCTCTCTCCCTCTCCTCCTCTCTCTGTGTAATTCTTTCAAATAAATAAATAAATCTTTCAAAAAAAAAAAAAAAAGCTAGGAGGTGTGTTTCGACCAGACTTGGCCCATTCCTGGATCCTCTGCCAGCTTGCTCTCCCTCCTTCCCCAGGATTCTTTGTCTTTACTCCCCATTTCGTTCAGTTCTCACTCCCTAATCGACCTTATTACAGAACAGAAAGATAACTAGTGTATGTTTTACTTCCAGAACAGAATTTCCTGTTTCTGTGCTGACATAATAATAAGGACAGATGGTTATTTGTTACAAATCTTTATGTTTGAACTTCATTAACTCATTTTTAATTTGTGTGATTGATGTGTTTTCCCTCCTGTGACCCTGAGAAAGTAAAAAGTTTTCAGTCACTTCTCCAACGCTAATGGCTGGATGGAGTCTCTATAAATAGTGCATGGATATCATAAAAAAAGAGCACCCTTTTTGGTAAATTCTTCCTTGATGAAAGGGCCATTCCACCCCTCTCCCCACCAGAAGTTTCCTATTGGAAACTAAAATGACCTGTCGAATTTGAACTAAATTTAAAATTTCCGTAGATGACTATGGATTGAAGATTTCTCATAAAGCCAGTACAAAGAGAAGCTTTTAGTGTTCAACTGTTGTAAGTAGTCTATACTGCAAATATACTGCGGCAACCTGACAAGCGACGGCCAAGAGCTTTATGGCTGACAAAGGGGAAAAAAAGATGATAAGCAACAATTTGACCTCACGCTTTGTGGGGAGGAAACAGCTCTTAAAGGCCTAAAATTAAACCTTTCACCTCAATTCTGATACTATTTTAGCTGCAAGGGCAGGGCCTCCAGCTGCTGTACTCTGAGGTGTGATCCTAGCACCATCAGTTCCAGCAGAGCCTAGAGTAGGAGAAGCTCCAGAGGCACCTGGGTATTCCTGGATGGTGCTCCAGCCACCGTGAATCAGAGCTGGCCTCACCCTTCACCACCCGCAGACAGGGCCAAGACATCCCCTCAAGCCAGAAAACGCTTCAGGCAAGCCGAGTGCCCAACTATAAAGACCATTAAATAATTCACCGAGTTCACATCAGAATCAGTCAGGATTTTGTAAGCCCCTAATAACCAGAGAGTAGAACAAGTCTTCAGGAACTGCCTCATGCCCACCAGCAGGGTGTGTAACCCGCTGTGACTCCACCTGACTGGCCCAGCCATTTAGCCAGTGTGAGCTCCCTCAGAAAAATTGTTTTCAGACAAGCATTTTCTCCCACCTACACCTCTGAAGCTAAGGTTAAGCATATCTGGTCTGAGTGCTTCTTTCACAACAGTTCAAAGATGTGGAGGGCGGAAATCTGAGACTTGCATCCAACAATAAGGACTATATCCTCCGTCTGGACTGTGACAGGACACAGAAGAGAAGCAAACACAAAGGGAAAGAGGAGAGAGACAGAGAGAGCAGGGGGAAGGGAAACCGAAAGGTTGCTCCAAAATGAAAGAGCAGAACTAACATCGCCCACAAAACAGAAGCACTGTTGCTAAAGAACTCAAAGTTTGCTCAGCTCTAGAAACACTGAGCTAGAGAAGCTGTCGAGATAAACTTGTGCAAATGCTTCCTATCAGGATGAGCAAACTGACGCCCAGCCAGAGCGAGGAAGTGACTTACCCAAGCCCCTGGCGAGCTGGAGTGGAAGGGGAGAAGACCTGCCCTGCCCCTTGGTACTGAACTAGCCCTTTGCCCACCCCCACCCCCCCAGAACTCAGGACAAGGCAAGGGCCACTGCACATGGCATCAGCTGTGACTGCACTTGGAGCCTTCTGAGAGGTATGGAAATGGGTCAAGTCCAACACAGAGAAAGAAATTTCATATACTGGTTGATCCTTCCTGAAGATATGAAATCCAAATGTTAAAATCCGAAATGGTGCCACAAGTGGAAAATTCCTCACTATGCAACTTTGCTTCATTGTACAAAACTGTTAAAAATATTGTATAAAATTATCTTCAAGCTATGTGTATTAGGTGTTTATAAAACACAAATGAGTTTCATGTTTAGACTTGGGTCACATCCCCAAGATATCTTGTGATGCAAATGCAAGTATTCCAAAATCTGAAAAAGCCAGAAATCCTAAACATTTCTCCCAAACATTTCAGATAAAGGATTTTCAACCTGTATAAATAGTTTAGTTCTACATTGTGAGTTATATGTGATATATACATTTATAGTTTTATAGATTTCTTTTTCTGAGCTCACAGATTATTCTATGAAATGTACTTTTCAAAGCAAGACAATACTATGTTTTCTACTAAATCATGGTCTAAAATTGAGCTTTTTAATTTACCTCCCAAATGTCTTAACCACAAGAACATTCAGATGGAGGAGACAAAGAAAGCAAACATTGCAATTGATTTATATTTTCTAAAAATGCACATTAAGTACTTCCTAATCTTGAGCAGAGAATTATCCTAGGTACAACTTATGGTGTTCAATTTTATTTTTAAGGCATGTGAATAACAAAGCATGGAGCCTATAGCAACCTAGCTTTCTCCCTGAGAACAAGATTAATTTCGGGCAATGCCAACAAACTGGCAAAGATGCCTAAAACTCATCTTCCTAAGTTAATCTGAACTTCATCCCCAGCCTTCGTCTTGCCAGTCTACCATACTCCCTAACCCAGGAGCAAATTTGTGAGAATTTTAACACAGGGACAATAAGGAAACTCTTGATGCGTAACATAGATGGAATTTTTTTTAAAGAATTATTTATTTATTTACTTGAAAGGCAGAGGGACAGAGAGAGAAAGGAGGGAGAGGGAGAGAGGAAGGGAGGGAGGAGGAGGAGAGGGAGAGGGAGAGGAGAGGAGAGGAGGGGGGGAGAGAGGGGGGGGAGAGAGAGAGAGAGAGAGAGAGAGAGAGAAAGAAAGAAATATCTTCCATCTACTATTTCACTCCCCAAATAGCAGCAACAGCCAGTGCAGAGACAAATCAAATTTAGGAGCCAGGAACTCCATCCTGATCTCCCACATGGGTAGCACAGACCCAAGTACTTGGACCATCTTTCACTGCCCTCCCCAGGCATATGCAAAGCTGAACAGCTGGGACTCCACCAGAACTGCCACTCAAATATGGATGCTTAGGTTGCAAGTGTCAGCTTATCCAGCTGCACCGCAACAGCAGCCCTGCCCGTGGAATACTTCTCCATTAATGAGAACCCTTTGGATCACATACCTGTGGAACCCAAGTAACTCAATTCTGAAAGCAGCCATTTGGATGGTAATTAGGAATCAAGGAAATGTCATTTCCTAGACTTGCCTTCACCTAGGGCTATGCTACCTGGCTTCCCAAGGATAACCTCTGAGTGAGTTACAGTGGCCTGTATATGACAAGACAACGAAGCCCTAGGAGCCTCCAGTACTTGTTTTCTCACCTGCCCTACTTCCACTCCCCAAGCAGATTGCAGGTGCCTGAGGCTACTAACGATGGAATTTCTACAGTGTCTTTTCCTCCTTTGCATTTATTTCCCTTTCTCCTTAACCAACCAACCAATTCTCTTCTCTCCAAAATACAGAAACAAAATCATGTATCTCTACCACTGACTCCCTCAACCCTCTCACACGTTCCTAAACTGACTGAAATTCTATCTCCATTTTCTTCATTCCAATGTTGCACCCTTGGGTGTTCAAATGCCCTCATATTCTCCATCCTGATGAAAATCTGTTTTCAAAAAATGACAAAATCCTAAGTACACGAGAACGGAAATAACTACCAGTGGTTTAAAGGGATATATCACCTGTGGAAGGATTTGCCTTTTAACAACTTTCTGTGAAGATGGATGTCTGTCACTGGTGGCAGCTGGCTTGCCTTGATTCTTTTTGGCCAACAGAGCAATGAATTACAGTTGAGAGAGACAAAAGAAAGGGTAGTAAAGCAAAGTTTATTAAAGTATGGTCTAAGGGAGGAACCAGTTGGTAGGACACATGGCATCTTTTTCCATGGTTTGGGGCTTTATCCCTAGAGTGAGGGACGTTGATTGATGTGGCTGTGATGCTTATGGCTGGCTTTTTTGATTGATGTTTAGGAATTGCATACCTTGAGTTGTCTGCATGTGGCTTCCCAGTATGCATCAGGAATGCACACTGGTGTGGAGGGTGGGGTGTGTGGGGGGAGCAAACCACAACGCTGATTATATCACAATGATCACATAATAAAGCAGGGTGGGGGCTGGCACCACGGCTCAATAGGCTAATCCTCCGCCTGCGGCACTGGCGCACTGGGTTCTAGTCCTGGTCGGGGAGCTGGATTCTGTCCCGGTTGCCCCTCTTCCAGGCCCGCTCTCTGCTATGGCCCGGGAGTGCAGTGGAGGATGGCCCACATGCTTGGGCCCTGCACTCGCATGGGAGACCAGGAGAAGCACCTGGCTCCTGGCTTTGGATCAGCACGGCGCGCCGGCCGCAGCGCGCCGGCTGCCGTGGCCATTGGAGGGTGAACCAATGGTAAAGGAAGACCTTTCTCTCTGTCTCTCTCTCTCACTGTCCACTCTGCCTGTCAAAAAAATAAAAAAAATAAAAAAAATAAAAATAAAAAAAAATAAAGCAGGGTGGCTCAATGTTAAACTGGGTCTCATTGCACATGCACCATGCACTTTCCTGGTTTAGCTGAGTTCCCATTTCATCAGGACAAGTTAAATCACAAAATGAGCAGTCTTGAATGGATCCCAGTGGAGAGCAAGCTCCCTGGTGTCTCCCCTGGCTAAGAATTTTGTGGCTCTTACCCAGTTGCCCAGACCTAATTATCTATCTGGCATGTTTACTATCAACCAGATCTGAAGGCAGCAGGCAGACTCTGCATTTTTGTTGACTTCATTTGACATATGGTTCAGTAGGCAGAATTAAATATTTCCAAATAAAACTCTACCTTCAATAAAGCACTACTTTTGGAGTGGTAGCTCTGGAGTCTTAGATGACCAGCAGGTATTTGAAAAAACATGTTAGATTATGATAATGAGAAATCTTATTCTTTTAGTCTTGGTAAATAAAATAACTCATGTTTTTCATGCATGGCTTATCACATCAACTAGCATATAAGCTTGAATTCAGACAAAGCATGGATATGATATGTTAAGGACTCCACATTTCCTAACACATGCCTACTTGCAGTCAGAGTTCAGTAAACACTTGTTGAATAAATGTGACAACAAGTAGGTAAAAAAAAAATGAATGGATGGAAGGACAGAAGTATTGACTGAATAGTTGAATGGTTGGTTGGAAGGATGAACTGAAAGAGGAGGTTATCAGTAGACTAGAAGGGAAGTTGCAGATTAAATGCCACTGTTCACTTTTTTACCCAAGGCAAAATTTTAGCTGAGTTTCATTTAGAAGGAAAGACACATATTGGAAACATAGAAGAAGGAAAAAAGGGATAAGTGCAAGAAATAATCTGGGAGGGGCCGGCACTGTGACACAATGGGCTAATGCCCTCGCCTGAAGCGCCAGCATCCCATGTGGGCCCCGGTTCAAGACCCGGCTGCTCCACTTCCAAGCTGGCTCTCTGCTATGGCCCAGGAAAGCAGTAGAAGATGGCTCAAGTCCTTGGGCCCCTGCACCTGCTTGGGAGACCCGGAAGAAACTCCTGGCTCCTGGCTTCAGATTGGTGCAGCTCCGGCCGTTGCGGCCAATTGGGGAGTGAACCATCAGATGGAAGACCTCTCTCTCTCTCTTTCTCTGCCTCTCCTCTCTCTGTGTAACTGACTTTAAAATAAAGAAATAAATCTTTTTTTAAAAAAAGAAATAATCTGGGGAATAAGAGAGTCATGTAATAAGCCACCTTGGCACACCAACATGTGAAAAACGTATCTGAAACTTGGAAATAGGCAAAAAGAGGTTACCAGAAACACTTCCAGTACAGTGCTGGGCTTGACTTTTTCTTTACAATTGTGGAGGGACTGAGGTTAACTTGTAGATTTTTCTGTAGTAGAATAGATAACAGAGAAATTACTGTATATGGCTCTGTTGGACATTAACCAATTGTGTACATAATCCCTCAATCTTATTTTGGTATTACCTATGAATGCTTACCAACTCAAATGCCCTTTGAACCAGTTTAACATCTTACTGGTTCCCTTGTTACTTAGTGAATGTAAGAAAATCACTGACAATATTCATTACAAAGTTTCATTAGAGTTATGATTTTCTCTCTATAAGAATTACCAAGGGAGAACAGGCATTCAATCTAATGGTTAAGAAGCTCATGTCCTTTTGAGATTTGATGATTGTTTACAGCTCTTGTCTCTTCCATTGAGGAACAGTGTTTTTTTTAATTATTTATTTTCAAATTTTATTTAAGGTATACAAATTTCATGTATTTCATATATACAGATTTAGGAACATAGTGATACCTCCCACCCTTCCCTCCCTGCCACCCATGCTCCCACTCTTATTCCTATTTCCTCTCCTATTCTACTTCTTAATTTTTTACAATGATCTACTTTCAATTTACTTTATACTTATAAGATTAACCCTATACTAAGTAAAGAGTTCAACAAATGGAAAAAAAAAAAAACACTGTGAGGAACAGTGTTTTCTTCTTCATACTATTTGTTGAACTCTTTTACTTAGTGTAGGGTCAACTTTATGATCATTAAGTAAACTGAAAATAGATCTTTGTAAAAATTAAAAGTGAGAACGGGAGAGGAAGGAGGAAGAAGGGTTGATGTGTGGGCAGAAGGGAGGGTAGAGTGAGAAGTATCACTACGTTCCTAAATCTACATATATGAAATAGATGAACCTGTATAACTTAAAGTTTTTAAAAAAGAAAAAAAAGCTCATGTCCCACATCATAGTACATGGGTTCAATACCTGTCTCTGGCACCTGACTCCAGCTTCCTGCTAATGCAGACCCCGGGAGGCAGCCATGACAGCTCAGCCCCAGACATTGCTTGTATTTAGGGAAGAAACCAGCAGACAGGTGTGCTAGCTCACTTGCTCACTCATTCTCTCCCTCTCAATTTTCACTTTAAAAATTAATAAAATGAAATAAATGATTCAAGACATTCCTAACACATCACCATGGAAACATCAGGTGATTTAGGAACCAAGCCTTCCAACTGAAGTTCTGCCTGTCTCTCAGGCACCACAATACAATCAGCCATTTGGCTAGCTGCTTGGTGCCTTTTCTTCTGTGAGGGTCTTGCTATCATCATCCGGGACTATCAAAAGAATGATAAATAATATAAATTTAACTTCATGTGTTTCTTTTTGTTAAACAAAGTAGGTATTTGTTCAAAAATTGCACAATATTTATTGCACATCAGTATTATATTCCTCTGTACTAGGAAATGTGGAAAGATGTACAATTGTTTTCTAATTATAGGATCAAGGAAAGCCATTGCACATTTTTTACTATTTGGAAAATAAAAAGTACTGATTCTATTTCTGTCTGAAGGTACCCAGACTTTGAAACTCTCTACCTGCAGTAAAAACACACATCAAAGGAATCAATACTTTTCTAAGAATGAAGAGGGAAGTATTTTCAAAACATAATAACCAGTATTTGAACATTTCAAAAGACTAGGATGATCAAAATGTTTGGTAATTCTTAAACAAATTTCTCTAGCTGTGATAATTAGATTGAATGTATGCAAAGCAAGAATTCCTCCGTCATCCCTCCAGTAACAGTGTTGAAGAGGACTGGCGACCAGGGATAACCTGCATGGACTGGTTAGCTCAGTTAGAACACTGTGTTAAAGAGATTGCAATGATAGGCTCTCTTCTAAGATGAACAACCTTGTTGTCAGTTCTATGACTGAAAACCATTTCTGTATCTCCATCTAGCAATGAGAATGTAGGACAATGTGAATTAAAGGAAATGTTCATAGTTCAGAGTTAAAAGGACTAGGTTTTAGTCCAGATTCTACCACTAACAGGCTATTGGCCTATAGAAGTCATGAAGGCAAGTGTCGTCACTATCGCTACAGTCACCTGGACAAAGTTTGCTGAAGAAAACTAGGGTTCAGAAAGTAACTTAGTGGGGCCCGCGCTGTGGTGTAATGGGAAAAGCTACCACCTTCAGCGCTGGCATCCTATATGGGCACCAGTTCGAGTCCCAGCTGCTCCACTTCAATCCAGCTCTCTGTCAAGGCTTGGGAAAGCAATGAGAGATGGCCCAAGTCCTTGGCCCCTGCACCTGTAAGGGAGACCCAGAGGAAGCTCCTAGATCCTGGCTTCAGATTGGCACAGCTTCGGCCATTGCAGCCAATTGGAGAGTGAACCAGTGCATGAAAGACACCCCCCCTTTCTCTGTGTAACTCTGACTTCCAAATAAATAATCTTAAAAAAAGAAAGTAACTTAGTAAAATAGAACAAGATAAGTTATTGAGTGTTATAAAGTGATGTTATGATAAATTATAGTTTAAGATAATAGAAGATCCAAAAACAACAGGGTCATGAAAATAAATATATGTAAGTTTGGCTCAGAAGTAAGAGAGTACCCTAAATACAAGTAAACAGGGCTTATTTAGACAAAAATATTCCTGAGCTGAAGAAAGCCAATGCATCAAATAGCCTACACCAAATATTGTTTTAGCAACACCTTATTTCCTCACTAATCCTGTGCTCACCAAGCAGCATTCTCAGCACCAGCTGCCAATCTTCCAAAGAGGTAGACTACCCATTCAACCCCTGAGGGTAGATGGGCCTTCCAGTGCAGTTGATAGACTAGGATTCCTAGTTATTGATGAAGTGTCCTACAGATTCATCTTGATTTAGCCAACCTTAAGCAAAGTAAGCTTCATGAATGCCAAATTCAAGGTTATGACTAAAATATAAGTTTCTCATCCTGGGTTAGAGAGAGATCATTCCAAAACTGCAACCACATGAAATTCTACCTGGAACAGGCTGCCAGCCCTACCCTTTCCTGCAGTGAGAGTGCACGCATAGATGGGGCTTTAATCTGAACTCACAAACAGGGAAACACTTGGCAAGCTCATTGATTAGACTTCCCTTTAATCATGTCTTTGTTGAGGCACATCCCCAACTACATGGTGACAACAAAGAAATGTCCAGGAAGGGGAGGAATTTTCTATACGGTGAAAGGCATTGCTTGAATGTTCCTACCTCTCTAGAGTCATAAATTGTGGGACTTGGGAGAGCAGCTTAGGAACATAAATGTGTAAGTCATTAACATTTAAATGTAACTACAGTAGTGAGGATAATTATTATATTTCATTTGCAGAGAGCTCTTCAAGAGAGGTGGCAGAGCGCTTGCATTTTGAGCCTATGGATGTTTTCAGAAGCCTGTTGAACCTGAGGACTGTGCATTCCATCACCACCCCCATCGGAAGGTTCCAATCACTACCCAGCCAAATGGCAAAGCCTCCTTAGAGGGAGCTGGTAAGCCAGTTTGAATGACTTAATGCAACACGATCCTTTTTTTTTTTTTTTTTTGACAACAGGATAAGAACTGAAATACCTCATTGTCATTTTTTCGCTTTTAAAACCTTAGGGCCAGGTTCACCAAAACTGGATCACCAAACTGAAAGGCTCTTTGGGAATGCAGATTCCTGGACCTACAGATTTACCAAATCAGCACTCCTGGAATGATGCCTGGGAATGTGTATTTTTAATGCCCAGGAAATTTATTTTTTTTTTAATTTTTTGACAGGCAGAGTGGACAGTGAAAGAGAGAGACAGAGAGAAAGGTCTTCCTTTGCCATTGGTTTACCCTCCAATGGCCACCGCAGCCAGCGCGCTGCGGCCAGCGCACCGTGCTAATCCAATGGCAGGAGCCAGGTACTTATCCTGGTCTCCCATGCGGGTGCAGGGCCCAAGTACTTGGGCCATCCTCCACTGCACTCCCTGGCCACAGCAGAGAGCTGGCCTGGAAGAGGGGCAACCGGGACAGAATCCAGCTCCCCGACCGGGACTAGAACCCAGTGTGCCGGCGCCGCAAGGCAGAGGATTAGCCTAGTGAGCCGCGGCGCCGGCCGCCCAGGAAATTTATTAACACGATCAAGTTTGAGAGACACTATCTCATGAGAAGTTAGGTAGATAGGAACCTTAAAAGAAAACCCAAACAGCACCATGTTGCTGACTGCAGCTCCTCCTTGAACTATAACATTGACTTCTCTAGGTTAGCTTATTTTTCGTGCAACTTCAAGATTGTATAACTCAACTCTCTGGAATCATCCCCTATATTGTAGGCATATCTGGCTACCTTAACAAAATATCCTAAACAGGGTGGCCTGCCAACAGCAGGAACATTATTTCCTACTTCTCTGGAGGCTGGGAGTGCAAGGTCAAGGTGCTGACTGATGGGGTGTCTGCTCTTTCTGGTTCATAGGTGGGGCCTCACCTGGCGGGAGGGCAAATGCGCTCCCTCGGGCTTCTTCCACAGGGCACTAACCCCATTCCTGAGGGCTCCACTCTCATGACCTAACCACCTCCCAAAGGCACCACCTCCTTATCAGGTGGCATCACCTGGGGTGGGGGGTGTGAGGATTTCAACACATGAATGGGGAATGACATGAACATTCAGGCTACAGAACCCTGTCTCTGATCTTCAAGTCCTTGCCCCAAAGCATCGGAATTACACGAAAGGTCATGTTCAAGCCTAAGATCACAAAAGACACAAGCTCCCCTTAGTTTCTATGAGGCTGCCTCTGTCACGTTATGACAACCCACAACTCAAGTCTGTTTGCATCAACCCTGGCCTGGGCGACAGGCAGATCTGATCATGAAGCCTGCCATTAGCTCTTGGTGAGCAACTACAAGATGGAAACCATAGTGCACAGGATTGCACTGATCCTGAATCAGGATTTCTGTGATGTGGTTGCCCGGTGAATTCAATCATGTATTCAACAATTACGTCCTGAGCCCCACTGTGCACCCCCATCAGTGAGAGAAACAAAGGTCTCCCATAGCACTTGTGATTTTAGGAAGAAGAGCTAAGTGGTAAGCAGTAAATAAAATAAATAAGAAAATTACACCATAGGTTAGATGTGATAAATCTAGCAAAAAATATAAACAGTAAGGGCAGGATGAATGGGATCAGGACAGCAGTATGGGGGAGCAAGTCAAGGTAGGTTTCTTTGCAAAAAGGAGATGGGGGCTGACTTGAGGGAGAGGCAGCAGTGAGCTGGAGGAAGGTGTTCCAGGCAGGAGAATAGCAGGAGCAAAGGCCCTAGGGTAGAACCAGGGGAAGCTCTGTAAGCCACAGCCACGGCCTGGGCTCCTGCTGTGGGTGAAAGGGAGCAGAGCTGCAGGGGCGACAGGATTGTCCCGATTCCTTACCTATCGTTGGAGACGATGCACTCCAGTTGTGCATTCTTAACTATTACCTCAAGTGCAATAAATGGTAAATGAGTCCTTTTCAAGAGAAATAGATTCTGCTTGAGCTTCCAAGGATTGTCCTTTATAACAAAACAGGACTTTAAAATGGGACTAAATTTGCCACAGGACTCTCCCTTCCTTCCATAAACATTACATCTGTACGTGAATGTGCTTATGTGTAAATCTATGTGCAGAGTGTGTCTATATGACCGTAACTGTGCATGTGGGAGGGTTCACACGCTTGGGGTGTGTGTGTCACACATTCATGCACATATTCTCCAGCTAATCCATGAATGCTGCTGCTGCCTACCTGGATCTCATGGCAAGTTCTCCCCATTCTGCTGTTTAAGTGCTAACCTGGACCCCGGGGTGTGGAGCAGGGTCTGAGGAAGGAACAATAGCCCTAGACCTCGCCCATGGGCCATTCTACCTGTGCAAGAAAGGAAACTTCAGCTTTTGATACACACAGCTCAGGCCACTTGACATTCTAGTGTAAGATTGTATAAATTATGCATTTTCTCAATTCTGCATAGTTCAATGAAAGATGATACCATGGGCGGGCATTTAGGAGGAACCACATAATCTTCAATGAGTTAGAGAAGAGCTAGGAAGGGCAAAAGGACAAATTTATTACATGTTGTTTTTCCACAAAAGCTCTATCACTAAGCACCACGTGTTTCATTTTTCTACCCGAACTTCATGGCTCATTTTAGGGAGCCTAACAGCAAGAGCATTAATGTCTCATATTTTATTTCACTCCTGATATCTTTATTGAAAGTTAATTTTTCTTTACAGGTCATTGTACTTGCTAATATTACCTGAATAAAATGTAATTGTGCAACCATGTAAAATTTGTCCCATGGAGTAGATAAATGTGAGGCTATTGAATGGGGCCTGGAGCTCACCACCCTTTGTTTGCCACTCCATGGTGCCTGTATGATGATTTTAGCAAGACATGTAACTATTAAACCTGCATATCCAAAAATAAAAAGCTGCACTATATCAACATGTTTATCTAGGGAGAGACTAGTGCAATAAAATATTACCCTGCGACAACTCCATTTTTAAAAAAATTCAACTGGAAAAATTTAATCTACCCAGGTCAAGTTTTCCAACTGAACATGCAAACTAAGAAACTTCCTTTTCCATGTCCTTTCTAATTATCATGTAATCTACATGCTGGTACTCCCTATAGTTAATCTATCAAAGAGTGTGTACACTCACATCCTTGGAGATAGAAAACACGGAAGGTTAAATGTATTCTGCTGCTGATATTGTCACGAGCACAGACCCTGAAACCACCTGCCTGGATGTGCAGCCAACTCTGTCCCACTTGCTTGGTGGGTACCAGAAAGTCAGCGGACCTCTTTGTGACTGTTTCATTACCAGGGAGACGGAAATGACAATCAGCATGGGAAGAGGATACAGTGAGTTACCATGTGAGAGCACTTATTACCTGTGACATGATACATTGCTAAGTAAACGTCTCATGTGACTTGGCCAACTGCTTTCACAGTCCTCCCGGTCTCATTAACTTTGTCCTAAATCTTCAAAAGCATTGGGCTTAGGCCCTCCTCCTTGCAAAGGTAGGATCCAAACCAGTGATTCTGAACATGATGCCCAAACTCTCATTTCTTCTTTTCCCTTCTTAATTTCTCTCTGATTACTGGCAAAGAATACCTTGGGTTTATCTCTATGAGGGACTAATACGCTCTTTTTCCAGGGTTATCTCTGGGATTTGTGGGGGCTACCTGCAGTGGCAAGTGGCAAACCCTGGGCTTGTGAAGTGCACAATCCTGAATCCGCAGCTCTGTGGCATGCTAGTGCAATGCTGAGCCTGCTGAGCCTGCCCCGTCCCAGGGTGTCCATTGATGGGGACGTGGACCAGTGCGTATTTACATAGGCACACCTGTCCACACAGAGGAACTGCTCACTCCACTCAAGAGTGGTTTGTCCTTCCACCCCTCTCCCTCCTGAGAGCTCTGTAGTCACTCATTCTTCCTGGAACAGTTGGGTCCAGCTCACAGGTTACCTCATCACGAAGGTCTTCTGGGATCAATCTATAATGCAGTTAGTAGTTATGGACAGATGAAGAAATGATCTGTATTTTCACAAAGCCAGACAGTATACAGGCAAAAAGCCACAAGGCCACAAAGACAGCCTGTATCACGTTCTTTTGAGTGGACAGTTAACATACACCTAGGGTTCAACATCAAAGGACATACATGAGAAAAGTTCATATCCCTGTTCCTTAGCCATCCTGGTGCCCCCCCCCAAAGCAACTGATGTTACCAAATTCTTTTGTATTCTTTAGAGATACCCTGTGTTTGCCAGAAATATTCCTAAAAAACAGCACAGGGTCTAACCTGTTCTGTGCTTCATCAGGCTTTTGTTTTTCTTGTTGTGGTGGTGGTGGTCAAGATTTATTTATTTGAAAGTCAGAGATAGAGGGAGAGACAGGAAGAGAGATCTTCTCCAAATGTCTGCAATGGTAGGGGCTGGGCCATGCCAAAACCAGGAGGCAGCTTTATCTGGGTCTCCCACATGGGTGCAGGGGCCCAAGCACTTGGGCCATCTTCTGTTGCTTTCCCAGGAGCATTATCAGGGAGCTGGACTGGAAGTGGAGCTGCTGGGACTCAAACCAGCACCCATATGGAATGCTGGTGCCACAGTGGGTAGCTTGACGTGCCATGCCGAGACAACAGCCCCACTTCATCACTTTTAAGCATGGGTGAGTTTCAGAGAGATTCTATAAAAACTCAATATCTGAAAATGGGGCTAAAAGCAACTGGTAGAGGCTTGCATTGGGTTGAAATCTGTATATGCCTGATGGGAGGAGAGATAGTACAAGCAAAAGAAGGTACCCCACCCCACCACCCCGGCCTCTTTGTTTATGACCACTCTAAAACATCTTCTGTCTGTTACCAAAACTGTTGTTTTAAAGATTTATTTCATTCATTTGAAGGGCAGAGTTACAGAGAGAGGTAGACACACAGAGAGATCTTCTACCCACTGGGCTGACTCCCCAGATGATCATAACAACCAGAGTTGAGCTGATCCAAAGCCAGGAGCCAGAGTTTCTTCAGGGCCTCCCATGAGGATGCAGAGGCCCAAGCACTTGGGCCATCTTCCATTGCTTTCCCAGGTGCATTAGCAGGGAGCTGGATTGGAAGTGGAGCGGCCAGGACTCAAACCAGTGCTCATGTGGGATGCAGCACTGCAGGCTGGGCTTTAATCGGCTACACCACAGTCCCGCCCCTCTCACCAAAACTCTTCCATCTTTGCTTTGCCTGTTTTTTGTTTGTTTACTTGTTTGGTTTGTTTTGCCTATTTTCAAGCCAAGTATAGTTGAACTTAACAGAATTATTAAGTCAAAGACTGATAGCCTGAATTCTTTTAAATTGAGGGTTTCTCTACATTCTTTGTTATATTTGTTGCATAAAGTAAATTAATGTAAAACCTACACATACACTCATGAGAAGATAGCATTTTTATGACCTGGGATATATTGGGAAAAATTTCAGAAACATATCCTATGTTGAGCCATGGGGTATTTTGTATTTAATGTCAGCACGCTCATGATTCTACATGCAGAGGGCTTCTTATAATTAGTTCACTGCTTTCATCCTTCAATAGTTTTTGGGAATCACTTCCACGGCCTGAAAATCCTAGGGCCGTGGGCTGTCTGGGTCTCTACTGCTAACATCCCTTGATTTTATCCCCACTCAACTGCATGAGGCCATGACTTGCAGCGTTCTCCCTTTGTAAAACACCTTCTTACACTTGCCTTGTCTCTCCTCCCACAGGCAGTACGCAGATTTCTTCCCAATGCAAATCTCTACCTTTTTGTCCCCATTTTTCAGTTTTTTTTTTCACTCTGCTTAGCACCAGGGTGGTGTCTTAGAAATAGGAATCATTCCAAAACTAATTGACTTGAAGTCAATACTTTTTCCCCACGAAGCCCATTACGGAAATGAATAAGACCTTAGAGTAATGAATTAAAGATAATTTTGCATTTTGTATCATTTGCCATATTTGACTTACAAATTTCATGTTTAAAAAAATTGGGATTGAAATAGAAAGCTATTATACAAGGAGAAAAGGAAAATACTTAACAAAATTAAATTGAGTATCAATATTTCTTTTAAAAAGAAAATAGATTGCTTTTGACAAAAGTCTTTGAACAAGTGGTTTATGATAAGTTATGCACTTATAATGAATTTGTGTGTACCTACATATATATGCATGTACAAAAAGTAGTGAATTGCTCCTTTGTAATTCTGAATTCTAAATAAAAAAAAAAAGTATTGAATAGCCTTGGAAAACTTGGGTTTTCCCCCAGCCTATGGCCAACTGGACTGAAGGGCATCCTCTGTAATGTGTTCCCTACTGAAAGTGAGCCCCCAGGGAGTGTCTAGAATGTAGATGCTAGATACCATCAAGCCCCAGTCTCTTTGTCTTGTTCCCTTAGCTTAACGTGTTCTTCCTCTGCCTTTGGACAGCACTAAAAGTAACTCAGTGAATTGAGGGAGTGGTACAGATTCTAATCACTGGACTCACCAGGGTCATTTGCATCTCCCACAGATAGTACCTGATGGTTGGTATTATCTTAGGGATTTTGATTAGGGGACTTCCAGGTCTGCACAGGGGAACTCCAAGCCCAGGAAGAAAGTACTGTAGCCCACTTTGCCATCATGAAAATTCCCTGAAGAGTATGGCATTGCCAACCAACCAGGAACAAAGACACAAGTGGAACATGTAACCAGGCCAGATAACTGTGTTCCCTTATTCCCGACTCCCCCCTTCCTTTCAGCCTCCTTAAAAACCCCAAAGCATCCGCATTCAGTGGACAGTAGCTCTGGAGGCATGAGTTGGCTACTTCTT
Source organism: Oryctolagus cuniculus (assembly GCF_964237555.1). Classification (NCBI taxonomy): domain Eukaryota; kingdom Metazoa; phylum Chordata; class Mammalia; order Lagomorpha; family Leporidae; genus Oryctolagus; species Oryctolagus cuniculus. The sequence continues at coordinate 163,727,501 of NC_091434.1, forward strand.
GTCTATCCATGGATCAAACTTTCTCTTTCCTTTATCCTCAAGCCTGTCAAGATATTTTGACTCGGCATCTGACAAGGACAGGGCTTTCAGTAATAGTACTGTAGACAGGATATGTTTCAAACACAGTAAAGAAATGAGAAAATGTAGCTGTGTGAGATTTTATAATTATCACTTATTCAACATTACACTTTTATACTGCAGAAAATATGTATACATACAGAAATGTGATTGTATGTACATATACATACTTCTTCCATAGTAAAACGTTTCAGAAAGCAACATTTTCTTGGTTGAAAGAAATAGGCAGGTATATAGGAGGATATTTTACAAAATTAATGGAAAATAAAATTTAAAGTATGAGTTTATTTTAAAGCGAAAAGATTTTTGAAAGTCGATCTCTGTAAAAATTAAGAGTGGAAATGGGAGGGGGAGGAGGAAGAAGGATTGGAGCATGTGTGGGATGGAGGGAAGTATCATTATGTCCCCAAATCTGTAGGTATGAAATACACGAAACTTGTATAACAAATAAAATTTTTAAAAAAGGTTTTTGAATTCCATTGTTTTTCATAACATGCATTTCCAACATATCATTAGGAAAAGTTTTGTGATCAAAACACTTTTTTTGCACTAAAATAAACTCATACTATTAATTCCATTTTTCCATGAACATTTTGATGTACTCACATATAGTGATTCTCAAATGAAGGTTCATTCCTAGAAAGGTATTGGGGCCGGTGCCGTGGCTCACTAGGCTAATCCTCTGCCTTGTGGCACCGGCACACCGGGTTCTAGTCCCGGTCGGGGCGCCGGATTCTGTCCCGGTTGCCCCTCTTCCAGGCCAGCTCTCTGCTGTGGCCCAGGAGTGTAGTGGAGGATGGCCCAAGTCCTTGGGCCCTGCACTCCATGGGAGACCAGGAGAAGCACCTGGCTCCTGGCTTCAGATCAGCGCGTTGCGCCGGCCACGGCAGCCATTAGAGGGTGAACCTAAGGCAAAAGGAAGACCTTTTTCTCTGTTTCTCTCTCTCACTGTCTACTCTGCCTGTCAAAAAAAAAAAAAAAAAAGAAAGAAAGAAAGAAAGAAAAGAAAAAGAAAAAGAAAGATATTGGAACCTCAAAAAAAAAGGGGGGGGGGAATAAAGATCTAATTTTTTTTTAAGCAACTCTAGGTAAGGAATGTGAAGAGTTCCCAGACATTGGCATTTAGGAGATAGGAAGAGAGTGGGTAAATATCTGGGATGTCTGGACTGGAGAAGGGACCAGTCTTTGGGTTCAGGCCTGAGTACACAATTATAACAGCCAACATTTTTGACCACTGTTCTTTGCAGGCATTGGGCTAAGCACCATCTCACTTGACATTTAGGACGTCACACTAGTAATGCCTCCATTTTACCGATAAAGAATGGATGCTTCAAAGCTTCCAGGGCTGAAGTAAACCAACATCCCACGTAGTACACTCAAAGCCAGACATGAAAGCCGACACACACACTCTTAACCATTTCACTCTGCTCTTCTCTATCATACTACGCCATCATGGGGAGAAAAAAAGCCTTTGCTTTCGCTAAAGCATTCACATGAATATTCTTGTGATACTTAACGCCATAAAACAATCTCTTCTTCGAAACCATAGCCTCCCTTAAGAACCACATTCCAAAATTATTTCATGTTCGGTATAACTAAACATCATGGATGAGCACTCAGATTCAGATTAAGTTTGAATTCATCTGAATTTTTACTCACTCCAAATTTGTTCTATGGTGGGGTATGTAACGAAAGCTCCTTTCTCTAACAGTAACAATAATATTAATTGATAACCATAATGGACTACCATGTGCTAGGAACTGCTCTGAGAGTGCTACACTTACTAATTAAAATTGTTATAATCTTTTTTTTTTTTTTTTTTTTTTTTACAGGCAGAGTGGACAGTGAGAGAGAGACAGAGAGAGAAAGGTCTTCCTTTGCCATTGGTTCACCCTCCAATGGCCACCGCTGCAGCCGGCGCACCGCGCTGATCCAATGGCAGGATCCAGGATCCAGGTGCTTCTCCTGGTCTCCGATGGGGTGCAGGGCCCAAGCACCTGGGCCGTCCTCCACTGCACTCCCTGGCCATAGCAGAGAGCTGGCCTGGAAGAGGGGCAACCAGGACAGAATCCGGCGCCCCGACCGGGACTAGAACCCGGTGTGCCGGCGCCGCAAGGTGGAGGATTAGCCTATTGAGCCACGGCGCCGGCTTAAAATTGTTATAATCTTTATAAGAAATCTATGAAACAGCATTTTATTATATCCAATTTATAGATGAGAAAACTAGAAAATGTGTTTTATAGGCCTATGTAAATATATGAAACCTAAGAAGACTTGAAAAACTGCAAAATCAAAACAAATGCTAATAAAATGTGCCTCAAATGTAGCATTATATAGATCATATTAATTACTGAATCTGATATACTTAAAACCTTTACTATGTCTGAAAACAACTTGTAGGATAGATTTTCCTCACTTGTAAGAAGTCTTAAGTATTCACTGTGCTTGTGGGTACTCTGGGGTAGATGTTTGGCACAATGGTTAAGGTGCTGCTTGGGACACCCATGTTCCATTTTGGAGTGCCTGAGTTCAAATCCCAGCTCTGTTCCCAATTCTGGCTTCCTGCTAGTGCACACCACAGGAGGCAGCAGGTTACCACTCCAGTAGTTGGGCCCTGTCATCCCCTTGGGAAACCTAGATTGAGCTCCTGGCTCCTGGCTTCAGCCAGGCCTGGCTCTGGTTGTTGTGAGCATTCTGGAGTATGAACCAGAGAATAGGAGCTATCTCTCCCTTTCTTTCTGTCTTTCTCTCTCTCTCTCTCTCTTTTACTTTCAAATAAATAAATTTTTAAAAATGAAACGCATATTCTTATACAATATGTACATGTATCAAAACATCACCTGATAACCCATAAATATATTGGTATAATTTTATATCAATTTTTAAAATAAATAAAAATGAGTATTCATAGCCAAATAAATGGCAAACAAAATTATTAAAATTGTTTCAAAGGAAAATAATTATATATATATAAAGGCAGAAACAGAGACACAGAGAGAGAGAGAGATGCTGAGGGTTTCCCAAAGAAAGCGGAAGATGACAGAAGAGCTGAACTCCTGCATTTGTGCGTGCAGCAGCTCACAGCACCTTAGAAGTGCTAAGGAGTTGACACTCACCTTGTTCAAGTTCACTCTGCATTTAAGACGCACTGAAGATCCATGAGGTAAGCCTGAGAAGCTGCCGATCCGCTCTGCTCCCTGCTGGCTGTATGACCCTGGGCAAAGCCCTAGGTGGCTCAGTTCCTCCCCGTCACACAGCGCCGTTGTAAAGATTAAACAAACTGTGCATTGCAAAGGGCTTCAGCGACTTGAACTTCCTATCACTGTCACGACATGGTTGTTCATTCCAGCCACACAGTTCTCTCGCTGAGGTAAGAGCAATTAAAATTCTATGCTATTTTTTTTAACTTTGTTTTCTTACCAGTAAGTAAATGCAATAATCCAACAACACGCTGTCAAGTAGCTGTCTGTCCTTGGGAGACTTCTTCCTATAAATAGCTAAGAATAATTAGCCTATTGACTTTCTGTAAATGAGCATTGGTAGGATGCTGGCGAAGTCTTCATTTAAGTGGTTTCAGCACACACTCTGAAATATTATTTATACCTGCCAGAGCTCATCATGGCACCTGGGATACTGTCACATTAAGAGGCCAGTGCTGCCAGGGCACCACAAAGCAAGTGCCTACTCTGTTTTTGCAAAAGCCCACATCCCACAGCTGTCTGCTGGGCTGCTGTGTGAGGGCCACAAACACACACACACACACACACACACACACACATGCATGCCTCATTCCAAACCAGGGCCCAAGCAAATGAGACACAGACCCTCAATTTCAGGCCTAGTAAGGAGATTTTTCTCTGGTTTTCTTCAGTTTCCAAAACATAAGAGGATCCCAGCCAAGAGAGCCTGCAGGCCTGCGATAAGGAGAGGCAGCGAGAGACGGAGGAGAACGGTGGGATCCAACAACTCTCTCCATCCGTGCACCCAATCACTTTGACAGCGCTTCCTCGGGCTGCACAGAGCCTCACAGGCTGACAGCAGCCAAACCCTTTCTTAGGGACACAGTCTCCAGCCCCAGGACCTATGCCCATCCTCTCGCACACACCAAGCAGGGCATTTGTGTCTTCTAACAGGGGTGGAGGTGGTGGGAGGGGAGGAGGATGAAGAAGAGGAAGGAGCAGAAGGCAAGATGCTTTTTCCTTCTCCCCCTACCCTTCCCTGATACAAGGAGGGAAAGGTGGGAAACAAGTGGAAGTCCAGGAGAGGTCTGGTGATGCTCCAGGCCTGCACAGCCGCCCTGCAGCCCTGGAGATGCACAGCTCAGACAGCAGGGGTCCTTCCCCCACCCCGTTTCAGAAGGTAACCACACCTGGGCCCTGGAAGCACCAGAAATATGTGGAGTCCTCCTAGAGGTGGTGCTGGGATGTGTGTGTAGCGTGTGACAGCAGCAAAGGGCCCCTGAGTGCCACAACCACGTGGGAGTTGGCATAGAGGAGATGCAAGCAGGAGGCGCAGTGGCCAGAGCTGTCAGGCAGGCACGCAGGCATGCATGAACCTCCCTAAGGTCAACACAAACGCAAAGAGGACACAAATGACTCTGAGTGGCCACCAGGGTCAGACAAGTTCCCAGAGCCGATTCCCAAATGAGAAGTGGCCTGGGACCTCTTGGTTACATCACCAACGTCCTTCTTCTCACTAATCATTGTCTGCGTCTTAGAGTCCTGACCCACACCGCAGCTCCCCTTCCTCCAACAGAAATGCAAGAGATGCACTTGTGACCTCCACAGAAAACCTTCTCGTACGTGACATAAAAGCCTGAAGCTAGCGTTTGGGCTGAAACGGGGGAACAAGTTGATAAAGCTCACTGTCTGTTTAATGAGATGATGATGACAAAATTAAGCACAAACACTAACCCACCTTTGTCTGACTCTGGCATCCAAAGAGAGCTTTGTGACAAGGAGCTGAGCCTGCCACACACCCTGGCTTCACAGCTTTCTGCAAAGACAGAGAGAGCACTGGGGACAGACTCACCACGGGACCTAATTAGTTCAAACCTTGTGCTCTTAAGCTCGAAGCAGCTATCTGCAGCTTCCCAGGACTGACATGGTTATGAATCACTTTTTTCACGTGTAAATGTTTGATTTCTTGGAGTTTTCAAACATAAATGTTGCCTCTTTTAGCTTCTCGCAAATTTAGGAAAACATGAATACTAACCTAAAACGGGTAGCAGTCTTGGATACAATATCCTTTCACGCCATCTCGCACATCAGACGACTTGTAAACGCACACCTTTTTCCGGTTCCGTGGCAAGAAGTGGGAGGAAATATCACTGAGTATTGAAATGTCAACTTTTCATTGAACAAAACCTGCAAATGGAGAGACCATCACATACGTAAGAGAAGATAATATTGTCCCTGTGTCACCTAAGGGAGTTTCACTGCTTTTTTTTTTTTTAATAGGAAGAAATTTAAAAATGTGACAACTAAAACACAAAAGAAAAGCAAAGAGAGAAAAAAAACCCTTATCTTATTCGGACTCCCTATCCATCCCATCCATCTCTGTCCATGACCCAAACTACTCTAGGGAACAAGGAAGGAAAAAATTATCTTCCAAGGAAGCCCCTTGAGTTCTCCGACTCTTATCTTGTTTAGACAAGGTCATAGTCAAAGTGGAGGTTCTCTCCTCCCTTCAGAGAAAGGCACCTCCCTCTTTGAAGACCTGTTCTTTCCACTGGGATCTCACTCACAGAGATCTTTTTGCCAGAGTGTCTTGGCTTTCCACGCCTGAAATACTCTCATGGGCTTTTCAGCCAGATCCGAGTGCCTTTAGGGCTGATTCTGAGGCCAGAGTGCTATTTAGGACATCCGCCATTCTATGAGTCTGCTGAGTATCTCACTTCCCATGTTGGATCACTCTCCCCTATGACCTTGTCTAAGCAAGATAAGAGTCGGAGAACTCAAGGGGCTTCCATAGCCTTGGAAACTCATGACTGGTGCATAGGGAGATTATTGATGCCATAAACAGGAGTGTCAATTTGTAAAGTCAACAACAGGAGTCACTGTGCACTTACTCCTCATGTAGGATCTCTGTCCTTAATGTGCTGTACACTGAGGCTTAATGCTATAACGAGTACTCAAACAGTATATTTCACTTTGTGTTTCTATGGGGGTGCAAACGATTGAAATCTTTACTTAATGTACACTAAACTGATCTTCTGTAAAAAAAAAAAAAAAAAAAAAAAAAAGAAATTATCAATTCCCAACTTGACTCTCACTGGGATTAAACATGACAATAGGTCTGATCTGATTTCATCATCATTTAAAAAAAATCATCTATTATTTTTCACTTTATGTTTCTGTGTGGGAACAAACTGTTGAAATCCTTACTTAAGGTATACTAAGCTGATCTTCTGTATATTAAGATAATCGAAAATGAATCTTGATGTGAATGGAAGGGGAGAGGGAGTGGGAAAGGGGAGGGTTTGTGGGTGGGAGGGACGGTATGGGGGGGAAAGCCATTGTAACCCATGAGTCGTACTTTGGAAATTTATATTCATTAAATAAAAGATAAAAAAAAATTATCTTCCAAGGAATCTTAAGACACTAAAATTCAAAGAAAAATGATTTGGACCCTGACAATGAAATAGCAGGACGCAATCCCACGTTTCTGCTCCACATCAAGCGTTGTCTGCAAGCCCACTGGTCATATTAAGATACAATGCCACTTACACTGGGCCTTTACCTGCCATTTGATGTCTTTTTAATAGGTTTTATATACGTTTCTGAATGAACGTTTACAAATCTATTCCCAAATCCGAGATAACGTCAAAAAGAGCACTGCCTAAAACCTCAAACTAGTAGAAATATTACTCTGTTTAGCCAATTAGTCCAAGTCCCACACTTGGTTCATTCGGTTCAGTCACAGACCTGCATCCCGCAGATCAATCCGATGCTTAAAGTGAGTATTAAGTATAGAACATTTAATGGAACAAACAACAGGATGCTAGACAGAGTGACTATCTCCTGGCCAGCTTGACTCATAAGACCCCATCCAAGAGAGGATGTTGCTGCTTCGCACGCCCCGGGGGAATCCAGAAAGTTCAAGCCACATCCCTAATGAATACCTCTAGCTCCATGGATAAAGGCGGCCTGTGCAGAGGAGGAGCACAAGAAGCCCCCATCCAAGACATAACCAGAAAGACAACTCTCCTGGAACCTTGAGGGTGTCGTGTCAGGCACACCAGGTGCGCTCCCAACAGAGCCTTGGGAAGCAAAGGGCTCTTCCTAACGGCATCAAGCACAACTAGAAGGGAACGTGGCAAAAGCACAAGAGACAAAACACCTGCTTGTGTCTGTTCTTTAACAGCAGCAGCCTGCTCCCTGGGTCTTACTGGGCAGACCTAAACTATAGGCATTGACTAGTAATGCAGAACAGAAACAATGGGTACCTCTAACTTGAAAAAAGCCTAACAGAGAAAAAATCTATTGTGCTTCTAACGCCACAAGTGGGTAGGAGATGAGCCCAGATCTGCCAGTCCCACAGTGCTGAGTTCTGTCTTCCTTCTGGGGACCTGTCACTGGTGTTGGACTGCAATGTCCCCCCAGATAGCAGAAGATCTTCCACTGGACACGCTGTTCTTACAGCAGGAAGGATTTTCATGGCAGGTACATCATAGAGGTGGCTTAGAATAATTGATTGTGTCCTCCACGAAGAAGGTTTCAAAATATGCAATGCCATGGAAATTACTTGAGACTTGTTTTGAATCCTCAGTCTGGCAGCGTCAAGGAGCCGAAATGTGGAGCAGCATATGTTTTGAAGCTTCTCACAGCTGTCGTCTTAAAAGCTGTAGACAGCTTTAGTTCAGCCGACATACTCATTTCCTGCAAATAAAGGGTTGACTAGACAAATGCCCGTATCTGTACAGCCAAAAGACACGTGCTTAGGTATTAGTCGTCATTTACGTGTAGCACTTTCTATTTGCAAAGCATCTTGCGGTTGCTTGGGCTACGCCCTCTACGTGGCAGTCCTTGAATGCCACTTGCTGCATGAGATTATGTCACAGGCTGGGGATCTGCACCTCCTGGGGCCTGCAGCTCCACGTGTGGGGAAGAGCAGACGCTGGGCAATGTGGGCTGCATTCAGAGACTTGTAAATCATCATTTCTTGTCTCAGTGAATGCTCCTGGGGAGACCTGTTACGTGGTGAAATGTCTCCTTGTTGGCAATGTGAAGGGAATGCTGGTCTTCATTGTATGATTCTTTTCTCCTAAGCTACTTAAGGTCCTTTTCAGGTAATAACTCACAAATTGCCCTCACATCTCTGTGATGTGTGTCTGTGGTAGATATGCCTCCATTTTCACACCAAGGAAGAAATTGATGCACTGATTCACAGAACAACTTGGAGCCTCCCTTGGCTCTCAGTCACAGGTTGATTTAGCAAAAAACCATGCATCATAGTGCAATGAAGAGCGTTCTGATAGAAAAGGCTCCAAACATGCTCCTTTACTAGCAACAAAACTAACAATTATATGTGCTTAAGTCCAAAGCAGAGCTTTTTGCATTAACGATTATGTGTAATTATTAAATGACTGCAGTAGCAATGCAAATCTGGTGGTTCTTGCTTAAGAGCCAACCTCAGACCCTCTTTGGCCATTTAAACTTCTTCTTAAGGCCAGTAAATTCTTTTTGAGGTATTTTCTTCACCTCTCTTCAGAAAACAGAAGCCCTCTTGCATCAGAAAATGTTACTCTGGCCAAATCTTTGTTTAAAACTTTGTGCAAGAAATGAAGAAAAGGAAATGGTGCATATCTAGTTCCCACGATGCATAACTAACCAAGTACCTCTTTGCGTGCACGTGTGCCTATTCGTTTGGTTTTCCAGTTCTGTCGGGGGACCAAGTGTAAAATAGAGCACTTGGGAACAGCACACAGATTGGCAAGGCAGCCTGGGGAAATGCAGGGTCTAAAAGGTGACACATTAGCCTCATCCATGGGCAGCACATAAAGAGCTTTTAGGGCCGCAGTATGGACCAGAGTGTTACTAATCCAGAAATAATTCGATATAAGTAACCAATACAACATTGGCACCAAAATGTCCTTCATTTCCCTTAACTGCTCTGCCCCATGGAAAAGTAAATGCAATTGAGTGGAAATTGCTTTTCAGTGAGTTGTGTCTGCGCTTAAAAATGTGAGGCAAGGGACTGGGAGTCCATCTCATCTCCGCAGGCCTGATACCAGGAACTTTCCATTTGAGAACACAACAGAAAGTTCATATGGTTGCTTCTTATGTTGAATTTAGATTATGTCAGCACAATTATGTTCCAAATACAGCTTTTACAAGCCATTAATCAAGGACACAAAAATATAACCTTGACTTTTTTCTATAATTGAACTTCATTTCTATCTCAAGCTCTTAGTCTTCTCTATAGCAGGACAGTTAATCTCTCCAATTTACATTAATTAAAATCAGTGATTCTTCAGTCATTTAAGGGATGAAATTAAACAAATTCAGGGTTTCACACTTCTCCTTCCAACTTCCTGGGATGGCATCCAAGTGCTGTGGGTTTGCAGGTCCTATGGTGTCGGGAAGAGAGGCAGCTTCTTGCCAGGCATCCCTTGAGGGCTCCACCACTTGTCTTGGTCATTAGCTCTCTCTCCCCAGCAGCCCTTGCTCTTGTGTTGTGTGGCCCTCAGAATTCCTGTGCTGCAAACGTAATCTCCAAAGTCAGCAAGTGAAGGTAGGCCCTTTGGGAGGAAATTAGGGTCAGATGAGGTCCTCAGATGGGGACCACATGATGCCACCCGTGGGTTTAGAAGAAGAGGAAGAGAGCGCTGAGCTAGCACGCATGCTCCGTCTCACCTGGTGGTGCCCTCCTATGTTATCAAGCAGCCAGAAGACCCTCACCAGATGCTTCTGGCCTGCTGTAGGGTTTCCCCACCCCAGAACCATGAGCTAAATAAACCTCCTGTCCTTATAAATTACTTCATCTGTGAGACTCAGTTACACCAACAGACAACAGACTAAGACACCTGCCTGTGTACACAGGCCCACCTTGGCCTTCCTTGCTTCTCTCCAACAGTGACTTCTCATCACGGCACCTCTCAGCCACATCCACCACTCTATCAGGGACACTGGAAATTCCTGTGGGCTCTCCCCTGAGCTGCAGGAGACTCAGAATTGCCAGAGCCCTTCTCTCTGAGACCTGCCTGGTCGCCCTCTCTACTTTGCTGTGGCATTCATGGGCCCAAGAGGTTGGCTGTACCCTCAGGTTTCATCCACAAACAAGGGACAAGTATGCCCTATCCTTGTAACTCTCCAAGTCAACCTGAGCTCCCTCTGGTCCTCACCCAGGGCTTGATCATTGCAAAACAAGGACTCTAGAATCAATCTGCCCTATGCAAACCCTGGCTCTGTCACTTCCTTAGTGATTTTTTTAAAGATTTATTTATTTATTTGAAAGAGTTACACAGAGAGAGGAGAGGCAGAGAGAGAGAGAGGTCTTCCATCCAATGGTTCACTCCCCAACTGGCCGCAATGGCTGGAGCTGCACCAATCTGAAGCTAGGAGCCAGGAGCTTCCTCCAGGTCTCCCACATGGGTGCAGGGGCCCAAAGAGTTGGGCCATCTTCTACTGCTTTCCCAGGCCATAGCAGAGAGCTGTTTCAGAAGAGGAGCAGCCAGGTCTCGAACTGGCGCCCATATGGGATGCCAGCACTGCAGGTCAGGGCATTAACCCCCTGAGCCACAGCGCCGGCCCCTTCCTTAGTGATTTTAAACCAATCACTTGACTCCTCCATGTCTCAGTTTTCTCACCTGCAAAATGGTATCTACCTCATAAGATTGTTGAGAAGAACAAATGGATTAAAATACATCGCACTTAGAATGATGCTTGGAACACAGAAAACACCACTTGTGTTGAATAGTATTTTTTTTTGACAGGCAGAATTAGAAAGAGAGAGAGAGAGAAAGGTCTTATTTTTCCATTGGTTCATCCCCCCCAAATGTTCCCTACGGCCAGCGCACTGAGTCAATCCAAAGCCAGTAACCAGGTGCTTCCTCCCGGTCTCCCATGCGGGTGCAGGGCCCAAGCACTTGGGCCATCCTCCACTGCACTCCCTGGCCACAGCAGAGAGCTGGACTGGAAGAGGAGCAACTGGGAGAGAATCTGGTGCCCCAACTGGGACTAGAACCCAGGGTACCTGCGCCACAGGAGGGGGATTAGCCTAGTGAGCCGCAGCACTGGGAGTAGTAGTATTGTTGCTAGACCATGGTAGGGGCGGGGGAGGGTGCACCCCTTTTCCTAGAACCCTATCAGCTTCTACCTCCCAGCTTTTAGGAGAATTTGCTGTCGCTTCATGCTATCCTTCCAAATCTAATGTCTATTGCATGAACATTGTATTCTAAATCCTCCAGTCTCTTAGCCTTTTGGAATTCAGTATAGTTCTTCTCTTTCAAAAACCTGAACTTCTCTCATTTATATTCTTGGTCTTCAACACCAAGAAACCATTGAACTATTGGAAATTAAAAGTCAAGAAGCTGTCTCCTGCATTTGTCTCTCCCCTAAAGTAATAACCAAGTATATATGGTAGAAAAACTGAATTTAAAAGCTAGCATTTTGGGGCCAGTGCTGTGGTGCAGCAGGTTAAAGTCCAGATCTGCAGCACCAGCATCCCATATGAGTGCCGGTTCCAGTCCTGGCTGTTCCCCATCTGATCCAGCTCCCTGATATGCACCTGGGAAAAGCAGTGGAGGATGGCCCAAGTACTTGGGCCTCTGCACCCACGTAGGAGACCTGGAAGAAGCTCCTGGCTTCGGATTGGCCCAGCTCCAGCCCTTGCAGCCATCTGAAGAGTGAACCAGTGGGTGGAAGACTGACTCACTCTCTCCCCTTCCCTCCCTGTAACTCTTTCAAATAAATAAAATAAAATCTAAAATGAAAAACAAACCTAGCATTTCCTCTTTTTAATGAGGGAATGAAGCTTCTAACCTCTCCCTCTCCCTCTTCCTCCCCTCCCCCTTTCCATCACCATCAGAAACCTTCAGAAGAGACAGGAAATAGGGTGGGAACCCTGATCTGTTCATCACAAATGCTATACTTGTATTGAAATGCCACTGTGTCCCATAAATATACATGATGACTATCAATTTTTTTAAATAGAGAAAAATAAATTAGGACAAGAGGGAAGAACTGTCACAGCCCACTAAAAATCCCTCTTTAGGAACTTGCTGGTGCTTCGGTCAGAGGTTGGATAATATTTATTACTTACTCATTTCTGTGTTTTTGACACCTTCTCTCTGTTTCGGCCCCCTTCTCTCTTTCTGCTTCCTTTCTATGGTGAAAAGCGGAAATTGTCTTTAGTACTAGGCAGACGAATCCAACTACAGTACCCCCAGGGCTGGCCTTGCCTTCCACACAACAGTACCCCACTCTGAAAGCACACTGCAGGTCTCTCAAGAAGCATTTCCTCTGACCGCAACCACTAGTCTCATCACTTCTTGCTTCAGAAATTTCCAGAGAACATGAGAGCAATTAAACACTAGCCAACAGGGCCAATGCTGTGGCAAACGGATAAAGCCAGCACCTGCTGCTCCGGCATCCCAAAGGGGGCTCCCGCTTGAGTCCCAGCTGCTCCCCCTTTTTATCCACTTCCCTGCTAATGGCCTGGGAAGAGCAATGAAAGATGGCCCAAGTGCTTGGACCCATGGCACCCACACAGGAGACCTGGAAGAAGCTCCTGGCTTCTATCTGGCCCAGACCCAGCCATTGTAGCCATCTGGAGAGTGAACCAATGGATGGAAGATTCTTTCTCTGTCTCTCCTTAAGTAATTCTTTGAAATAAATAAATAAATATTTCATACAAACAAACAAAAACACTGGCCAAGGAAATATCCTGTTAAACTGACGACATTTGGCAACTCTTGGAAAAGAGCAGAAGTATAATAAAACAGCTATGACACGGCCAACTGCAACAAAGCAAAAACAATTCATACTACTAGGACTCAGCTGCTATCGTTGCCAGAGCACATACTAATGATTTACTGAAAAGTGAAAATTGGACTAATTCTAGCGTCCAGTCTTGTGGCACTGTGGGTTAAGCTGCTGCTGGCATCCTACATCAGAGCCCCAGTTTGAGTCCCAGCTGTTTTGCTTCTGACCCAGCTCCCTGGTGATGTGCCTAGAAAAGCAACAGAAGATGGTCCAAGTGCCTGGGCCCCTGCCACCCACATGAGAGACCCAGATGGAGTCCCAGGCTCCTGGCTTCAACGTGGCCCAGACCTGGCTGTTGTAGCCAATGGGGAGTGAACCAGTGGATAGAAGATCAATTGATCAATCGATCAATAGGTCTCTCTCTCTTACCCCCCCTTTGTCACTCTGCCTTTCAAACAAACCTTTATTCTACATATTTTTAACTAAATCTTAAAAAAGTAAAAGTTGGAATAATTTGTTCTCTTCTGTGCTTAAGTGGCAGCTACACTTCAGGGGCTGTTGGTTAGCTGATTTGAAGTGTATCCTCCAGAAGTTTATTTAAAGCATGGATTTCCCACTAGGATTTTCACTTTAAGCTCTGACTATGCTCTTGGTGGCTGAACTGGATCCTTTAGCATTAGCGTGCATCCCCTGGGCACACTCTGAGATATATGGCCTCTTCCAGGCCACGAGGGCACTAGCTGGTGACTTATGGCCCAGGCTACAGGAGGGCATTACTCACAGGGCTCCCCAAAGCAACCGTTTGCCTTCAGAGGCTGGAAAGTTACAGCGTAAAGTCTTCAAGAGCCTTTTAAAGAAGCAGTTAAATGATACTAGCAGGCATTTTAAATCAACCCACATTCATCCAAACTTCATGCGGTCAAACTTTGTGCAAGAAAAACTGCCACCATTTTCTCAACAGTCCCGCTCGGCCTCCACACAGCACCCCACCTACCCCCGGGTCAGCTGCACACACGTGTTTTAAATGTCAGCTTGCCAGGCACTAATGAACCCACAGCTCCAGCTCAGTGGTTACACTGGAGTTAATTATGATGTATGAGAGGCAGAATCCTTGAAAACGCCCCAGGCAGGGAGCCTTTAAAATCTCAAATTCATCTATGTATGTAAATGGAGCTACTTCCATGTTCCGGTAAAGCCACAAAGCTATTGATCATTTTCATTGGCAACACTTTCATTCTAATGGTTTCAGACTGATATTAAATGTATAATTAAATGACTGCCCAATTGTTTGGTCCCAGATAATGGTCATAGCTCATGCTTAAGAGAAGGGTTATTATGGTCTGTTCACTGTGCTCCATGATTTACGAGTGTTATCCAGTTTGGTACGACACACATGGCTGTTTTATATGAGCCCCAGGAAGGTCCAGAAGTGTGTTTAGAGTTACACAGACTGTGAATGGTGGCACTGGGACTAAACCTTGGTCTGTCACAGCCTCAACTCTTGACACCACCAGCTCACAGACATATACCACATAATACAAATCAAAGTGAGATTCTGTATTCTTTCCTTTTGAGTCCCAAATGCAGAACAAAATAGGAATTTGATCTCGATAGATATTTAGTTTTCCTCCTTGAAATGCCTTTCTTTTTTCCCTCCTTTCCATTTAGCTTGTCTCTTTGCCTCCTTTGTTTTACAAAACCTCTAGCCCCTTTTAACTGCTCCTTTGTCACCGAGTGCCCCTACAACACAACATATCCCTAAGGGTCTCTAAGTCACCTGAAAACTTAAAGCCAGACCTTACAAAATATGAACATCCTTAAATAGAAAAAAATTTTACTCTGGATCTTACTTCTCGATTTTTAAAATCATTCCTTTCCAAGAAGAGACACTTTATTATACAAATAATGAAAAATGAAAAGCAATTAAATTAAACACAACATGTTGCCAGAAGAACTGGTAAATTTGTACTGATATGTGCTTCTTAATAGCCCATACTTGAAATAATCTAATGTCAAATACCCTGAAAATTTAACTTGAACTGGGCAATTTTTTATTGCACATTGTACTAGATTAATTATTGACTTACTGTCACTTTCATCCATTTTTCACTCTTTTGTAATATTATGTCTCAGCAGTAGTTCATTTTTAAGCCATTTAAATGTAGAAATACTGTAAATCACAATAGAATGTTGTATGTAACTTTGTTAGAACATACACGGCTTAAATGTAAGTGTGGGTCTAGTAAGGTACTTATAATAATTGATTTTATTGTGGAGCACGTTTTTGTTTTTAAAATTTTTACATGAATATAATCTAAATGATAGGGTAGAGTCACATTTGAGGATCTGTAGTGGAAATGGGGCATGCGGGAGCCAGCATTGTGATGTAGCCAGTCATCCCATAGGAGTCCCAGCTGCTCCACTTCCAATTCAGCTCCCTGCTAATATGCCTGGGAAAGCAGTGGAAGATGGCCCAAGTACTTGGGCCCCTGCACCCACGTAGAAGACCTGGAAGAAGTTCCTGGCTCTGGCCTGGCCCAGCCATGGCCATTGTGGCCATCTGGGGAGTGGATGGAAGATCTCTCTTTCTCTCTCTCTCTCCCTCTCTCTGTCTATAACTGTCTTTGAAATAAACAAAATAAATCAAAGGAAGAGGAGGAAATGATACATATGAATACTACTATATTGATGTTAATTTGTTGAATTTAATCATTTTACTATTCCTGAGTAAGATATAAACTCTTGGTAACCTTGGTAGAGATCTTGAAAATATTTGTTGCACAGTTTTGCAACTTTTTATAAGTATGAAAATTATGCCAAAATCAAGTTGTTGTTTTTTTTTTTTAAAATCTGGTATGAGCAATGATCGCAAAAATCCTAGAAAAGTCAGAAGTACTTTTTTTTTTTTTACATTTGAAGCTTTATTTAGTGCGAAAGATGCATAGGAGAGTGAGAGTTTTATCTAAGAGAGGGGTAAATCTGGGTTCATACCGAGCACCAGGAACCAGCCACGTGGAGGAGCATTTAGGCCAGGAAGCCTAGGGCAGGTGGCCCAAAGGCCACGCGCCCTGGAGGCCCAGGGCTACAGCAAGCCCCCTCCTGGCAAGAAGCCAGGAAACAGAAGCGAGCCCAGAAGTACTTATAGTATTTAAATATCCAACTCTAATTATATGTTCACCTCTGTAGTAATGTATTATTTTACTGTAAAGAAATCTATACTTGAACTTATTTTGTGTACATTTGTAAAGCAAAACTAGTGCTCATTATTTATTCTGCTTATTGCTCAGTTCTACATCTCTCCATCATTAAGTTCTCATGACAGCACCAGTCCTTCCTAACTTCTCATCCTCAGAAACTTGAAATATAACTTCCACTCCCATCCCATTGACTCTTCACTCTTCTATTAAATTCCTTTCCTAAAGGCCACCAGTGACTTCTGAGCAACTCAACCCAAGAGGCCTTTCTTAGCCTTCTCTCTCTTCATGTACTTTGATGTGTGACCATGTGGGCATCTGCTTTCTTAAAAAGTGTGTCAATAGGCCGGCGCCGTGGCTCACTAGGCTAATCCTCCACCTTGCGGCGCCGGCACACTGGGTTCTAGCCCTGGTCAGGGCGCCGGATTCTGTCCCGGTTGCCCCTCTTCCAGGCCAGCTTTCTGCTGTGGCCAGGGAGTGCAGTGGAGGATGGCCCAAGTGCTTGGGCCCTGCACCCCATGGGAGACCAGGAGAAGCACCTGGCTCCTGCCATCGGATCAGCGCAGTGCGCCAGCCGCACCGGCCGTGGCGGCCATTGGAGGGTGAACCAACGGCAAAAGGAAGACCTTTCTCTCTGTCTCTCTCTCTCACTGTCCACTCTGCCTGTCAAAAAATTAAAAAAAAAAAAGTGTGTCAATAATCATTCATTCATCAACCGTCTTATCAACTCCCATTCTTACTGGATTAGTTTGAAGCCAATAGCCATTATTGTACTATTTCATTCATAACTAGTTTCCTTATGAATTTCTAAAGACAAGAACTCTGCATATCATAACCACAACCCCACTACCACTTTTTAAAAATCATTCTGTAATATTCAGTAGCCAGTCTAATTTCCCCACCTGTTTCATGGTCAAATTGTTGGATCCAAATAAATCCATAGATTGCAATTGGTCAATATTGGACCTGAGTAGTTACCTGGCAAAATTCTAACCAGAGTTAAACCAAGCCAACTGCTTGCTTGCAGAGAGCCATACAACTGCCCTCCCCTTGCACATGTGATGATGGCAGAGTAACCTCTAGGGCCTGGGGAGTCCCACAGAGCAGACACGCCCACAGCAACAATACTGGCCTTCCTTTCCACCACTTTGCTCATTGCTCTGCCTCCCCGTGGCGGGGGGGTGGGGGTGGGGGGTGGGCAGGGATGTCAGGATGCCCAGAGTAGCTTGCAGCTAAGTAGCAAGGCCTAGAGCTGAGACCAGTCAGTCGGATTCCTGGACTATTTCTCAAAAGGTCTGACACAGGACAGAACAGAGAGTGCTATTTATTTTTAGGGAGCCCACATGTATACCCTACTGCAGCTTTACCCACTACACCTCAGTGCCGGCCCCTTTAAGTCTCTTCCAGTCTACAGACTTTTCCCTCTGAGTTTTTCTTTCCCTGATATTTTCCCTGCTGGAAAATTCATACAACTTGACTCGGTTTCCCAGAGTCTGGGTGAAGCTAGTTGCACATGCGTAGAGCAGTTCAATGTCATCTTCCGTCCTCTGTGTTTCCACAGCTAGATCTAGGGGCCTGGTTCAACTCAGCATAAATCCTTTTGGGAATGCTGCAGTTCATTATTCGGCCTCACGTATGAGGTTAGCAGCAATCAATCTTCATTGTCCAGAACCATTAATTCATTGGGAGTAGTAAAATGGTAAGATTCTATGACTATCATTTTATCATTATTTATTAGCTAGAATGATTTTATAAACACAAGAGAGCTTCAAAACATGAAAAAGCCACACATGGATTTTAAATGTTCTTACACCAAAACAAAGTTAACTTTTAATTTTATTCTTTCATGAACTTTAAAAAAAAAAAAAAAAAGATTTGTTTATTGGGCCAATGTTGTGGCATAGCAGGTAAAGCTGCCCCCTGCAATGCAAGAATTTCACATGGGCACCAGTTCGTATCCCGGCTGCTCCACTTCCCATCCGGCTCCCTGCTAATGGTCTGGCGAAAGAAGCACAAGTTGGCCCAAGTGCTTGGATCACTACCATCCATGTGGGAGACCTGGAAGAAACTCCTGGCTCCTGGCCCTGGCCCAGCCCAGCCTAAGCCATTTGTGGTCACCTGGGGAGTGACCCAGTGGATGGAAAATCTTTTTCTGTCTCTCCTTCTCTTTGTAATTCTGACTTTCAAATATTAGCAGATAAGATCTCTCTCTCTCTCTCCCTCTCCTTCCCTCCTTCCCCCAGTTATTTGTAACACCATATAACATACCTATTATCAATCCATCTTCAAAAAATTTCCTTGGGCCTAAATTCCTCCATAATCACCACCCTGATTGCATGGTCCCCTTCATAGAACATTCAAGGAATATGCTCTCTGTTTTCTTTGCCTCCAATTTTCTACTTGGCCAACCCACATAAATCTTTGTTCTTATTGAGCTACTGAAATGGCTTTCATTAATTAGTAGTTATATGCATAATAAATTAATATCAATTAATTTATTACTGTAATATAATAAATTACTTTATATTGATCAGTGTAATGAATAATTATGTATAAATAATGCATAATTAACAATAACTGACCTACATCTTTTTAATTATTATTTGATAAGCAATGAGACAGAGATAGAGGGAGAGAGATCTCCCATACACTGGTTCATTCTCCAAATGCCCACAATAACCAGGGTTAGACCAGGCTGGAGCCAAGGACTAGGAGCTCAATGCATATCTCCCACAGAGGTCCAGGGACCCAGCTACTGAAGCTATCACTGGCCGCCTTCCAAGGTGTGTATTATCAGGAAGCCATAATGGAAAGCAGAGCTGAGATTCAATCGCAGGCACTCCTGTATGGGCTGCAGGTGTCCCGAGCAGCATCTTAACCAGTAGGTTAGACACCTGCCCCTGACCGCCACCTTGGACATGGTGATCACTCCATCATGCTAGAAAATACTGCTGTGACCCCTACACCTGCTTGGCTTTCCTCCTGCTTCAAGGGCTTCTTTTCTCAGTCTCCCCTGCTGGATCCTCCTTCTCTCACAAACTCCTATAGGGTGAAGTGACCCAGAACTATGCCATAGCCTTCTTCTCTTCCCTTCCCTCAGCTCCTGGCTCTCTTTCTCCATCCCATGACTTTAGTACCAACAGTCTAATAGGCCCGAAGCCCCCTGCCCAGTCTAGCCCCTTGTTCTTGCTCACCACCTGCACTGGGACATCTAAGAGGCATTTCAAATCAACAGGACCAGGACAGAGCGGTTGATATTCCTTGCTTCTCATCTGAACCAAGTGTTCTCCCCTCCCCACAAATTTCCCCTCACATTAATAAATGTCTAATAGTGTTTCATTACATTTAAACAAAACTGCTTTCTTAGCGTCTCAGACAAGGTTCAGTATGTTCTGTCCCCTCCACAGCATCTCTCCTACCACTCCCTCTCTTCTCTGTCCCACACTGGCCCCCGGTTCTTACTGTTCCTTGACCATGCAAAGCATGGTCTACTTGGACTACTTCTCCCTTCTGCTTTCATGCACCTCAGGCCCCTCAGTATCCAGATATCAAACATCATGGCCCAGTCACTCCAGTTGAAGCTTCTGCAAACCCAATCCCATGCACCTTCTTCCACACTGTGTGGTTTGATCTTCTCCCTAGCATGGACCACAGCTGAGGTTAACTTCATTGTTTCAGTAATCAGTATCTGTCCTCCTCCATTAGAATCTAGCTCCCTTTGGAGAAAGAACTCCCTCCTCCATCAGAATCTAGCTCCCTTTGGAGAAAGAACTCTGCCTGTTTTGTTTGCCACTCTGTTCTCAGCATCTAAGACAGTGCCTCATGTATCACAGGTGCTCTCCCAATGTCTTTGAATGGATTTACTTACAATCTTTCCACAGAGAGCCCAACACATTTTCATGTTCTAAGAAATCAACCTGACAATGTCGACAGGGATATAAATGTTGCATATTCCACAGAATTATATAAAGATACAAAGAGACCCACACCTGACAAGAACTAAAACCCTAGAAATAAACACGAAAGACCAATTTTCTACCCACCTTCTCTCCCACACATACATCATCAGCCCCACAGTTTCTCCATTTCTTGGTGACTGTCTCTTTGAGTGAAGGTAGATATATTTGGGCAGTATTTCTAGCAAAATCTGCCTTAATTATGATCTCTGCTTGATAAAATAATTTTTCTAGATAAAGAAAAAATTAAGGATGGTGTAGAGCTTCTGGGCTAAAATCACCACCTCATCAAGGAGCACTGCCTTTGGGTCTCACCGTGCTGGGAGACCAACTCCAAACACAGCAAGCATCATGGGCAGCACACAGCTGTGGAAGAGCAGGGACGGACAGGTGTGACAGGTGTGACCGGGGGCCAGTCACTGCCTCTGTGGGTCTCGGGTTCCACACCTCAGTCAAATGAGGAGTTTTCCAGCCATCCTTCTAGCTTCATAAATTTCGAGATTAGGACATCTTGGATTATTCAGAAACACTTGGAAACATTTGTTTCAACTGTAAATGATACATTCTTTTTCTATTGTACTTTTTTCTTAAAGATTTTGAGAGGTTGAGTTACAGACAGTGGCAGGGGGGAGAGAGGTCTTCCATCCACTGGTTCACTCCCCAAATGGCTGCAATGGCCAGAGCTGTGCCGATCTGAAGCCAGGAGCTTCCTCCGGGTCTCCCATGTGGATGCAGAGGCCCAAGGACTTGGGCCATCTTCTACTGCTTTCCCAGGCCATAGCAGAGAGCTGGATGGGAAGTGGAACAGCCGGGACAAGAACCGGCTTGCTGGCTCCCATGTGAGATACTGGCACCACAGGTGGAGGATTAACCTAATGTGCCACGGTGCCAGCCCCTCGATTGTACTTTGTACCATTATTATCACATTTACCAAAAACTTTGCTTGTATCAGAACTAGTACAGGAGTTGTACAACTCTTGCCTTATAGATTACGGACTCCTGAAAAGCAAGAATACACCCTGCTCGTCATCTTTCTCCCCCTTGGCTTGCACCGTTTTATAGATATTAGGTAAGTTTCCTGGATTAAATTACACTACAAGTTTTAAGAGCTTACAATCTTAAAAGACTATACTGTTGGATGAAACTTCTGTATTATGGAGATGTAATTTGAGGCATAGCTACTGGTAACCCAATGTAGCAAATACTTTATTTGGTAACATGGAGGAGGAAAAAACAGGACATAAAACCCCATTTCAAACTAAGCAATTAAAAAACAAAAAAGCTGGCAGATCTCTTATGCGTTCTGCACTCTACCCTGTACTCTGAGAGCCTCTCAGAAACATTGAACCACACCCCTTTCTTGTAGGAACTAGACAGTGCTAAGAAGATGGAAACCAATTCAGAACATTCCAAGTTCATGGCCCATGTATCCCACAATTCTGCTGCCGTACAGATAGGCAGGAAGGCGAGGAATGGCACAGGCTTTTCAAGTTCCTGTCTCCTGTTGTGGGGGAAGCTAAGAAGGAAGCCCCCATATATGGGCTTTGAAACTCCTTGATAGAGTTGAGCCATGGAGTATAATGAGAAGTATGCAGACAGGCACACGTAGGACTTGGCCCTGCTCTTTGTCTTCACGTTTAGAAAAACTGAAGAGCAGAAGCAATTTCCTTCTGTTGCAGAATTAAAAGAACATGAATAATGTTAAAATTAGTTGGCATCAGTGTGTTCAAGATGGATTATAGCCATATGCTGGTTATTTAAATAAAGCAAGAGACAATGTAAGCATTTAGCAATTGTTTAATGAAATGACTTGCTATAGATCTCTTACTGCTCCATGGAAAGCCATGTAATTATTGGCCTTCCTGTCAGGGAAAAAAAAAAAAAAAAAAGACATCTTACTCCTAACTGTGGGGAGCAACTCGGACTAGACTAAGTTACTGGAATTAAGACTTATTCTATGCATCTGCTCTCCCACAATATGGCGCTGGGAGAGAAGAAAACAGCTTCTACACAGCTGCCTCCAGTTCAGCCAATAAACTGTAGGACTTGCTCCTGATTGGAGGAGAGCAGCGTACTCGGCGTGTGGGCAGCCGAGTTAGGATTGGTGGAGGAGGACTATAAAGGAGGAGAGAGACGGCATGCACCAGGAACATCTAAGAGGAACATCTAAGGGGAACACTTGTGCAGCCCCCGAGAGAGCCGGCCGGCAGAGTGCCGCTCCCCTGCGGAAGTGGGGAAAGTGGCCAGGGGGAACCGCCCTTCCACGGAGGTGGAAGGGACAGTAGCCAACCCGGGAAGAACCAGCAGCAAACCCGGGGAGGGCCGAGCAGACGAAAGAACAGCGCAGGGTCCTGTGTCGTTCCTCCATGAAGAGGGGGAGCGACACTAACCTATGCTTTAAGAAGCTTATCAGTCCCACAGCACATTAAACATAAAAATTCTTTGTTTTAAAGATAGTTTTTAAAAGACTTCTGTTCTGGAAATATGAAGTAGATACACTTTTTTTTCTGACAGGCAGAGTGGACAGTGAGAGAGAGAGACAGAAAGGTCTTCCTTTTTCGTTGGTTCACCCTCCAATGGCCACTGCAGCTGGTGCAATGCAGCCGGCACGCTACGCTGATCCGAAGCCAGGAGTCAGGTGTTTCTCCTGGTCTCCCTTGTGGGTGCAGGGCCCAAGCACTTGGGCCATCCTCCACTGCACTCCCGGGCCACAGCAGAGAGCTGTACTGGAAGAAGAGCAACCGGGACAGAATCTGGTGCCCCGACCGGGGCTAGAACCCAGTGTGCCAGCACTGCAGGCAGAGGATTAGCCTATTGAGCCGCAGTGCCGGCTGTAGATACACTTTCAATAAATGCTATGAAAAATCTAGGTGTTACATATAAAATAAATGTAAAATGACTTGCTTAAAAGAGACGAGTACGTTTCTTTACCTTACATTAAATGGATGTCCTGTTTCAAGATTCACCCTTTAGTACCTTGTTCTGTATGAATTAGTGTCATGCTGTTTCATTTGCCCAAATAGTGCATATGAGGAACGTCTCTTTGTCAGGTAGTTCTGTGGAAGGCATTTCACCACAGGCCAATTGCAACAATGTTTGCTTCTCTCCTTGATCACCTTGAACTAAGCAAAAACAAGCAGACTTCAAAAGCATCCAAGTAGTGGCAAAGTCATAGCCCCAAGTAGGTGTGAGCCTCCTTATATGGCCTGACGTGTGGTCTGTTCTGGGCTGAGAATTTTCAAAGTCCCAGAGCAATCGATTCTGCCTCTTACTAATAACTAACACTTGCTAAGTATCAGCTCTGTGTTATCAGCTATGATTCTTCTAAGTGCCTTAAGTAGGTTAGTAGATTTAATGCTCAGCCTATGAGTTGGAACACAGAGGCACGGAACGGTGGCATAGGTGCTCAAAGTCATAGAGAAAGTGGAAGAACTAAGATCTAGACCTCAAGAATCCAACCTCCAGACTTCTCCAGCTACATGTGTTAATTTGTGTTTTTCAAGTTTGACCCAAGGTATTTGCTTCAGGATCATAAGACAGAGGGAACATTTGTCATGGAGCCGATTCCTGGGTTCCATTCCAGCATTTACCAAATCTGAACGCCATGGATAGGGTCTGGAATTCACCCCAGGTGATTCTCATAGGCTTCAACTCCTGTGAGGAAAAAAACCCGACGATTTCTGAGAGAAACCAGACACAAGCCCCTGTTGGCAGCCCAGAGTCTTGTCTTATTCCACTCCACTAAAATGGAAGTCAGAGTCAACAGGTGAGCCGGGCTACTCCAGCAAAGGGTTCTGGAGATGGGTGCTGGGTGGACCCATGCACAAAGGAGTACGTTTTTGTTGTTTTTCTTTGAAGCTTTAGTCCAGGATCCTAATAACACTCCATTCCCAGCAAATGAGCCAACCATTTAATGATCAATGGACCTGAGAAAAGTTTTAGTATGTTGTTTGCTTATTTAACTGAATTTTATTGTATGCTTCTGACTTCTATTCCAGACCATGTTCGTTTTTTTAAAAACAACCAACTGAATGAATAAGCAGATCAATACTATGTACAAGCCATGCATCAAAATAACTCACGATTTTACCTTTCACTTTAAGCAGCATCTCTGGACGTACCACCACTTACAAGTGGAATTACCCATGTTAAAACAAAAGATGTTATCAAAGTTCATTTGCCCAGAGAGCAGTTGTCTCCTGAGCCATTTCAGATGTTCATGGAAATGGAATAAAAATAGAAATAAAGAACAAACGTAATTTCTCAAGACGCATGCTATCACATTTCAAGCAAAGACAGCAGCCACTCAGTTCCTCCCCAAGAGCTGAGGGCCATGTCTGTATCTGTGTGGTCTTTTTTTTTTTTAATGCTACTAACTGAAGAAAAATAGGTGATCTTCAAAAATATTTTATTTGAGAGGTAGAGTTACAGAGAGGGAGGGAGGGAGGGAGAGACAGGGAGAGGTTCTTTAATGATTTTTTTAAAGGTTTAGGAACAAAAAGAAGTTAGCCCAATCAGGATTGTAGGGTGGGGGCCTAATGATTTCCCATCAAAACTCTCATCACATTGCCCTTGTTTGATGAGAGGAAGGAGCAGGAACACTGTCTTGGTGGAGAAGGACTCTGACGAAGACTTCCCATGTTTTGCTAAATGCTTGGCCAGCTTTGTCAACAAGCTGTCACCATGATTTGCCCTCCCCCGCCTAGAAATCTGGATCAGACTGGTAAAGCCATATTTCATCTCTTATTACAGTTCTTCAAAACAATGCTTCAGATCTTGATCTCGCGGGTTGAAAATGTCTGCTGAAAGCTTTGTGCTTTGCTGCAGATAATCTGGAAACCCATTCAGCAGACAGTTTGCTCCACTTTAACTTTTCGGTCAGAGCTGCGTACGCTGAGTCAACTGGGAAGTCTGTGGCATCGGCTATTGTTTCCTTGGTCAATTGTTGGTCCTCTCCACTAGGGCATGAACAAGATGGATGCTTCCTTTGTGAACTGATGTGGATGTTCTGCTACAGGCTTCATCTTCAACATTATCTTGTCCCTTAAAATGAATTATTCAGGGACGGGCATTGTGGTGCAGTGGTTAAGACGTTACTTTAGATGTTGTATCCCATATTGCAGTGCCTGGGTTCAAGTCCCCAGTCTGCTTCCTGCTAATGTACACCTTTGGAGGCAGCAGGTGATGGCTCAAGTACTTGGGTCTCTGCCATCCTGGTGGGAGACCCAGAAGGAATTCCTGGCTCCTACCTTTGGTCTGGCTCAGCCCCAGCTGCTGTGGGCATTTGGGGAGTGAACCAGTAGATGGAAGATCTGTGTGTGTGTGCGTGTGTGTGTGTGTTTGTGTCTTTCAAATAAATAAAAATGAAACAAAATGAGTTTATAAATTCATTGTTTGGGGCACTGTCCCCATAAACTTTTCACAAAGCATCAATGATTCCACCATTCTTCCCCTCAAGCTTCTTCACACGAGGCAGAACTCACGCTGCTCTGCTAGGCACCCTTTTCAAGCTGACATTTTTTTCCTTCTTAGTGCCTCAACCTAGATCCTGCTCAGATGTGTGATAACAAATGAGTAGGAGTGGCTGGCGCCGCAGCTCAGTAGGCTAATCCTCCGCCTTGCGGCACCGGCACACCGGGTTCTAGTCCCGGTCGGGGCGCCGGATTCTGTCCCGGTTGCCCCTCTTCCAGGCCAGCTCTCTGCTGTGGCCAGGGAGTGCAGTGGAGGATGGCCCAAGTGCTTGGGCCCTGCACCCGCAAGGGAGACCAGGAGAAGCACCTGACTCCTGGCTTCGGATCAGCGCAGCACGCTGGCTGTGTTGCACCAGCCACAGTGGCCATTGGAGGGTGAACCAACGGAAAAGGAAGACCTTTCTCTTTGTCTCTCTCACTGTCCACTCTACCTATCAAAAATAAATAAATAAACAAACAAACGAGTAGGAGTTTATACTGGGGCAAAAAAAAGATTTTTGAAATCCATGCCTAGTTTTTTCATAATATGAATTTTCCTTGAACCATTAAAAACTTCATACGTGTGTCTTTTATGATGTAAGATTTCAAAGCTAACCATTTCCTCAAGATAAAAATTGATGGGATTGAGTTGGGAGTAATGGGAGAATCATTGTAAATGTTGGGCTAGGGGCCAGTGATGTGGTGCAGTCATTAACCCACTGTGCAGCGCTGGCATGCCAAAAAGGCACTGGTTCGAGTCTGGGCTGCTCCATTTTCTATCCAGCTCCCTGCTAATGCACCTGGGAAAGCAGCAGAGGACAGCTCAAGTCCTTGGGCTTCTGCACCTATCTGGGAGACCTGGAAGAAGCTCCTGGCTCCTGGCTTTGATCTGGCCCAGCTCTGACTGTTGCAGCCATTTGAGGAGTGAACCAGCAGATAGAAGATATGTCCATCTGTCTGTCTCTCTGTAATTCTGACTTATAAATAAATCTTAAAAACAAAAGTTGGGCTAAAGAAATTAAATATGTCTCTATAGTATAACAAGTATTGTTAAAGTAAGTACAGCCATTAATATGGAAACATCAATGGCCTAACGTAAAAGACAAACCTAAATAGAAGTATCAGGAGTTTTCTTTGGGTAATGCTTATTGATAACCATGCAAACATATTTGATGGAAGCACTATGTTTGCTGTAAACTGAGGCTAAGATTAGTAATTAAAAATTAAGAGTTGGTGGGAAGGTCTAAGAAGATGGATGGGTAATAACCATTTAATAGAAAAAGGCTAACATAAATTTTGTGAAGTAGAACTGGAGTGGAGGCTCATGTTTTTCCAAACTTAGGCTATAATGCATTTGTGTGCTGGACTCGGATACAAGGTTGGACTATTTGGATCCCCAAGGCCGCATACATAATGAAAATATCATTGGCTATATAGTCTAGTGACTCCTAGATTCAGATGCTACTCACTATCTGTGTTATTGCGGCCTGGTTACACAATTTCACAGAGTCTCCTCTTCCTTCCCCATAAGATGGGCATACTAGTACATACTCTACAAATCCCAGAGAGGTAATGAATGAAATATCAAGTGTTGAGCACCTAGCACAGAGGCTCACCTGCATCAGCACTCAACACCTGTTAGTTTCCTTCTGTCTTCCCCATGCAAGCAGCCACAATTAGCAGAAATAAGGCTCAGATGCAGGCAGGTTCACAAAAGGGGTTCCTTAACACACAAGCAGAAGATAGCATTCTATGGAAGTGTACGTGCAAGGATTCATTATACACCTGCATTCCTGAATAAAGAGAAAGTGATTACTGAGCTTAGCTCTTCTTTTGAAAAACATGGCTTTCAATTTGTGTGATTAGTGGGACTTCTCCCCCACCCCAATAGATTAGTAAAAATAAAAATTGCAAAAACAATAGCTTTCTGCTGGTTTAAAAAAAAATCATCTTCTTACGACGACTGTTAACTACATATGGAAAACTCTAGCTGTCGCGCAGCAGGCATCTTGAAGTTACTGGAATGAGAAGTTCTATGAAGCTCTGAAATCTCCCTTCCCTCACAGGCTGCTGCGCAGGTGGCATGGCCAAGGGAGGCCGCTTAGCTGAAGGCGTTGCTGCTAAGGAAGGGGGTGATGCACAAGGCAGTGGAAACAAAGATGGGGAAGTGTGGAGGTCACTGGGCACCTGGCAATAAAGAAGCCCGGGCAACAAGGAAATGAGTAGAATGGAAAAGCCCCTAGCGATCTGCCTCAGGTCTGTGCCTCCCAGATTATAATCCACGTTGCAGCTGTTGTCGGCGTCCAGCTGGCCTGCAGCCTCCTTGCAGCATGTAAAGCAGGACTCAGACCCTACCTGATCTGCTTGCCCGCCTCACCCTCCCAGAGGGTTTTAACTAATCTAACCCTGCTCACTCCTCTCTGGGTTCTACTGCTCTGGTGAATTCTTCTCACCACCCACAACACGGGTCTCAATCAGCTGCTCCCTGGGCCAGTCCGGTGGCCCAAACGGGGACTTCTCTGGTTGTGAGGAGCCACCCTCCAATGTGGGGGCCAATAGGCAGTAGCAGCTCATCCAGGTGAATCCACACATGCCATTAGCCCTCTGACCACCCCAGCCCTTTCTTCTCTTCCGTTTCTGGTCCTCAGAGAATGGTTTGCCAGGGTAGGGGGAAACTGGAGGTTTCTAGCCAGGACCACCAGCCAGACTGTGTAACTCAGGATTGCCACACTTTGCCTCCTGGACCCTGTCTGTCGCTCCCTCTCTTCGCGGAGGAACGACACAGGACCCTGCGCTGTTCTTTCGTCTGCTCGGCCCTCCCCGGGTTTGCTGCTGGTTCTTCCCGGGTTGGCTACTATCCCTTCCACCTCCGTGGAAGGGCAGTTCCCCCTGGCCACATTCCCCACTTCCGCAGGGGAGCGGCACACCGCCGGCCGGCTCTTCTCGGGGGCTGCACAGGTGTTATTCGGATAGATGTTCCCCTTAGATGTTCCCTATAGATGTTCCTGGTGCATGCCGTCTCTCTCCTCCTTTATAGTCCTCCTCCGCCAATCCTAACTCGGCTGCCCACACGCCGAGTACGCTGCTCTCCAATCAGGAGCAGGTCCTACAGTTTATTGGTTGAACTGGAGGCAGCTGCGTAGAAGCTGTTTTCTCCTCTCCCAGCGCCATATTGTGGGAGAGCAGATGCATAGAATAAGTCTTAATTCCAGTAACTCAGTCTAGTCCGGGTTGCTCCCCACACTGTCCAATTTGAAAGCAGGAAAGCTGGAAATGGAACTTCCCTTTCTCCTTTGTGTGAGGGAATCCTTGTGCAACCAACAATTCCAACTGCAAGGTCATCCAAGAGAATGGCAAATGTCCTGTCTCTTGACCACAGCAACCCAATGAAACAGAAAGAGGCTGTTGTGGTCCAGAGGTTATGCTAGCTCCCATGTTGTCCATCTCCATGGCTGATGCTTGAGTAACCCAGGGTTGGCAGTTACAAAAGGGAGCTCTTGGTAAACAGCAGAGTCATATAGGCCCGAGGTCAAGAAAGGACAGCACCGTAGAACTCCGTCCTACCTGTGTCCAATGATCATGACTGTCTGTCATTAAGTTTATCATTTTAACCATGACCTTTGTTCAGTCTTGTCATCCGCAATCCCAACTCTTCCTTAGGAAAAACTGCAATCAGACTCATGGAAAAGACTAACATGTTCCTGGGGAACAGGTTTCCGATCGCTTTAAGATCAAAGAACTAGATAAGACTTTCCAGAACTCTGAGGAAAGACCAGAAAATCTGCAAACAACTAATAGAGATCAAGCCAGACAAAAATTAGTTACTTGAGACTGAATTAATGAAATTTGTAAAACAAAGTTCTGTATTTAAAGGTTTCTGCTTCTAGTTTCAGGAAAGCTTTTTCCTGTGATTTCTAGTGTTTACAGCGCTTTGGAATAGTTTTTTTTTGGTTTTTTTT
Source organism: Oryctolagus cuniculus (assembly GCF_964237555.1). NCBI lineage: Eukaryota > Metazoa > Chordata > Mammalia > Lagomorpha > Leporidae > Oryctolagus > Oryctolagus cuniculus. Next base: position 163,757,064 of record NC_091434.1, read on the forward strand.
TTTTTTTTTTTTTTTGACATGCAGAGTGGACAGTGAGAGAGAGAGAGAGAGAAAGGTCTTCCTTTGCTGTTGGTTCACCCTCCAATGGCCGCCGCAGCCGGCGCACTGCACTGATCCGATGGCAGGAGCCAGGTACTTCTCCTGGTCTCCCATGGGGTGCAGGGCCCAAGCACTTGGGCCATCCTCCACTGCACTCCCTGGCCACAGCAGAGAGCTGGTCTGGAAGAGGGGCAACCAGGACAGAATCTGGCGCCCCGACCACGACTAGAACCCGGTGTGCCGGCGCCGCAAGGCGGAGATTAGCCTCGTGAGCCGCGGCGCCAGCCAGAATAGTTTCATAATCAGATGGATGCTTACTTCTCCACCTTACTTAATTCTCTAAATTTAAAAGCTTTTATGAAGACTTTTGGTTTTTTCCTGGCAATGTGATTGCCTGCATGACTTAGTAAGATTCTGTTCTCTGTATAACAGGATATAGTTGGAAACGTAAGCATATCTAAAAATTATGCACGGAATGCCTGGCCGCAGGGGTTCCCAGCCTTGCAGTGGGTAAATAACATTCACTTCTTAGTGGGACCTGACACTTCAAAAGATTAGGCACTATAGTTAAAAAACATCAAATTCTGCCTTGGGGTGGCTTTTGTGAGAGTTTTCTGAATCTATGATTATTATATGGTAAGGCAACATTTGTTACTGCGCTTAATACAACTAGTCAATCAACAAACTAAAATACAACTCCCTTTAGAGTATAACTCTGTTCATTCATTTTTGGCTTGTTAACTCTGGTTTTCTTGTTGGTTTTTAACTTTGTGTCTATTGCCTGTCAGAATTCTACAGAAGTACAATTTCCAGCAAGGTGATGCTGGCCTGGAACTCTGGGGATGATGACTGGTGTCTACGGAGTAGATAAAGCTAAGATTAACAATGGACTCCAGGTTAAGTTAGCCTAAGGACCGCTCTTTCTAAAGGCTCTTTGCTGCTCAATTGTGGCTGAAGGGGTTTTTGACACTGATTCCTTGTCGATTATTCCCCTCCCAATATGGAATTGGATCAACATCCAGGTCAAGTCCAACCTGGCAAGGAGGGACAAATGGAAACTGGCTAGAGTATGACTGACCACCAGGGTACTCAGAACAAGACCTTGAATCACAAAGGGAATAAAAGTCAAGATGGAGTCCCTGGTGTCAACTCTAAACAAAACTAGATACAGGGGCCAGTGCTGGCACAACAGGTTGAAGTCATGGCCTGCAGCACCTTCATCCGATAAGGGCACCAGTTCGAGTTCCAGCTGCTCCACTGCCGATCCAGCTCCCTGATAATGTGCCTGGGAAAACAGCAGAGGATGACCCAAGTGCTTGGGCCCCTGCACCCACACGGGAGACCCAGAAGAAGCTCCCGGCTTTGGTCTGGCCCAGTTCTGCCATCATGGCCATTTGGGGAGTGACCCAGTGGATAGAAGACATCTTTCTCTCTCTCTCTCTCTCCCTCTCTCTCTCTCTGACTCTCCTTCTCTCTGTGTAATTCTGTCTTTCAAATAAATACAATAAATATTTAAAAAATAAGATATAGCCAAAAGGTGATGGAGGAGTCGGTATGCAATATTGCCTGATAGTAACTGTCTGAAAGACTTGCTACAAGCATACCCTCCAGAGAGGGCCCCCATTTCTAAAGAGATCCAAAACTGACACTCTACTTGGTATCCTCACACCTAACACTAAGAGCTACATACAACACCCACAGTGAAGGGTTGAGGAAGTGGTGACCTCTTTGTACCTGGGAAGCAAGGATTATGACTGGGAGTAGCGACTCAACATTGGGAAAAGAATAAAATGACTGATGGTGTATACTTCAAACATCTGGACCTTGTCACTCAAGGCTTGCTATAGGAGAGAGATACACTCACTTTTGAGCAGCTCACCACCGTGCAAACAACTCACTGTGTTCTGCCATTTTTGCACAGAGTTGTCCTTGTTAAAGCAGTTCTCCAAAGCCAAAGTCTCTAGACATCATTACAGCTGCCCAAGGGGAACCTGTGTCCTCACTAAAATAGAATGTTGTATAGATATCTCCCTAGCTCTTCAAGATACACACACCCAGATTAGTGCTGTGTCTGATCCCACACTCAGTCTCCATCAAAGGCTTTCCTCCTGGTTTTGGACCAAAGTCCAGGAAGTAGTAGCAGAGACTACTAATTGTTCTGGTTTTCATCATTAATACAGGAAACAGTAGCACTGCCACAAGGTATCTTGGCCCAGAAGGCTATACTCCAAGCCCTCGCCATGCCTTGAAGGGGGTATAGCGATGCTCAGATGTTGTTGCCGTTATTTTTGTTGTGGAATGTCGGTGCACCTGCAAGATAAAACTGCATGATATCATGATGCAGAATCTCTTCTGATGAGCCAGAAACAGGGATTTTCTTAAGGAGAATTTTACAATCTACTGTCCTTCAATCCTGAAACATCTTTCTTTCACTCCTTTTAACAGCAGGCAATAGCCAGAATGATCGGATCAGCACCCCCACTCCTATAGATGGAACAGTAACCAGGAATAGGGGAGATTGATGCTAAGCTCTCAACAGTGCAGATGCCAGATCATTAATCCTCACTCTTGTAAGCTTAAAGTCTCTCTTTTAAAGATTTATTTATTTATTTGCAAGTCAGAGTTACATAGAGAAGAAGAGGGAGAGAGGGGGAGAGAGGGGGAGAGAGGGGGAGAGAGGGGGAGAGAGGGGGAGAGAGGGGGAGAGAGGGGGAGAGAGGGGGAGAGAGGGGGAGAGAGGGGGAGAGAGGGGGAGAGAGGGGGAGAGAGGGGGAGAGAGGGGGAGAGAGGGGGAGAGAGGGGGAGAGAGGGGGAGAGAGGGAGTCTTCCATCTCATGATTCACTCCAACTGGCTGCAATGGCCGGAGCTGTGCCCATCCAGAGCCAGGAGCCAGGAGCTTCTTCTGGGTCTCCCACATGGGTACAGGGGCCCAAGGACTTGGGCCATCTTCTACTGCTTTCCCAGGCCATAGCAGAGAACTGGATGGGAAGTGGAGCAGCCGGGTCTCGAACCAGCACCCATATAGGATGCTGGCGCTTCAGACCAGGGTGTTAACCCACTGTGCTACAGCACCAACCCCTAAAGTCTTTTTGTCCTGCCTTTTGATAGCACTAAAATTAATTCACTGCATTGAGGGAGGGGTACAGCCGGCCCTACAAGAGCCCAAGCACCAGACTCAAAGTCATTTGCTTCTCTAATAGATAACACTTCACGGTCACAGGATCTCATATCAGGGGAATTCCAGGTCTGGGGCAGAATGTAACCACCATCTGCCTGTAAACCCCCGACTAACTGAAGGCCATCATAACACGCCCTCGAGAGCAAGGTATCCCTGACCCACCACAGGAAGGCCATGGCTGTAACGCTGCCTGGCCTCAGCACTCCCAGAGGCTGAAGAGAAAAATCATCCCTCACTAGATCTCTGGGTTATGTCACGGTTTTTCAGCTAGACTTGATTTCTGTTCTGCATATGTAAGTCCTCATGCTGTTTTATCAAAGTGAGCCAATGCAAAGTAAATGATATGTGCCTAAGATAATGGTTCAAAAATTATATTAATCCAAATGCTTGTTGGCTCACAGAACTTGAGTAAATCTTTGATAGATAAGCTGCTTAAATTTTTTCCTTTAAAAAGGCAAATAAATGTATTTTAAGAATTGTTAAACCTATTGTGCCTGGGTTTACTGGCTATTGTGTTTTGTGTATATATTCTTCTGCTAAAAATGTTTCTTCTTAGAGATTTTTTAAAAGGATAATTTCAAAATATAAATGAAAGGAACCAGTAAATAGGAGAGAGAAACAGAAAGGAAGCTATAAACATGAGAATGTGTTCTTGGTAAGGAAGTTTCAAGAAAAAGAATTTTATTTAGATGAAGAAAGGCATTGTATGTGAAATTTTTGTCCTAAAGTAAAATAACTAATCTGGAAAAGGAAAATGTAGGACAAATAACTGAGGGAATATGATGGTGTTGTTGTAGAAAGTCGGTGGAAGTTGAATGTTGTGTGAGATGAGGTTAGAAAGTCAGAGACCCTGGATATGGGTTCTCAACTCCCCACGTGGAGAGTTTGACTGTAATTTTCTCTCCTGGCCCCAATAATTCCTCTAATAGCTTTTCTCCTTTCCCTAACTCTTGAGCCTCCTGTTTTGAACAAACTAATTCAGTTTATCTCATCCAGAATCCAGCAAACTCAGCTCCAAATGGTAATACAACTCTTTCACCATCAAATTCCTAGAGATGCGGCCGCCCACAGTCCCCTGAATAACACGGCAGACATTTCTGAAGCAGATCAGTCCCTCTTCCCTGGGGCTCCACCACCTGCTGGATCCCTATAGTCAGGACCCAGGAACACCCTAGACCCCTAACATATCAACAGTCTTAGGGCCAAGGTAAAGCCCCTGTCCCAGCATGAAGCAGTTGCAGAAAATGAGACCTTCACCCAAATTCCAAAGATTCGTCATTGTGACTCTTGGTGGGGGAAGGAGTTGTGGAAGTCACCGGGACCCCTAACGATAAGGAAGCCCCTAGTGAAAATCCCCAACAATAAGGAAATCTCTAGTGATGGAAAAGCCCCTAGCCATTGGCAGTCTGCCTCAGCTCTGTATCTTCCAGATTATAATCCACACGGCAGCAGTAGTCAGCTTCCAGTTGGCCGCTCACCTGCTGCCTGCTTGCAGTGTATTTTGACAAATCTAACTGTGTTCGGGCTTCTCAGTGCTCTACAGTGCTGGGCAACTCTTCTCAATGCCCACGGCACTACCTCAATCATTCCCTTTCTGCGACAGGAAGCAGGACTGAGACTGTCACAACCCTAGAATGCACGCTGAGCATGCTGGGGCTTGGGTACTTATGCAGTGTCGCTCCCCCTCTTCGTGGAGGAGCAACACTAAACCCTGCCTAGGCTTCACATCCGAGTCACGGCACCATTATGTCGCTCCCCCTCTTCAAGGAGGAACGACACTAAACCCTGCCTGTTCTTTCGTCTGCTCGGCCCTCCCCGGGTTTGCTGCTGGTTCTTCCCGGGTTGGCTACTATCCCTTCCACCTCCGTGGAAGGGCGGCTCCCCCTGCCACACTCCCCACTTCCGCAGGGGAGCGGCACACCGCCGGCCGGCTCTCTTGGGGGCTGCACAGGTGTTCCCTTAGATGTTCCCCTTAGATGCTCCTGGTGCATGCCGTCTCTCTCCTCCTTTATAGTCCTCCTCCGCCAATCCTAACTCGGCTGCCCACACGCCGAGCACGCTGCTCTCCTCCAATCAGGAGCAAGTCCTACAGTTTATTGGCTGAACTGGAGGCAGCTGTGTAGAAGCTGTTTTCTCCTCTCCCAGCGCCATATTGTGGGAGAGCAGATGCATAGAATAAGTCTTAATTCCAGTAACAGTCTAGTCCGGGTTGCTCCCCACAATGCAGAGGTACTTGGAGAGGTGATCCTATCACATCATCCTCTCCTTTAAAAAAGAAACCTCTGGGAATGTGGTTTCCAATAGGTGAGAAAGAGATCAAAGGTCACTAGTAGTGGCCATGCTGTCCTAATTCGCACCTCTAGTAAGTCTCTTACTGAGCCTGGGAAGCCGTTCCTCCCCGAGTCTCATGCTGCACCCACCTGCCTGCAAAGTGTGCTCCTTTTGGCTGTGTCTCTCCTGCAGGGCTCTTTCCCAGAAGCCAGTGGTCATATTTCCAGGCCCAGGGGCTTAAACCCAACTTGAACTGAGATGGGATCACTACGGTGGCTCTCAAGCCTTGGCCCAAGTCTATCTCACTCTGAACCAGCTCCCATATGGCACAGCACAAAGGAGCCCCTCTCACCCTCCCTCCAACCTGTAGTACCTTGCCTTTGTCACTAGCCAGTGTCTCTCAGTCCTTTTCCCTTGTTCCACCAGTTCAGCAAATGAGGAGGCTCCAAAGTTTGCTTCCTGTAAGCCAACAGCTGTGGTTCCTTGTCTTCAAATCACCAACCTCTCTATTGTCCATTCTCAATCATGTTGTCCAGCAGGGGGCAGGAACAAAGAGTCAAGGTCCCAGCTTTGAGTTGCATTAGAGCCTTGAAAGCACTGATGATTCATTTTAAGAGCCAGGTATTTGTGAAGAAAATATTTAGGGGGAAGGTGTTGAAGGGGGTGAATTTCAAGATCTGTGTTTGAATTTCAGAGGTAGATCAAGAGGATTCTAAGAACAGCAGTTAAGGATGTGTGTTCCCTGCCTGCTCCCTGGAGTTGATTCTCAGCTGTAGTGGACAGGAAGCTGAAATTCTTCAATAGGTTGGGAGTTGTTCCTGCCCATCATAGATCTCTGCAGAAGGCAGCCTCAGACTCCCCGCCCCAGGGAGCCACAGCAGAGTGGATGCTGGGAGCTCACCACTCAAGTAGACATGGGTGTGAGATGAACACCACTCCCCAGCCTCAGTTCTCAAGACCTCCAAGAGGCCCAAGAGGGCAGCTGGGAATTGCAAGTCTGCAAAGCAACAGTGGTTCCAAGCCAGCTGACTCCTACTGAGGATGTAGATGGACCAGGAAGGACCCAGAGAATGTTGACGACTCTCAGAATAGCAAGGCCCAACAGGAGCCACAGTGGGGAGCTGATATGGGGAAGGAGATGCTGAGCTCCTGGGTAATATTTTCTGGGTGTGGCCTGTGCCTCGGAAAATAGATGAGAACTCATGTGGATGTGGAGACCCATGGGGAGCCACGCAGCACACACGCCTTCCGTGAATGCCAGGATAATGGCTAAGAGCTCCGGGACTTAGATCACATCCAAAGGGAAGAACAGGAGAGGAGAAATGAGGACTGCATTTGACAGTGATTGATTGGTTTACCTTGAATTTGCCTGGTGACCTTTTCCTCTGTTGATTTTGTTGTAAATTAAAGATACTTTTGATGACTTGAATTTTTGTAACTCTGTATACATCCCGCCTACCACAAACAAGAAACTCATTATGTATTTAATAGATGTCCTCTTCTCCCCACTTCTCACCTCTTTCTGCTGCAGGCTAGGAATTCAAATTTCTTAATTGGCCCCAAGAGGAACACTTAGCTTTGTAAAACTCCAGTCTTTTTTGTTTTTCAACTTTAGACTTGCCGCATTGGTTTTTGACTAAATGTTCTCATCGAGTAACTAGTGGTAAATTTTTTTTTAGAAACTATATGGCCATTTATAAAGTTGGAATAAAATGGATCGGTGACCAACATGGAGGGTGGCCCCAGGGCATTTGGTGGAGTCCTCTAAACTAAAGATGTTACAGGCTCCCCAGTTCCACCCAGATAGAAATGACCTACTCAGGAAAACCTATTGGGAAACTCACCCTAACTGAGGAAACACTGCAGTTCCAAGTATGCTTCTAGGATATGGTCCATATTGCAACGGACAATGTCTGGCTGTCCTTTCTGCTGCTCCCTTGCAGGCACATGGTAACAGTCACCTAACTAACAAGGGACTGCTGCTGCAGGTACACCTCTCAGATTCCACTCCCTGTTGCAGGGTAGTCAGCCCCTACCTTCCCTGCTTCTCCACTGCTTCCCGGCAGCGCGTTCAATAAACGTAGCACTGCCCAGTACCCACTCTGATGAATTATTTCACCGTCCACAGCAAGGCCAACAACAAGGCCTCAACTGGCCACTACTATGACAACCAAGTTCTATAGAGGACAACAGAGTGTCCATGTGACAGTGAGGAAGTGGCAGCCACATTATGGCTCTCGTGACCCCGGGAGCCTCAACAGTGGAAAAATGAGCTTCCCCCCGCCCCCCGCCCCACAATATCCTTCCCAGAGGTAAGGGCGATTTTGGTGAAGAGAGGAGTCTATAGCGTGGACTGCTTAACTTGAAGAATAAAATATGAAAATGTTTTGTTTTTCAGGCTACTAACTCATCTGAACAATTTCAAAGTTGAGATTCTTCCTGAATATGAAAAATTTAACTGTGCTCTAGCCCCGTAGTGGGTTGGACACAATTCAAGGCCTTCCGTAGGGCCTGTATTGTTTCACATTATCTAGAACTGACATCATCAGGATCCATGACATTTCCATAATACTACTAATTGCTAACATCCATTGCTACAAGTATTGCATTTACTGATGTCAGGAACTGGACTAATGACCACAAGTTAATTCATTTAACTCTAGCAAGGCTGTTAGGCAGCTACCATTTTCATGTCCATTATACAGATGGAACAGTAATTGAATTTAGAGCCCATCTCAAGTCACAAGAGTTTCCTGTTTAGGTTTGGTCTTTTTATAACAGTCGCTTTTTTGATACTTCAACTAAAATATCTGAGAGGAGCTTCTTAGAAAAACGGACGATTAATTTTGGCTTACAGTTTTGGAGGTTCGAAGTCTAAGGCTGAGCAGGCCCCATCTGTTCAGTCACCTGGTGAGGCTCGGGTGTGACCAGGACAATGGCAGAACGTGTGCAGAGGGAGGATGGTGTGGCTAGCCAGGAAGCAGAAGGGAGCGTGCTCTTCCCGCATAACCACTCTCTCCTGAGAACTGAGCCCCTAAGCGCTTAAAGACCTCCTGCCAGGCCCACCTGCTGCAAACCACAATCAGATCAAGCCTCTACCTTTAACCCAACCATTCACATTAACTCAGTAACTGTGAGGCTGTGGAGTCTCAACAGTTGCATGAATTTGGGGAGCAAAATCCTGTCCAAGCTGTAACAGTCTTCAAAGCGTTGTAAAACTCTTCGAAAGTAGGGATTATCTTTCGTCCATACTACCTATCGTAATGGGCAAAAAAGAAATGAGTTTTAACAAGATCTGGCTTATAGAAATGACACTATCATTGGTCCACTTTGTGGCTCTAACACAAACCATCTTATTTAACAACCGGCTTCACAAAAGAATCTCATTTTTGGTCATCTTATTCCAATTCCTGGGGGGGGGGGGGCTACAGCTGTAGGAAAAAAGGCCTCAATATTCCATCTTGTGGTAGGAAAAAAAAAAAAAGTTTTGACCTCTCTGAAACACACCAGTACCTCATTTTCATCTATTCAGAGGTCTTTATTTCTTTAACCAAGGCCTAACGTCTACTTAAAACAGGCATCTCATAGGAGTACTTCTTGCCATATGTGATAAACATTTATTCCTGGAAAGCCAGGTGATCAACTGGAATTACAGCTGCATTTGGAAAATGTATTTCTTAGATGCAGTCTATGTTGAACCTTCTATAAAATAAAATTTTATGCTTATAACTTTTGAAAAATCTATATAAGTTACATTTGTATTGGTCTCCCTGGAAAAGGTGCTCTGTTCCCAGCAGCCTAATTAGGTGGCTAAAACCAGTACATCTCTTGGTAGGAGAAGGATGCCTGCCCGGACTGACTGTTGGGTAAGGTCCTGCAATCTCTTTCGTGAGGCTCTTCCTGGGGTGCCTCTCAGAACACACCCATCATCGCTCTCAAGTTAATTGCTCATTGGCTGGGCTTGCCTCTGCTTGGCTTCTGCTTTCTGTTCCCCAGCTGACTCACGATAACCTTCACCTGTAAGCTCAGGTGTTGCCTGGAGGCGAGTTAACATTTGCATTGGCTGCAAGCCTTCTTCCCGACTAGGGGCAGGCAGTGAAGTCTCCTGCAGGATTCAGGAGCTGGGCTAGAGCTGCTGGGCTCTTCCTTTGGTACCAGCCATGTCTCCACCCCACCTAGGCTTTCTTTAAGCACCACTGGGTCGTGTGTGTGTGTGTGTGTGTGTAAGGCATCTTTCAAATGGAAATAACAACCCAACAGCCTCTTTTACAGCCAAGAATTTCTGTGCCAGCCCAAGATGCCCTAGGGATGCACCCAGGGTCTGCCTTGCTCTAAACTGGCCTTTTGTTGCCATTGGTGGTGAGAACTGAGAGTTGGAAATGAGCTCAAGAGAAACAATAGTCTCCCAGCCTGGCCAGTCTAGGAGCTTCACAGCTGCACCTTGTGGCAGCCCTGGGAACCCTCTACTCTGAGCTTTTATTGCAGGGTCTGGAGCCAAAGCATTGGTGCACACTTGCAGACTTCCGTCCTCTGTGCCCATGTTTCTCTCAAGTCTCTTAAAAGGTGGCAAGTTGCTTCAAGACAACATTTACAGATATTTTAATTCCATATTCTCTTCAGGACTTACATTTACATACAACAGGGACTTCTGACCAAATATTACTATTGTTTTAAGATTTATTTTATTTATTTAAAGGCAAAGTGACAGAAAGAACCAGGAGAGACAGTGAGAGATCTTCCATCTGCTGGTTCACTCCCCAAATGGCTGCAAAGGCCAGGGCTAGATTAGTCCGAAGTCAGGAGCCTAGAACTTCATCTGGGTCTCCCACGTGGGTGGCAAACACCCAAGTGCCTGGCCATCCTCCACTACTTCCCCAGGGGCATTAGCAGGGAGCTGAATCAGAAGCAGAGCAGCCAGACTTGAACTGGTGCCATACTGGATGCTGGCATCACAAGCGGTGGCTTAACCTGCTGCACCACAAAACCAGTCCTTACCATCTTATTTTCACTCATGATTCTGTATCCCTAGCATGCTGAAATAATCCCTTATTTATGTTATAATTCAACTTTTTTATTAAAAACTGTACTGTCTGGATTCTAAAAGTTCTAGCTAAATTCTTCTAATTTAGTATAGACTATTGGATAGCTCAAAGCACTTCATGACAGATGCCAAAAAAAAATTTTAATACACTGCATTTATCTAACTGAATTAATATTCTTAGTTGTTTTATTTGAAGAGTAAAAAGTAAAGAGCAGAGCTCCCCAGAGCTGAGGTGAAGGGGTATTTGCCTGCATTTCCACGGATTGATTCCAGTGGGGATAGATGTGCACCACCAACAGCCCGAGGGGATGGCTTCATTTTTTGCAGGGAACTAACAACATCTCCGATGGTCCCATTGATCTTCTGCTCACAGCAGCCTCAGCCATTCTTTACTTCTTAATAACAGTTCTTTTCTCCTTTCTTAGGAAGAATTGATTTTTCGGTTTACTCCTTGCAATTTGCAGAAGAAAGATATGAAGATTTTTTGCCTTTAGAAGATGAAAGATCATGAAGAGAATGTGGAATTAAAATGGATTCTTATTTTTAATATAAAATCCTTTCTGAAAAATCAATATGGTTTAAAAAAAAAAAAAGCCCACCCCGTAAAGTTACTGAAAATAGATTTAGCAGTCCTAAATCAGGGAGAAAATATTTAAGTTAGCTTTATTTAAACTGAAGAATAACCAGAAAGGTCTCTCTGAGAGAGAAAGAAACAAGCTGCTCTTGGAGGATTTCTACTGCTAAATATATTCATGGAAGCTTTTGAGTTTGCCCTCGTAGGGCTTGGCAGCAGCCAACACCTGCCTGGGTGCTGCACCTGACTTAACTGTGTGCCAGCACCTGGCTGAGGTCCTCACACGCCCAACTTCTTCTACCCCTTAAGGAAACCTGCAGGTGAATACTATCATTGCTGTTACTCCCATTTTGTAGATAAGAAAACTAAACCGGGGACAGGGGGCGGGCGCTTGGTACAGAAGATGCTGTTTGGGATCCCCACATCCCATATCAGAGGGCTTCAGTGTCTACTCTGCTTCTGATGCCCGGATTCCTGCTACTGCACAGCCTGGGAGACGGCAAGGGGTGGCTTAAGTACTTGGGGCACTGCCCCCCACCTGGGAGGCCTGGATGGAGTTCTGGGATTTTGGTTTCAGCCTGGCCCAGCCCCTGGTGTTGCAGGCCTTTTAGGAATGAACCAGCAGGTGCAAGACACATGTGCTCTCTTGTGTGCTCTTTCAAGTAGATAAAAATAAATAAAACTTTAAAAAAAAAGTGTTTTTTTTATTTTTTTAAAATTTATTTATTTGACAGGCAGAGTTAGACAGTGAGAGAGAGAAACAGAGAGAAAGGTCTTCCATCCCTTGGTTCACCCCTCAAATGGCTGCTACGGCCAGAGCTACGCTGATCCAAAGCCAGGAGCCAGGTGCTTCCTCCTGGTGTCCCATGCGGGTGCAGGGCCCAAGGACATGGGCCATCCTCCACTGCCTTCCCCGGCCACAGCAGAGAGCTGGACTAGAAGAGGAGCAACCGGGACTAGAACCCGCCCATATGGGATGCCGGCATTGCAGGCAGAGGATTAACCAAGTGAGCCACAGCGCCAGCCCCAAAGAAAACTAAATTTCTAAAATGTAAGTAACTTTACTTGAGGTCACATAATTTGGAAGTGGTAAGGCAGGATTTGAACCCAGATCCTAATCTAGGTATTACCCTCAGGACTGGAACAGTCCTTATATAGTCTCTAATCCAATCCCACATTTTTGACATTAAGGGGCCGAGACCCAGATAAAAAATGATTTATGCATGGCAGCATCCCTAGAGTTAGTGAACAACAGGTGAGAAATCAGGCCTCCTGACTTCTGGATCAGTGGCCTTAACACTACAAAAGTCAACGTAGCTCTGATTCCTTGTTGGGGTAAATCTCATAGTCCAGCTTGTAGGATAATATAAAAAGAGATGCCAGGATGTATAACACCATGAAGCGCGCGAGCACACACACACACACACACACACACACACCCCTGTCAAGAGCAGTACTTGATAGGCCAAGCCACCAGGTCAAAGGGCAGAGTACCTGTGTGGTGAGCAAAGGAGTCGGTTCCATCCAGGGAATAATCACCTTCAAGCGAGAGCTGCTCAGAGGAAAGTTTTGTTTAAAGGCTAATCAGGAGATACATGCCTCATCCCTCGACTTCAGGAAGAAAGGACCTTCCTGAATAGGTGTCCATATGCCATATGCCTCCATTATTTTATTATAGAACATTTCCAATATACAGAAAACTGAAAGAATTTCAGCATGCACCCGACTTCCCGCACCTACATTTGACAATATTCTACTACATTTGGTTTGTAGCATATTTATCCATCTATCCATCTCTACCCACCTCTTTTTAATATTTTGCATTTTGCTACATTTATATCTTGTATTGATATCAGTACATTTTCTTTACAACATACTAATTCTTCTACCCATTTTCCATCCATCTTATTTTTGATGCATTTCAGTGAGTTGCAGATATTAGTACAGGTCACTCCAAAATATATCAGCATGCATACTGTTCACTAGCATTCTTTGTTTATAGCTCTTCTCTTTCTGCGATTCAATTTACATGCAATGAAATGCTCAAGGTTTAAGTCACTCATTGTGTGTTGACAAATGCACACACCTGTCTAACCCACACACCTATGAGAGTATAGAACATTGGCATTCCAGAAAGTTCCCTCAGGCCACTCTTCAATCAATCCCCATTGCCCATACCAGAGGCAACTATTGTTCTGATTTTTTTTTAAAGTATAGCTCAATTTCAGCTTTGTCAAAGATTGTTGAAATTAAATCATACATTGCATACCCTTTTGTGTAAAGTTATGTACAAGTCTTTCAGTGAATGCATGCCTTCATTTCTCCTGGGTTAAAACCGGAGAGTGAAATTTTTGGGTCACTGGAAAATTTCTGTTTAATTTTCAAAGAAACTTCCAGAAATTTTTCAAAGTAATTGTTATCACAGCAGCAATGATGTTAGAGAGCTCTTTTACTTCAAATGCTCAACAACATTTGGTGTTGTCAGTCTCTTATAAGTTTAGCCATGCTGGTGACTAAAATTTATTTACATAATTTTCTATCCCTTTTCCTCTCCCATAATTCAGAGGGGGAAAGCAATAGTTGTCGCTCCCCATCTTCGTGGGGGAACGACACAGGACCCTGCGCTGTTCTTTTGTCTGCTTGGCCCTTCCCGGGTTTGCTGCTGGTTCTTCCCGGGTTGGCTACCGACCCTTCCACCTCCGTGGAAGGGCGGTTCCCCCTGCCACATTCCCCACTTCCGCGGGGGAGCGGCACACAGCCGGCCGGCTCTCTCGGGGGCTGCACAGGTGTTCCTTCAGATAGATGTTCCCCTTAGATGTTCCTGGTGCATGCTGTCTCTCTCCTCCCTTATAGTCCTCTTCCGCCAATCCCAACTCGGCTGCCCACACGCCGAGTACGCTGCTCTCCTCCAATCAGGAGCAGGATCAGCTCCTGGAGGTCATCACTCAAGTTGGCAAGAGGCAGCTGCGTAGAAGCTGTTTTCTCCTCTCCCAGCACCATATTGTGGGAGAGCAGATGCATAGAATAAGTCTTAATTCCAGTAACTTAGTCTAGTCCGGGTTGCTCCCCACAAATAGTCACTTCCACTGTTGCTTTAACACTAATGACAACATGCATCAGGCACTTGCATGCCAAATAGAAATACTTTTCTTGTTATTTTACAGGTGAAGCGACTGAAACAGACCACAGCTTCATCCAGGCCACATGCCAAGTCAGTGGCACCACCTGCACTCACCTGGCTTCTCCACAGGCCATGGGCCCAGCCCCTCTGCCATCCCACACCTGTAGCTGGTGCTAGGGCAGAAAACAATTCCACATTGGAGGTGACTGCCTCTCCTTTCTGCTGAGTCTCCTTTGATGAGACACACAAGTCCTCCTTGGCTAGTATGTAGAATAATTGGAGCAAACTCTTAATAAGAATCCACAGAGCCACAGACAACTCAACGAGTGAACAGCCTTCTTTTGAATTGGCCTTCTTTGGGACTTTACCCATAACATATAAAATAGACCTTCTATGCCTCATTATGTTTTAAGAGTGTTTTGCTGTATTGACATATGCTCTCCAATAACATTGACTTAAATGAGAATTTCACAGGTTCCACTTCGTTCATAACCAAGACGCCAGTGTGAAAAGATACAATTAGCATCTATGGCCCAAACCTCTTAGAGTCAGACCTCCCCCACCAGGCTTTTGCTTATCCTACGAAACCACACTCTGCTTCCATTTGCACTTCCACTCCATCGTCTTCATTCGTTTCCCTTAACTTGTTCTAGCAAAATGAACTTTCGTTTTTTAATACAGTCTCCAGGATGGCAAGTGCTCCAAAGCAGGCTATCTCTCCCCATGCAATTCTGTTATCTTTTCAACTTACATGAGAACCCAGAAATTTAAATGAAAAAAAAATGAAGAAATTATAACATTTAAAAAATATTCAATTATTCTAACACATTTATAGTAGCCAGAAGACCAGTCTTTTCACAGTGGATTTTCTTAAGTTACATATCTCTAGTTGCTTATTCCGTTCCTTTGATTTTATACATAAGACAGAGTGCTGGATGTGAACAACAAACTAGAAAAAGTTTAAGAGAGATAGTTTATGACATTTTGTCGATTATAATCCACTGTCTTGCCTGTTAAATAGACAGCGAATATCTACATTATGCAGTATGAATAGGAGCATCTCTGCGGGTGGTGAACTTCAATTCTTGTCCTGCTTTTTCTTTCAGGACTTCAGCCTACGTTTATTAAATACAGAGCCTCTACTGACTCAGAGTAGAGCTCAAGTGCTTCCAGAAGATTAGCTTTAGGCCATTGTGTCTGACCCATTATGCACAATGATAAATAATCATACATCGAGGCCGGCACTGTGGCAAAGTGGGGAAAGCCGCCGCCTGCGGTGTTGGCATCCATATGGGCACCGGTTCGAGTCCTGACTGCTCTACTTCCAATCTAGCTCTCTGCTATGGGCTGGGACAGCAGTAGAAGATGGACAGCAGTAGAAGTCCTTGGGCCCCTGCACCTATGTGGGAGACCCGGAATAAGCTCCTGGCTCCTGGTTTCGGTTCGGCGCAGCTCCAGCCTTGCAGCCAATTGGGGAGTGAACCAGCAAACAGAAGACCTCTCCCTCTCTCTCTCTCTGCCGCTCCTTCTCTCTCTGTGTAACTCTGACTTTCAAATAAATAAATCTTTTTAAAAAAATCATATATCATGGAATAAGTAGTAAGAGTTGGGTAAGTAAAACAATAACAAACTAGTTCCCTTTTTAAGTGGCATCCCTTTTTCCTCTAATTTATTCATTTTAATTTATTCGAATGGGAGAGAGGGAGACAGAGATAGAAACAGAGAGATCTTTTCTCAGCTGGCTCATTCCTCCAAAGCCCACGGTGGCCAGGGCTGCGCCAGGCTGAAGCCAGGGGCCAGGAGCTCCACCATGGTCTCTGATGTTGGTGGCAGGGACCCAGGAACTTGAGCCATCACCGCTGCCTCCCAGGGCGCATTAGCAGAAACTGGAATCAGAAGCGTAGTAGGGACTTGAACACAGACACTGCGATAGGAGACACGGGGAATCCTAAGTGGCATCTCAACCACTGCACCAGACACCCAGCACTCAAGTGTTCCTTTGTTCTAAGAAGCTGGGGTGTGTAGATGCCATTGTCAGATTTCTGCTAATGCTACAAACAAAAGCCTATAAAGGGGAATTCATTATATTGTTTGCAAAGCCCTTTACAACAAACTTGTCCGAGACAATTATTAAAGCAACCAATAAATAAAATTGTGAATTGCATATCCCTTTTAGTTAGAAACTATTAATAATGTTAAAGAATGGCATGATTGTAAAACTGCAAATTTAAGGTTTGTAATTTTGGGAATCTTGTTCATTCAGCTCCGTCAGTCACTGGCCTTAATGTTGGTTCCCCCACCCTCAACCACATACAAGCAATGAAGCTGTTTAGAACAGTTATGTCAAGGATCCATGCATCATGCTGTTTAAAAATGAAACTGAAATCAGTCTTATGACAAGTTCAAGGGCATTTTAAAGAGACCACTCACCACCCTGGTGATCCTAACCAAATCATGTCCCTCCAAGTTTGGGGACTTTGGCCTGACTCTTGCTTATACTGGTTTCCTATTGCTGTAACTTAAAAAACACACATTTATCATCTTACAGTTCTGGGGGTCAGAGGTCTCACTGCCAAAGTCAAGGCGAGAGCAGGGCTGCACTACTTCAGGAGGCTCCCGAGGAAGATCAACTCCCTGGTCTTGCCCAGCCTCTAGAAGCTGCCAGCACCCCTGCCCATCACTTCCGCCTCTGCTTTGGTTCTAACAGCCCCTTCCCTGACCCTCTCGTCTCCTTTCACTCATGCAGGGATAACATTGGGCCCAGCTAGATAATATCCCTGTTTAGGAACCTTAACTTAATTGCATCCCTTTTGTAGAGTCCCTTTTGCTAGAGTGAGATGTTCACAGGTCCCACTGATTTGGGCATATTTACCTTTGGGGGGAACACTGGGGGAGAGAGCAATTATCCTGCCAACCACATGTTCTGAGCACCTGCTGGCTAGTAGCACCTGCTGCCAGAGAGGCAGCCCCATGGGGCAATCTGCCCTCTAAGACCATGGCAGAGCAAAGGATGCCTGGTGTCTTCCACAGACCAGACTTGTGAGCAACATGGCTGGCAGAGAGGAAGAGATTCAGTCCTGGTGAGGGGGAGAGAAGCCGCAGAGGAGCGAAGCCAAATGGCACTGGCTCTCAGGCACCAGGGCAGCAGCAAACTATGAGCTAGACCTAAGCTCTCTGCACAAGGGGTCAAGGACTGGCGTTGAGCCTCAAACTGTTGCTGCTCCACAGTGGAGAAAGTGTGGAAATTCAAAATAAGATTTTTAGAAAATTTCATCCAGTTTTACAGTCATTTTGAGTCTGTTGTGTGCTTTTTAAAATGTGGGTTTCTATTTCATGTATTTTTGTTTTCATTTCATCTTCCCAGTAATTTGTTTTTAAAATGTATTTTCAAAAGTACCCATCCATGGCAGACTGGGAATTAAAGCAAAACCAAACCCTGATTCTTTACCCATATGGTTTTTTCAAGAAGCCCTGAGCTAGAGAAAGGACCATCATTCACAAAAGGCAACTTTAGGTGACAGGTGCCCCCAAAATACCCAAGCTGATAAAATCAGCTGTAACATCCGCCAGGAGCAGAGGGGTCCACACAAACTCACTATACTTCAGTCCAGTAAGACTTTCCTGGTGGGCCAGGCACGGTGGTGCCATGAGCTAAGCTGCTGTAAAGGGCCACCCACATCCCATAGCTACTCCACTTCTAGTCCAGCTTCCGGCTAATGCATCCTGGGGGGTGGAGAACATGGTTCAAGTGCTTGGGTCCCTACCACCCACATGGAGGCCCCAGATGGAGCTCCAGGCTCCTGCTGGCTTTGGTCTGGCCCAGCCCAGGCTGTTGAGGACATTAGGTCAGTGGGCTAGTGGATGGAGGATCTCTCTGTTTCTCTCTCTCTCTCTCTCTCACTGTAGTTCAGCCTTTCAAGATGAAAACAAATAAACATTATTTAAGAGGACTTTCTGGAGCCCATTCCCCTCTTCCTGCCCCAGGCCCCAAGCCCAGAGGTTTGGAAAGCATCGAAGAAGCCGCCATGCTCCCTTGCTCTAAGCAGCCTTCTCCAAGCCAGGGCAAGGGGAGGCTTAGCTTTACATGAAGCTTGAGTTTGGATCATTACTAAAGGACGGTATGGCTCAGAAGAACGTCACTCTCTCCCCTCACCCCTGCACTGTGGGAGATCTACTCATGGTCCCTCTCTCTCTCTAACCACTTGTGAAAGGCCTCCAAGGCTTCTGGAGAGCCCCTGGTGCCAAGTTCCCTCGGCATCCAGACCAGATAAAAACCCAGCCCTACACGTGCCCTGCACGCAGTCTCTTCTCAAGAATAGACTGTGGCCCCTCTTTGCCTCAATAAAGCAACCCGTCTCTGTTGGGGTTGGCTCTGTCTCCTTTTCCTGTCTGTTTTCTGGGGGTATGAAAGGCCAGAACCCTGAACTATTTCAAACCTAACAATTACAAAGGACTAGACATTTTAATTACTGAATTGAGAAGGTACTCAGTAGTTTACAATGAAGATGGGAACTTACCATATAACAGTGACCAGAAAATTCATGATACACCCAAGTACTGAACAACAAGCCCCACAGAACCATTAAGATGAAGATCAGAAAAGTTGTTCATCCCTCAGACAAATCTGTTCAAGTTGGACACGACAGAACTCCTAGGTCTAGGACAAACCTTCACCGTAGTCACTCACGGAAGGACTTCAGCCAGGCTTATGTTCCCAGTATTGCCATATTGGGCCAGGGAGCCTTTCACCGTGAGCCACTGTCCTGGGCATCGTGGACGTTCAGCAGCATGCTGAATCCCTCACTTCTAACCTCGGTCCCAAGTTGAGACAACCCAAACAGTTGGCAGACATCACCAGATGTGCACTGGGCGGGGGGACAAAACTGTCCCAGCTCAGAACCACTGATTTAAGGGCTGTGAAGACTTTTCCTCCTGTTCTCTCCCGACTCCTTGTCAAGACCGAAAGCATCTGAAACCCCATCATTCAACACACTCAGTGCCCATTCCAGGCACTGACTTACACCCACGGGCTGTTGTCAGTCTTAGATACACTCGTGTGAATGGAACCATCAGATTTCTCTTTTACAGTTCCTTCCATTTCTGGAACATCTCTGTAGCCCATCTTCCCTCCAAACCCAACCACAAATTCTTTCAGCAGCTCCACCTCTCCCCTATACTATGGCAATTAATCTTTACCACTCCTTCGGAATCATTTTCACGTCCCTCAAAGTTAATCTCTATGTTGTTTTTGGAATAATCTTTCTCAGTCATTAGAGACCTGCCGTTACCATACTAAAACATCCAAGCTCTGTGACAACACACATCCCACACTCCACCCTTGCCAAGCAATTTCTCCCAAGCCCTTACCTTGGCCGGTTCCTTTCTCTTTCTTTCACCATCTCTTTCTTTCTGTCCATTTTTGACCTCTCAGCTAAATATTACTTCTTCAAGAATTTTCTCTGGACCTCCAGACCAAGAGAAGCCCCTCTGTTTTACTCTTCAGGACACGGTGTGCTTCTTTGTGTACTGTATGTACTACAGTTTAGTTAGTATAGCTCTCATACCATTGCACCCAGGTTTAAGAGATGTGCTCTCTCTTTAATTTTCTAAATAAAATTAAATCTGATTCTGAACTACACATGCAACAGTGCAGTCAAAAAAATCAAATCAAAAGTACGCATGTTTTGGCAAGCCTGTTAAAGAGAACAGAAGAGTTATGGAGGCTCCTGTAGTACCTGGGACTTGGTAAATGCCTCTGGTCTTTAATCTATGGGTCCCTTTAAGACACGCATTGTCCAGTTTGTGGTCCATGTGAAGACAGAAGGCTCTAGTGGTTCATACCAAGCTGTAGCACTCCCTTGGGCTGAGTGCCATGACATCCAGGGTCTTCCCAAGTGGCACCAGCAGCCACTTTTCTCGGGGGCCCCAAGACTTCCCAGTGCTCTCAGAAGTGCAACTTTTGCTTCTGGCTTCCAAGCACCAATCTCCCCCGAAATTATGCAGGGGCCAACTCAAGAGTAAAATGGAGGCTTACAGACCATACCTCCAAATCATTTCCAAATACTGCCATAATTTCGTATTAGGCCCCATTCTAGAATTCTTGGATTCCTCAGAGTGCTGCGTGGCCTGGTAAATGATGGCCTGGTAAGAACTGGCTCTATCCCGTGTGCTCAGATGCAGCTCACACTCCCTGGAGCAGAATCAGCCTGGGCCCACGTCCTGTGACGGTCATCCTTTTGGCCTACAAGTGCTCAGCTGATAGCACAACAGGATGGACCTGCAGAGTTTCCGGAAGGTGAAGCTGTTCAGTGGAGAATTTCTGGTCCTGGGAGCCCAGATTGTAGTCTAGTCTAAAGAAGAGGGCTCAGGGTGCAGATGCACATATCCACAGTCTTCACTCTGGCAGAGGAAGAGTGAACAGAGAGGGACAGAGCAGGGCCCTTTAAAGCAGGGAGGTTTTCCAGCCTTGGTGTGAAGGAAGCTCTGAGATCAGACCCTCAGGCATTGCTGGGAGTGATTCCTCAGTACACAACAATAGCAGGCACCAGAAAATAAACTTTTTCTACATGTGAAATCACTGAAGAGTTGACTATCAATACTAATTTAATGAGACCGATGCGTGGAAGCCAAGCTGAGGGGCTGTTAGGATTTTGCAAAGTTACATTAAAATTATTAACAGGTATTTTATTAGAAGAAAGCATTCCATAATTTAAATGTTTGAAATACATATTTTTAAAGCAAACTTTTTTCCTTCAAAGCAGAACTTCTAAGAGCTTAAGAGCTTTTTTTTGACAGGCAGAGTGGACAGTGAGAGAGAGAGACAGAGAGAAAGGTCTTCCTGTGCCGTTGGTTCACTCTCCAATGGCTGTCGCAGTTGGCGCACCGCGATCGGCGCACCGCGCTGATCGGAAGGCAAGAGCCAGGTGCTTCTCCTGGTCTCCCATGCGGGTGCAGGGCCCAAGCACTTGGGCCATCCTCCACTGCACTCTTGGGCCACAGCAGAGAGCTGGCCTGGAAGAGGGGCAACCGGCACCCCAACTGGGACTAGAATCCGGGGTGCCGGCGCCGCAGGCGGAGGATTAGCCTAGTGAGCAGCGGCGCCAGCCTAAGAGCTGTTAATGTAAGACGTGACCTCTGCACCATTAAATAGGCAAATAAAGTAAAGAATATTTCCCAAATTCCCATGAGGTGTGTGTGCATGTATGTACATACATGTGTA
Source organism: Oryctolagus cuniculus (assembly GCF_964237555.1). Taxonomy (NCBI): domain Eukaryota; kingdom Metazoa; phylum Chordata; class Mammalia; order Lagomorpha; family Leporidae; genus Oryctolagus; species Oryctolagus cuniculus. Next base: position 163,778,508 of record NC_091434.1, read on the forward strand.
CATGTGAATGCCTGCACATGCATGCCTAATACAAGGGTTTTTTTAAAGTTCATGGAAAATGGAATTTAAAAATGTTTATTTTGGTGCAAAAATTTTTGAAATCCATGCAAATTTCTTAATAATATGCATTTTCCATGAACTTCTGGAAGATCCATCATATATTTATGGCACTAGAATTCTGAAAATGCTATCAATCAAATAACATAAAATCACTGAGTCGGTGAAAGTTCTTGCATACATGTGACAAAAATTACTTATGACCAGCTTAAGGGAAAAACAAAATTCATAGAAGGACATTAGAAACTGTAGCAGGAGGAGTCCTGTGCTACTACTGCTGAGATAAATTCTCAGCCATCTCTACATCCTTACATCATAGGGAAATGTTCCCAAATAATCAGTGTATAAAAGCAGCCTCGGAAGAATACGTAGCCATTCATACAAAAAATAAAGAGAGGACTATGTACTGAAACAATCCTAGGAATACTACAAAATGTTAACAGTGCTTTTCTCTGGGTAATGCAGTTATGGTAATTTTAATTTTATTTATGTACATGAATTACATTTGTAATTATAAAAATATACAGCTTTTAAACAACCTGTTTCAAGTCTAATATTTCTCCTAATGCCAAAATTTTGACAAAGTCATAAATGTTTATAATATTCAAATCTTCCCTGGTTTCATAAACTTTGATGAGTTTTCCTAGTAATAACTAGATTATCTTTTAAGTTTCATATTACTTGAGGGCTTCTGATGCAATAAACATTTTTAAAGCTGCTTCTTGACTCTTACATGGGTAACTGAGACATTATAGAAATTACAATTCCAGTAAATATTAGCACTAGTGGTATACCAAATCCTTATTATAAACTGCCACTAGCTGGCGCTATATGTAGGTCTCATAATGAGGACCTCTCCATAGTGCTTGTACACAACTTCAGATAAGACCACAGATAATTCCACTTTCCAAACAAAATTAGCTCTTTATTAAAATAGCAACATAAATAGTAATAAATTTATTCTTTATTAAAAAGAAAGCAAGATTAACAATGTCAAAAACCTCATAACACTATCCTAAATAACACCAGTCAAAAGTGAAATAAAACCAGAAATTAAATCCATTATTCTTAAATAGCAACAATTAAGACACTACATAGCAAACTTTTGAAATGCAGTCAAAGCTGTGCCCAGAGGTAAATTTATAGTCTTAAGTGCCCTACTATTAAATAAGAAAGATCAATTAACTAAGTCATCAATTGCAAAGGAACATTATAAAACAACAAAATAAACTACAAAAATTAAGGAAAGAATAAAGATCAAAATTTATATTAACAATGTAGAAAAGGAATGGAATTGGTAAAATATCCAAGTTTTGGGTCCTTAAAAAGATTAGCAAATCCTAATAAAAGAAAAAATGCAACTAAAAAGATTAGAAATGAGAAAGTAGCTATAACCATAAACACAGAGAAAAATACTTTTAACTATAATTATATATAGAAATCTGCTAATAAATTTTAAAATTCTATGAAAATGCATGATTTTCTTTAAAAAATATATCTTTTTAAATTGACACTCAGTAAGTAGTAGTTAACCTGCCTATCCCAAAACCATAGAAAAGCTTCTTAAAGTTTTCAGAGAATTCTCTTCTACTCACACACCCTGAAAAAGCTTGAGGCCTAAACAGTGTTACAGGTGGGTTCCTCCAAAGCTTTCAAGTAGGTAATTCCTGTGCTATGTATTAACCAAGAGCATACAACAAGATGGAAGGTTTTTGAAGTTAATAAAGGTAAACTATAAAAATGTAAAACTACAGTCCAATCTTTTAATGAAAATAAACATATGTTCCCAAATAAAGTATAGGGGTTAAATTCAATATTCATATACTACAAAAAGGGGGGAGATGGGGAATCCATTATGATGAAACGGGATGCATCTCATGCAAAAACAATCCAAAACCAAGAAATCCCTTAAGAAATGTATTGTGATGGTAGGCCATAAGAGTAAAATCATAATGATCATCTCTAGTTGCCTAGAATATGTTTAATATAACGCAACCATTGCCAAGAAAGGCTTAGTATACTTGAACCAGGGAACCATTTCCTTAAGCAGATAAAGACCTATACTTCAGTCCAAGGGCTAACATCAAAAGCTGGTTATACCCCATAAACATGTATAGTTTTAAAAGATCATTTAAAGAAAAAAAGCTGGTGAAAAATATTAAAGGCATTTCTAAAAATGTGCGGGAAAATTTATTTAACTATGTGAGGTATAAATGTTACAAAGAGAAAAAAACTATCATTGATGACACTTAAAACGACTGGCTACTGAGAAGAGAATCAACTAGGATTCACCAAAGAGTTCAAAAAAGTTACCAAACACAAAAATCAATAGCTTGACATCACAAGAGCAACCAGTTATTAAAAAAAAATGGAAAAATGACCCCATTCACATAGCAACAAAGATATAAAATACTAATAATACAACTAATAAGAAACATGCATGATACACAAAATTACTGAAGAGCATATAGGCCATCTTCAGTAACCTTGACATGGGACACATTCCTGAGCAGGACAATCAATGTCACAAAGATGGAAATTCTCCCCAAAATAATTTACAATATTAAAGTAATTCTAAACAAAATGCCAGTAGCATTTCTTTTCGAATGTGATGAAAATATGGCTAAAGCTTATCTGGAAGAATAAATGCACAATATAGCCAAAAATATTTTGTAAAGGAAGAACAAAATTTACTCCATTGAGAAGCTAAACACAAAGTAATGCAAATTATAAAATGGCAATAATCAAAACAGCATGGTTCAGGAGCAGAAAACACCAAATACAAACAAGCAAGCAATAAATCCAGAAACCATTCCAAGTATATGTAAGAATTTAATATTTGATAAACGTGGAATTTTCAAAACAGTAGAAAAGGGAGTTTTCAATGGATGATGATGAAACAGCTAAATAAATATTTAGACTTTAATTACACCTATATCAAAAATAAATTCCATTTGAAGATTCAAATCTAAAAAATTGAAATGAAAGGAAACACAGACAGCTGTTTATATAACATTAGGATGTATATCTTTAACATATCACCAAAAGCAGAAATCACGGGATAATAGATATTCATCTAAATTTAAAATGCAATATTTCTGTATATCAACATCATGAATTAAATTGGTACATATCTGAAAAAGGACAAAATGTCTGCAGCATACAGAATAAACAAATGGTTAGTGGTTTTAATATATAAAGAGCTCTTAGTAATCAGTAAAAAGTGAACACCCCCAACAGAAGAATTAGCAAATGCATTCATTCATTCAATAGAAGTTTGTTGTGCACCTAATATGTATCAAATATTGTGCTAGGGGCTGAGAATACAACGCTGAAAAATCTAGACATCTTCTCTCATACATTCTAGTATGAGAAACAGACCCCCCCCCCCAAAAAAAAGCAAATAAATAAATAAAGTTACAAAATGAGAGAAGGGATTTGAGAAACACAGGAAACAAAGAACTGGGATGGCAAATGGGAGGGGGGTTGGAGACTACTTTCAGTTGGCTGCTTGGAGCAGGCTTTTCTCTGAACACTGCGGTTAGCAGTAATCTAAGGGGTCGCGTTGTGGTAAGGGAGAGGGAAGCTGTGAGGAGCAGCCTTATTAAGCCCCTGAGGTGCAGAAGGGATCTGGGCAGGTTGGAGGTTCCAGTGTGACTGCATCATAGTGGGCAACAGAGAGGAGCAGAGGTGGCGCTGGAGACCCAGGCAGAGGTCAGATGCTACAAGGCTGGGTGAAGCTGTGGAGGGAGGTTGGATTTCATCCTGTAAAAGCAGTAATTTACTTGGTTCAACTTTTCAGAGGGGTCATTGTTGCCACACCATCAGGAATGTACTGAAGGTAGTCAAGAGCGGTGGCAGAGAGCTGACCAGGCAGGACTGGCTGTCACAAGAGTCAGATGGGAAAACAAACAAACAAACAAAAATGCATATACATATATATATGTTAGGACAAAATGATGGCACTGAACATGGAAAGGAGCAGACAGATTGCAGACATATTTGCAGGGTGAAACTGATCGGCTGGACTGGCCTATCTGACATAGGGGACAGAAAGATCAAGGATGATCCAGGTTTCTGGCTTGAGTAACTGGGTGAATGGTGGTGCTATTTATTGCAATAGGGAAGATGAAGAAACCGATTTGGGGTGTGAGTGAGGAATTAGATATTGGAAATGTTGAATTTGAGAAATCTGAGTCATCCAAAGGAAGATAATTAAGGAAGCAATTAGATATGTGAGACTACAGCTTAGAGGAAAAGGTCTGGGGGGGAAAGCATACATTTGAAACTCATTAGCATAAAGATGATACTTAAATCTGTGGAAAATGATAAGATTATCCTGAGAAAGAACAGAAAGGAGGGACCAGAATAGAGATGAGAAACCCTAACTTTTAAAAATTAGGCAGGAGAATATCAAATATAAAACCAAGGACCGATCAGTGAAGCCAAAAGAAAACCAGGAGTGAACACTGTCTTGGAGACAATGTAAGGAATCAGAAAGTGGCCAAACGAAGCAGAGGTGAGGACAGGAATTCGCCCTTTAGACTGGGTAATGTGGAAGTGAGCAGTGACCTTAACAAGGGCACTTTCAGGGATGACAGTGGAGACATGCCCTGAAATAGAAGATCAGAAAATGGAGACAACACAGGGCCGGCATTTTTGGAGTAGTGGGTAAGGCCTCCACCTATGGTGCCAGCATCCCATATGGAAGCAGGTTGGAGTTCTGGCTGCTCCACTTCCAATCCAGCTCCCTGCTAATGGCTGGGGAAGCAGTAGAAGATGGTCCAAGTGCTTGGGCTCCTGCACCCACATGGGAGACCTGGAAGAAGCTCCTGGCTCCTGGTTTTGGATCGGCCCAGCTCCAGCGGTTGTGGCTGATTGGAGAGTGAAACAGCAGAATTAAGATTTTTCTGTCTCTCCCTAACTCTGCCTTTCAAATACAAAAACAAATATTTAAAAAAAAATAAATAAAATGGATAAAGTCAACAAATAAAGTCAACGCCACAAAGAGATATGTTTACAAAGAAGAGTTGAAAACAGTTCATCGATGGAGAAGATGTGCACAAGCCGAGATCTGGAAGACACGGACACAGAACTTGTCTGCTAGCTGATGAGAACGACCTGTGGAGGGGAGGGAGGGCTGACGATGCAGAAAAGGGGAGAGGGCAGGAGCGCATGGCGTCCGGAACACACGAGGAGGGCTTGGTTTCTAAGCTTCCTCTATGCACAGGGAGACGGTCACCAGAGAGCTAGTTTGGAGGGTCCTGCGGTGGCCGAGATGAAGTTTGTATGACGTGGCTTCTGCTTTCTCAGGGAGACGTGAAGTAAATGGGGAGAAAGGAATCAGAACATCGCGGGGAGATGAGAAGGTAGAATCGGGGGGCCTAGAAGTGGGGAGCTGAGGCTCTGGTAGGAACAACAGCACCAGTCTGAGGTTTGAGATAGTGGATTCAGAGTAAAACGAGTTGGTCGAGTTGTATGATTTTCTAGAAGAAAACAGTCAGTTGGTCCTGTCAGGCCCATGGAAGGTAGATGGCAACGTTTATCCAGGGTTGGATTTTGTCAGGAAAGTTAAGTCCGAATAAATTGAGATTCAAGTGTGCGGACAGCATTGTACTTCAAGGAGAATGGACCATGGAATCCAGGCTAGACAAGGAAGTGGACCCAAGGCTGGAGCTGATCAGGTAGTGGTGGAAATGAGGTTAAACAATTAGCTGTCGACGCGCAGGAATGCGGGATGGAAGATGGTGACAGAGCGGAATGTTTTAGTTCAGGTCCAGATACCAGGACAGGATTCGACCTGCAAGTTTTTACTGTGGGAACACCTGGAATGGATAAAGGGGAGGAGGCCTTCATACTGTAAGACAGGTCTGACACCTAACGAAAGGAGTGGGGAATGGGCAAGAAAGCCTCGTGCTGCGAGATTGTAAGACGGTTCTGGCCAGGCTACTGGGAGTCCCCAGGCCAAACTGCTCATAAGGAGTCCTGAATATCGTATGAACCAGCCAGAACCAATACCCTTGTTGTGCTCGGTCCCTGGAGCCGGGCAGCCCAGGAGGAGGAGGCCTCAGTGCAAGTCCAATAGTGGATTCCTTAGGGCAGGAGATCCGACAGGTGCATTCCCGGGGTCACCACAGACAAGACTGTACAGAGCAGCAGCAGGTGCTAACGACGACCAAGGGCTAGAACCGTGGGAACAAGAACTGAATCCGAAGGGAGATGGTCGCTGGAGATGAGTCTACAGGAAGGAGGGGACCGGAGGCCGGAGTTCGAGTCCAACCCTAGTTGTGAATTACACAAGGCCAGGTTGTGTCACCCACCACGACAGTCTTGGGGGACCTGGGCAATTATGAAAACCATCTTCGGGCGGAAGGCAGCAGTGGGGCGGGGAGGGGCTGGCGACACTACGAGGGTGTGAGGTGCAGCAGACTACAGTAGGAGTTAGTCTTTGAAGAACCAACAGCAAAAGACACTGACCAGGAAAAAAAGCAAGTCTATAAATTACGAGGGAGGAAAAGGAGTGGATGGCATTGTCCAGTGGCAAGATTCTCAGAGAAGCCGGGGCTTTGGCAGGCAGGGCGAAGTCGTGCTCCGAGGCCTCCCCCGCAGCCCGGCCCCTAAGGCACGCGGTCCTTCGGAGGGGCTTGGCGGGAAGGCGTCCTGGGCCACGCCGGGTTCCGGGAGGGCGTGGGGCTGAGCGCGGCCCGCGGGCAGGCGGAGGACACGGGGAAGTGGCGACGACAGCGCTCCCCGAGGGCCCGGGGCCGGCCGGCGCTGCCTGCGGAGGCGCCTGAGGTACAGCGGCTGTGCGGCGTGCGGCCGTGGTGCGGGGCGCTCAGGGCGCCGCGGCTTTGCCGAGCCCCCGCGCCGCGTGCTGGCGCTCCCGGGCGGCGGCGCCGCGGAGCTTGGCGCGGCAGCTGGCGGCGGCCTGGCGCGTGGTGACGGCGCCCGCGGGCGGGCAGCGGCTCCCGGGGGCGGCCGGGCGCAGGGCGGCGGCGCTGCGGGACGACGGCTTCGCGAGGCTTCGGCCCGCACGGGCGGCAGCGGTCCCCAGGGAGGAAAGACAAAGACACGCCGGTTAGCAACGGGCAAGGAGAGCGCGGCGCCTCTCGGCTCCCCAAAGCGCCGCGGTCCCCAGCGGCCGCGAGCCGCCCCTTCCGCCCCACAGGCTGTCGGCCGGGCTGGAACTGCGGGTCCGAGGAGACGGCGGCCAACCGAAGCCTCCCACGAGGCTTTTGGGAAACACGTCAAAACCGGCAACATTTTTTAAATGCTTTGACCCAGAAATCCTCATTTGAGAATTCTCCCCTGAGGCGAATACATGCAAGGTTTTTCACGCAAGGTGCTAAGGTCAGTATCCCACCCCGAGGTCTTCTAAAACTTTCTGGAAAATACATCTTATCAAAAAAAAAAAAAAACAACTTTGCACGGATTTTCAAGTTTTTGCACCAAAACAAACAATTTCATGTCTCCACGAACTTTTTGAAGTACCCTCGTATAACAGCAATTAACAGAAGTTTTTAAAAAAAAAACACGGGACAAAAAGAAAATGAAAGAAAAAGAAATGGAGTATCTCCTACCTGACAAAATAACGTATTGGCTAGGCTTTCATGTTTTTCTTACAGTGGATCCTAACAGGGTACTGAAACAAGGCTGTGCAATAATACCTAGTGATGCGAGAAAGCATTTATGTCGTGTGTGCATGTGCGTGTGCACGGGTAGTGAGGGCGGCCGTGTGGACACACACCACGCGGGTGACACACACCACGGGGAGCAGCACACCCGTGTGCCCAGTGCTCACCCCCGGGTGATCTGGCTGCAAGTCCTCTTTACTTTCCTCTTAGTTATAGTTCCCAAACTTTATACACATTTTTATAATAAAAATGTTAACTTACGCCACTCTTTGTTCCCATTCTATCTTTACCCCAATTCAAATTCAGGACAGTAGTGTGGGCTGTGAAGCACAGCTGTGGACATCCAAGGATTTTAAAGAACAGAGCCCACAACAACGACTTATCTTCCATACAGAGTTGTAAGTAAATCTCAGTTACAGAGCAGTTACCCTTCAACCTTACCCTCCTCAAAGCTACTGTCTTCGGTGAAGTTATACCTTATTTTACTTATTATTATTTCTACCTGGAGGGAGGAAAGTTTTCTGAACTTCTAACAAACATAATTTGATGTGTAACTTCCACAAATTTGGAAACACAAAATTTGCTTTAAAATGAAACAAAGTTACCATACTTTTGGAATAAATGTTTACAATACTAATGTTTTATAATTCAATAATATTCTCTTGAGTTTGAAAGAGTAAAAACTAAAATGTTGCACTGAAGTAGTCTAAACTTCCTGGTCTTCCAATCATAACACATTCAAAATTTTAATTTATTAATATCTAGGGAGTCTGCTAAATCTTGTTTCAGAAAAATGAATAAATGTGATAATAAGGTTATAATACAATATAGAGGATTTCCAGGAATTTATTATTAAATTGACAGAAGACTCTTCATAAGTTCCAAAGGTATTTTAAGCCATCAAAGTTGTGAGACTGATTTTATTTAGTGATCAGTAAATCTTTGTTTATTGGACTATTACTTAAATAGATGATGACCTAATGAATCACCTCATCCTCTCCCAGAACGGAGGCACTGGATCTTGGAATACCTTTTAGTAAAAAATGTGCAAAAGACATAAAACTTAGAAGAAATCCTAAGAAGTCGAAAGCCTGTGCTAACTGCCCTGAACAAAATGAAGGCTATGGGGGATTTTTATAAAGTTATCGTTTCTCAAAAGCCTTCTTGCTCACCAAATGATTTAACAAAACAGGATTACGTGCAGGTAAGACAGAAAAACCTTTATTATTGGTGCTATATCCAGCTTTCATTATCCATAGGATGGTTTCAATTTGATTCAACATTTCTGGAGTGCCTGATGTGTCTTAGGCACTGTGCTCAGACACAAAGAACTAAAAAGATAACAGTTTCCCATCTGAGAAGACCCAGAGGATGCCTCAGACCCTGGGGCTAACCTGAATCCCTAAACCAGTCACAGTCCTGCCCACGTTCTTCACGTGAGCTTTCTCATTTCCTGTCCTTCCTTTGCTCAGAGTCACCCAGAACACAGCTCTGTCTCCACTAGCTGAATCAATAGTTTCTAACCGTACAGGGGAGTTTTGCAAAGACCGGCATGAGATTCTGACTAAAGATAGGAACTTCCTGCTCCAGGAACATGTAGAGAAAATCCTTGATTCCACTAGAAACCGACTCCCTGAGCAGATGCAATCTATAAAACACAGTGTTTACAAAGGATTATGCCTCCCTTACCTTATTATTTTTTCATACAAGAAAAATGTTCACTTCCTGGAAAAAAAATTTCAAAAATTCTAACTGCTCTTAGTGAGTCCCAGTAAGACTTGTTTTAAATGAGTTAAAGGTGGGATGCAGCCTTTGACACAGCAACACATACTTTATCTTTGATAGTCACAAATATTCCCCTGCAACACCAAGTGCTAAAGTCCTTAATTCACAAAGCTAAGCAGAACTGAGAGCGGAGTCCCAAAGGATGCTGTGCCAGGGTAAGGGAGCCTGTTCACTGTAACACCAAACTCCTCCAAGACTTTCAAGCTAAGAGTCAAGTCACATTACTTCTTCTGCCTTCAGAATCAAGTTAGTATCTCTGGAGTCAGCAAGCTTCTGTCTAGTGGAGAAAAAAATCAGATTCTGGTTGCTACTTCCTGGCAATCTCTCCTGGAAAGTAACGTGGCACAGTGACGTGCAGCAAGCCTGGCCTCTGGCCTCACAGGTGCACCACCTGCCCTCACAGCGCTAGGATTTTCTTTTCCTTCCTTTTGAATATTCACTTGAGACAGAACGAGGGCAAGAGCGAGAGTGAGAGTGAGAGAGATTAAGATACTGATAGTCTTTACAGTTTCCAAAAAAAGTATTCTAAAACAAGATTCTCCTTTGGTGACATAGAAGGCACATGAAAACATGAAGCTGGAAGTACTGAGAGGTTTAAGTAAGTTTCATCCGGTTGCATGCTCCCCATTTTCCCCCCAAGTCTGGAGTTAGTGATGTCATTTGACAGAAGTATTGCCTCGATTGCCCTTCATGGACCACATTTAAGAACCTCTGAGCCAAATTAAATTGGCTTGTCATTCCCTTAACATACTATATTTATATAACTATTTTTCACCTCTGCTTTTGTTCCTGGCATTTCACCCATCAAAAAAGTGCTTTCTCTCTCCTTTTATCTATTCAAATACTCTCCATCTCATGATCCAGACCAAAGCTAGTCTCTTCCACTGAACTCCGTATCACTGCAAGCTGACATCTTGTGTCCCTCTTCCAATCTCCTACCAAGGTTGCTCTGACACCACCAGATCACAGTACACCATAACCTGTGTTTTTTACAACATACAAAGAGCTGTGGCCAATTCTCCCTGTTCCCCAATTTATTTTTCCATTCTTGAAACAATAACTCATCTTCCCGATGGATGTAGAGGGGAAGGCTAATAATGCTTATTGTTGCTGGAGTAACCAACTAATTTATCTGAGTCATTCCTTTCTGCACTCATTTTCACACAAAATGTTTTATCAGCTGGGTACTTGTCAGATCTGTGTCACTGCTGACAGCTGAGTTCACCGTCATCCTACCTCTGGCCATGGGTTTTCAATCATTACCTCCCAAAGCCATAGACATATTTCCCTTCTAAGGATTCAGATGCTGCTACCACTTTCAAAATAGCTTCACACTCAGAGAAAGAATTTAAGCAAAGCTTGAAATGAAGATGAGCACAGTTATTCAACAGAAAGGGCCACAACTGGCATCATCTATGCAAGTAAGATAAAATCAAATGGATTCGGGAGCTGAGCAGGAACTTAAAGATCATCTCTTTCAAGAGATGCACATTACAAGTGAAAGAACCATGGGAAATGGAGCATTTCAGAGCAAGAAACTGAAACTTTAAAATAACAGAGATCTCATACACAAAGTAGGTGAAAAAATCACAAAGAGGCAAAGGTATTGTCCTACACAACTCATGAATTCAAACACTGAGGATCTATGAAGTAAATAAAAAGAATTAAAGAACAAAAATAACTCAGAACATAAAAGATGAGAGTGATCAATCATCTATAGAAATGGCCCAAAAGGCTGCTTTGACACTGGAAGTAACACAGGGTACTTGGACTCAACACCAGTCACACTCACGAGTAGTTATTATTTACGAGTATTTACTATATGCCAGGCATTGGACTAAGTCACATACATTTGCTCAATTTTATTAACCTGTAATTAAGAAAAATGGGTTGAAGGAGATAGTCTATTTACCTCTGAAATAAACCATGAAGGAAAAGTTGGACATGTTTCTATACCCTGGAGCAGAAAAGGTGCTCTGAAAATTCAACAATATCTGGTCTAAGTGGCAGCTGTATCCCTATGAGAAAGATGAATGTAACAGTCATCTGATTCAATGCTCATCAAGCACCATTCTGGTTATAATTTAGTTTTCCATGCTGATTTCCCTACTAAGAGAAAATACACTGAACCATAAACATCCTGGCTTCTTCACTGTAAATTAAAGAACTGGCAATGTGGTACTTACACACCAGTACCTATCAGGGTGATTAGAGTGAGACAGCCCTCCAGTACCCAGTCACCTCTCCAGATGAACCAACGATCAGGACAAGTCTTAGAAAGTAGTTGCTATGCGAGTGCTAGCTGGGAGGTCAGGCAAGGCAGCTGGTCTGCTGTTGTACTGTTCACCTTTGAACCACAGTCCCATGTGGTCACACACACACACACAATCAGAGAGAGAGAGAGAGAGAGAGAGAGAGAGAGAAAATCATTCAATCAGAAATAGAAGGAGGAACAAAATAGTGTTGTTTCTCCGTGCTCCAGAGCACTACTTTGTGAATCTGGAGTTTAGTTTTTACAGGAGAGAAGGCTGAAGGTTTTGTTGTTTAGTTTTTTAAAATGCAAAGAAGTGTTTATTTTGCTTTTCAAAAGAATTAGCCAATCTAAGCAACAGGAAAAAAAAGATTTTGACACATAAACTTTTATCAAATACTAAATATCAAAACATTTCATATGTCTGCAAAGATACGCAATATGTGGTTACTTCGGGATTTTCTGTTTAGGGTGCTTTGTCAGCTTTTATTTTCTGATTTTATCGCCATGGAAGAGAGACCTATCAATCTAGCAAGTTCCTACTATACAGATCACAATTCTTGACAAGACTTCAGTTCACTCTCTTACACCAAGAATTCCAATGTCAAAACACAGTAAGACCTTAGTACCTTGTGCTCAGGGTTGAGGATAACACACGTTAACAGCTGCACTAACGCTATGAACCTCAAGGATATGATCTTAACTTGTTCTACTGAATTTTAATTACTGTGTTGATGTTATGAAAATATACTTTGTCTGATTAACTTTTTTCCAGTCGCTGGTTGGAATTATAATATTACTGGGTTTTTTTCCCCAATAGAATTACCCTATAAACAATACATTGAGAAGTACTGCCATCTTTAGGAAGAATGCAGGGTTGCTGACTAATTAACTATCTAAAGCAAAAATCAAATATAATCCTATCATAGATATTTGGCATGGGAAACGTATTTTTATATAGATTTGTCTCTGTGACACAACTGTTCCATCAGATCTAAAATCAAGCAGTTCTAAAAGAATCTCAGAAAAATAAGCCAGTAAAATTATAATGACAAGTTATATTGATAAACAAGCTCACAATGATCAAAACTAAAGGTGTGTTTTTATAGATGATCATGGATCATATCAAGATTAAAATAATAAAATATTAAAATAAAACTGGAGAAATAAACGAGAAACCATTTCTGTAATTTGCATGAGAGACTGGAGATTTAAAACTTTAGAAAATGAAACAGACATTTGTGGTTTGGTATTTGCCATATCTTTGCTTCTCAGAGCTCTGAGATAAACTGACTGGTTTATACACATCAGATAAATTTTTACTTAAATCTAAAGGTAAACTAATTTCCCTGGAAACATCAACTGCCATTTCTTTCTCAAACAAAAAAGTCAGTACCTCAGTTAGCTATTTTGGGTAACTATCAGCAAAGTTAATAAATTTCTCGTTATTTTTTCACTTCAACATTATCATAAAATGGATAATCATGATCCCTCTCTCTCTGAAAGAAATACGAAATATTACATTATGCTGCAAAGGAGGTGCTACCATGATATACTAGAAATGAAGAATTACTTAATACTCCATTTATACCAACAAAAAACGACTGTCTCAATGATAGGCAGTATCATAAAATGGAAAGCTCAAAGATCAAGAAATAAAAAATGCATCGGTTATACAATTTCCAGACATATTATTAAACATGTTAAAAAAAAAAAGCAACGTATGGAAAAGTGTATACAGCATGCTACCATTTGCATGAAGAGAAAGGTATACATTTATACGGTTGAATGCAATAAAACAACATCTCTTAAAAGCCCATGAAACTGATAACTTCTGCCTCTGAGGAAGGAAATGAGAACTGAAACATGGGGTAGGGAGAAAACTTACCTTTCACTGTACTCCTCTTTTTGTACTGTTTTTGGTTTTTCAGATGTACATGTCATTACCTAAGAAAATGATCTTTAAGAGACAGCTGGCTTCTATTCCTGACTTCTTCATTAACCACACATGTGACCTCACATAATCACTTACCTCGATTTTATCCATTTTAAAATGAGATCATACTCAAGGTCTAGATTTCCCATCTACAATTCAATAGAATTATGGCTCAAAAGGAGGTGTACACAAAATTCCACATAGTGAAATTTAAAAAAAATCCTTATTTTGCAGTGATTTACATGTCATGATATTATAATTATTTACATTTCTGCTGGCTCCATTCTCTCAGGCTGTAAAACAACATAATAAAAGCAAGAGAGTTTGGGAAGAAAATTCAGGTTTGTGGACTTGATGGTGTTCCCCTTCTTTTTATTGTGTCAAAAGTAAAAATCTGCTTGAATGATTCCTCTTTTTTAATATATACAAACTATTATTTCTAAAAGGTCACTCTCAAAACATTTTGATAAATAAATATTGAAAATAAATGTAAAGAGGTAGAATTTTTATGATTTTTTTATGAGTTTCAAAATAAATCCTGAGATAGGAAAAAGGGGAAAAATCACTTCCTGTATTCTCCTTAAATCATCCCAAGAATCTCATAAAATCATCTATAATCTTCCGAAACAGAAGATACTACCAGAACCAGAGGAGGGTAGCCAAGAATGGACCAACACAAGGCTTAGACATGAAGACTTGGGAAAAGAAGAAAACTGAAACTTACACCTTACAGAACACAATGGATGCAGACAGGCCCAGTGGCCCACTCATTCATAACCCTACATGCTATCTGGTGAAAACACTAGTCTTGAGTCTCAAAGGACATTGCGTCTAATCATGGGGACAACATAATTAATAATGTAAAAATAACACAAAGGATGAACGTGAAAAATAAATGGTAAGGCAGAAGATGTGAATTCATCAGAGGAGGAGGTCACCATGGTTCAAACTGTCAAGAACAGATTCATAAAAAAAGACAATGGAGTTTATATAACAATCAAAGTGAAGGCACTGGCATAGGCAAAATGAAATTAGCAAGAGAATTCAGTCTTTGAAGGATAGTAGCAAAGTAGTAGTTGGTAGTAGGATGATTATTTTAGTTTGTTGTAGTGTGATTCTAAACAGTAACCTGGCTAAATATGCCAGAAATTATTTTTAAATATGTCGCTCCCTCTCTTCGTGGAGGAACGACACTAAACCCTGCCTAGGCTTCATATCCGAGTCACGGCACCATTTTGTCGCTCCCCCTCTTCGTGGAGGAACGACACAGGACCCTGTGCTGTTCTTTCGTCTGCTCGGCCCTCCCCGGGTTTGCTGCTGGTTCTTCCCGGGTTGGCTGCCGTCCCTTCCACCTCCGTGGAAGGGCGGTTCCCCCTGGCCACTTTCCCCACTTCCGCGGGGGAGCGGCACACCGCCGGCCGGCTCTCTCGGGGGCTGCACAGGTGTTCCTTCAGATAGATGTTCCCCTTAGATGTTCCTGGTGCATGTTGTCTCTCTCCTCCTTTATAGTCCTCTTCCACCAATCCCAACTCTGCTACCCACACACCGAGTACGCTGCTCTCCTCCAATCAGGAGCAGGTCCTACAGTTTATTGGTTGAACTGGAAGCAGCTGTGTAGAAGCTGTTTCCTCCCTTCTCAGCGCCATATTGTGGGAGAGCAGATGCATAGAATAAGTCTTAATTCCAGTAACTTAGTCTAGTCCGAGTTGCTCCCAGTTGCTCCCCACAAAATATTACTTTGAAAAGTTTTCTTTATAGAGTACTACATAGGGAGCAAGAGTTTAGCCTAGTTATGAAGATGCCTGCATTCCACATTGGAGTGCCTGGGTTTCATTATCAGCCCTGGTTCCTGACTCAGCTTCTGGTCACTCCCTGGGAAGCAGGGACAATGACTCAAGTTACTGGGTCCCCACCACCCAGATGCAAAAGCTGGGTTGAGTTTCTGACTTCCAGCTCTGGTTCCTGCTCTGGTCCCAGCCCAGCCCCAGCTGTTACCATAATTTGGGGATTGAATCAGTCTCTCCCCAGACTCCCTTCCTCCCCCCCCAAAAAAAGGTTTCTCCATAGGAGTGATGACATGCTAGTAATATATCCAAACTGACTGACTATGCTTAAGTACAAGATCAGCATACATTTAGATTCGACTCTGTCATAGGGCAGGATCCTTACATATGAGAAAAACTATACTTATACATGATGTTTGGCAACCTCTTCCAGTATTTTCTTACAGGTACCTAATATTATTTCCTATCGCAACCTTCTTGCTCAGGAGCCAGCTCCACCCAAAAAACACAAAGCCAGGAAATCAAGAAGTGCCAGTTTTACTTTTCCATTGATTACATTTGTGAACTGGGGCCTAGTTGATGAAATAGAATGGTGTGAGTTTTGCTACCAAACATTTGTGAATTAAAGTAAAATTAAAAAAAAAAAACTATCTTCTATCAGTGATCTAATGATCTTATAAAACTAAAGAAATACCGTATAACCACTTAGTAACTTTTGGCAAAATACACAATGTAAACTCAAGGTATTCATTATCACATGGATAAAGAATGTGTGTTCTTGATAACACACTGATATACCTAAGAGTTCTAAACAAAATTTATCTCTAAAATGATGGAACAGGGAAAGAAAGAACATCAACCAATATAAAGAAGCTACTCCGGCGCCTCAGCTCAATAGGCTAATCCTCCGCCTAGCAGTGCCGGCACACCGGATTCTAGTTCCGGTTGGGGCCCCGGATTCTGTCCCAGTTGCCCCTCTTCCAGGCCAGCTCTCTGCTGTGGCCAGGGAGTGCAGTGGAGGATGGCCCAAGTGCTTGGGCCCTGCACCCCATGGGAGACCAGGAGAAGTACCTGGCTCCTGCCTTCGGATCAGCGCGGTGCGCCAGCCGCAGCGCGCTGGCCGTGGCGGCCACTGGAGGGTGAACCACCGGCAAAGGAAGACCTTTCTCTCTGTCTCTCTCTCTCCCCCTGTCCACTCTGCCTGTGGGAAAAAAAAAAAAAAAAAAAAAAGCTACTAAATGAAGTCTTCAATGTAGAAAGTACCTAAAATTCTATTCTGTTGTCCATTTTTATTATAATTTTTCTAACACTTAAGTACACATATTACCTTAGTCAATAATCTATTAGTAATTTACTGAGATGTGACTCCATATACAGAGCTTGCCAGGAAAAAAAAAAAAAAACATTTAAACAAATTAAGAGGAAGATTTGAAACTAGTATTAAAATCAGTGGTTAATACAAAGGCACTTCTAAGAATTCATGGAAAATGGAATTAAAAGATGTTTTATTTTGGTACAAAACTTTTGAAATCCATGCACAGAAGAGGCCTTCACAATGGCCACAGAATATATTATGAAAAAAATTATGCAGATTTCAATAACTTCTATCAAAATAAAATTACCTTTTAATTCTATTTTACATGAACTTTGTGAAGTACCTTCATACCATTCTGTGCTAGTTGATGACAATATTAGGCTTTTATGCTAATCCCTATTAGCAATTAAAAGTTCAAACAACAAGGAAAATAAACCATTTTCAACACACCAAAAGTTTGCCTCTTTTCCCCATTTCACTATACATCAAACAAGAAAACCTTAGCTATCTCCTCTAGTTCAGATCTGTCAGCATTCCTTATTACTTATTTCAGTTTTTAGGAGTCATAACTTATCCATGAAACTTACTCTACTGAAACTTGACATACAGTCTCCCAGGAATTCTTCCCTTTAAAAGCAGATTTTAAAAGTTATAAAAAAAAAAAAAAAAGGCAAAAAACTGGATGGCTTTCTGTATTCAATCAATAGTTTCAATCTCAAGCAGAGCAGACTTCAAAGTCACTCTGTACACCCTGGTAAGCAGCCACTGGCCTGTGGGTATAGGGGGCAAACAGGCTGTTGCTTTTCAGTCTCGGGAGGACAAAAATTTCCATTTGATTTCTAGTAGTTATCTGGATGATAAGATCAAGAAAAGTCCTACTGTTAGGTTCCTCCTTCAAAAAGGGGGTGAAGGGGCTCGCGCCGTGGCTCACTTGGTAATCCTCTGCCTGTGGCGCCGGCATCCCATATGGGTGCCAGGTTCTAGTCCTGGTTGCTCCTCTTCCAGTCCGCTCTACGTTGTGGCCCAGGAGGGCAGTGGAGGATGGCCCAAGTGGTTGGGCCCTGCACCAGCATGGGAGACCAGGAAAAGCACCTGGCTCCTGGCTTTGGATCAGCGCAGCACCAGCCATGGCGGCCATTTGGGGATGAACCAACAGAAGGAAGACCTTTCTCTCTCACTCACTCTCTGTAACTCTGTCAAATAAATTTAAAAAAAAAGGGGGGGTGGTGAAAAGGAAAGAAACTAGTGAGGGCCATAAGAACATATACGACAATGCAGCACCTACTGTTTATTATTTTAAGTATTCACCAGCCCAAAAAGTGCATCTTTGCCAAGTAAAATTAATGTGTTTCAACTATTTGCTCAACTTCTAAGAACACCTTGTTTTCCCTTGGACTCAGGCTGTGGATACTAAACTCCTCAAGTTGATGGCATGGGTCATGTTGGAGTATCAGAATCCCACAGGCCTGACGGCTTCCTCCTGGTGTTCTTGCCTAGATGAGCTACACCGTCACAGTTCCTGACTTTGTCAGAGGCATCAGGGCTAAAGCAAGAACTACTCCTGCACAGATCAAAGCAACGAGACTCAATAAATAAATCCTGTTTGGTCTAAGAAGGCTAATATTGTTTTATTTTTTGAAATAAGCTACTTCCTTTTTAAAGAAATATTTTTAAACAGATCTAATAGCTTTTACTTCAAAATCATCTGAAAACAACACAGTACCTAATACAACTACAACCCCAGAGCTGGCGCTGTGGTGTAGCAGGTTAAAGCCTCTGCTTGCAGTGCTGGCACCCCATATAGGTGCGGGTTCGTGTCTCGGCTGCCCCTTTTCTATTCCAGCTCTCTTCCAGTGGCCTGGAAAAGCAGTGAAAGATGGCCCAAGTACTTGGACGCCTGTACCCATGTGGGAGACCCAGAAGAGGCTCCTGGTTCCTGGCTTGGGATGGGCCCAGCTCTTTCCGTGGAAGCCATTTGGGGAGTGAACCAGCGATAGAAGACCCTTCTCTCTACCTCTCAAATAAATGAACAAAATTCTCAACAGGTACTCCTAATCTTCAAGATAGAGTTCAAACTACTTACTTAACACGTATGATCTTTCTTGATTTGGAATACACTTGTGGTTTCACATTTCTGTCCTGACCAGAAAACTTTTTCTACCAGGCCAGCTCTTTCGAAACTCAAGAACACGAATATAGGATTTATGAGATTTCTTCCCTTTACGGCATTCCCCTCCCAGAGCGCTTGAGAAGAGGAGCTGGGCTGCTCCTCTCTGCAACCTTAGCCCAACTCAGCGCCTTGCACCACAACAGGAGCTCAGAGAGCCAACCTAAGACACTGAAATCCTCTAGCTTTTGATACTTGAACATACTCAACATTAAAAAGGTTTAATTAGCTTACTATTACTCATCTGTCCCCTGATACTATTTTAAGCAATTTCATCTTCTATTCAATAAAGTTTAAGCTGCAAACTTTCATCTCTAAAAGGCAAATAAACATCTCATTTCAAACACAACTAGTCCTGCAAGTAATAAACTCTTTAATTAACATGTGACACAAAGGCTTACATCACGAACAAGGATAAAAAGGAATCTGGGTTAATTCATTCTAGCAAATACCTGTTTGCCTGCATACCTAGGGTACCACCTATGCATCACTAAGAAGTAAACAAACACGCCTGCCAACACCCACAGCCCCTGAATCAGCTGTAGTCACATCAGCAAACCAGCTTCCTATGGTCAGCCCCAGTGAGACCTGGGCTATTTTTAATTCTTAGGAGCAAAGATAATATGGTTCAAGGCTATAAAGCTATTTCCACCCCTATATTGACCATATAAAACTAAAAGTAATAATGAAGAGGACCTGGAAACAATGTTTTTAAAAAAATTTTGAATGCACAAAGTTACTTTAAGAATTGAGTATTTCAAAAACTAAAATTGTCAGTTAATGCCTAAATACCAATAAACAAAACTACTCCTAACAATAGTATGCTGAAAATAAAACACATGCAACCTTCAGAGAGTCGAGTTTTATTTTTAAGGAGACAACTTGCTTCTACATGTATCTGTCTTTTACTTGACCTCAAAAGACCATAGCTGACAGGAGGTATGGACATGAGAAATGACTTTCAGATTCACATTTATCATACATCTGATGGTAATGAGAAAAAAGACAAAAATTCACCTTCTATGTACTGAAACTTTAATGACAGGGAATATCCAACACAAAACTATTTTAGACTGGATCTCAAGCCCATGAAATTCATGAAATAAACAAGAGTAGGTACACCTATACTATTTAAAGAAAAAAAAAATCTAAAATGCAGGGGGCTGTTATTTACAGCCTTACTGCTCAGAGCAAGGATCAGCATGGACATCACATGGAGACTTGCTGGAACTGGAAAATCTCAGGTCCTCCCCAGATGGAGTCAGAAACTGCATTTTAATAAGGTCCCATATAGTCTGTCTACATATTAAAGCTTGACGTTTTCTGGTTTATACAGTTAAGCAGTTCTGGCTAACCCATCAAATCACCTATATAATTGGTACAAAGTGCAGAAGCTTAGATTCTACCAACAGAAATTATAATCTCACAGATGTGGAGTTCAATAATTTTATGTTTTTTAATTTTCATAGGCAATTCAAATTCATGCCCTGGTTAATCAACCAACCACCAGTCTAACCAAGGAAGTTTTGGCTTTACTAGAGTACAGAACTCCTTTATATGCCAAACTCCTCCAGGACACTGAAAACAGGATTGCAGGCATTTATTTTGTAAGAGACAAATGTTAGTTTGCATAGTTACGTATAATCCTTCATAGATTCAATGACTTCTCTCTAGAAAAGTTGAGAAGCTCAACCTAGAGGGAAGCCCTTCTCCCAAGAGACTCAAATTGGTTCCTTACTAGAGCAAAATGTATTTCAAACCACAAGGTATCACTAGCACAAATGTGATTTTTTTATTAACATGATAAAGAGTCATCCAAGAGGGCACCTTTATGCATAATAATAGCAACTGAAATAATTCAATCAACAGCAAAGTTAAAATAAAGTCAAGCCAGAACTGTGGTGTAACAAGTAAAAGCTGCTGCCTGCAGTGCCAGCATCCCATATGGGGGCTGATTCAAGTTCCAGCTGCTCCACTTCCGATACAGCTCTCTGCCGTGGCCTGGGAAAGCAATGGAAGACGGCCCAAGTACTCAGGCACCTGTACCTGCCTGGGAGACTCGGAAGAAGCTCCTGGCTCCTGGCTTCAGACCAGCTCAGCTCTGCTGCTGCAGCCATTTGGAGACTGAACCAGCAGAAGACCTCTCCCTCTCTGCCTCTCTGCCCCTCTGCCTTTTTTTTTTTTTTTTTTTTTTTTTTTTTTTTTTTTTTTTTTTTTTGACAGGCAGAGTGGACAGTGAAAGAGAGAGACAGAGAAAGGTCTTCCTTTGCCGCTGGTTAACCCTCCAATGGCCGCCGCGGCCGGCACGCTGCGGCCAGCGCATCTTGCTGATCCGATGGCAGGAGCCAGGTGCTTCCCCTGGTCTCCCATGGGGTGCAGGGCCTAAGTACTTGGGCCATCCTCCACTGCAGTCCCGGGCCACAGCAGAGAGCTGGCCTGGAAGAGGGGCAACCAGGACAGAATCCGGCGCCCCAATCGAGACTAGAACCCGGTGTGCCGGCGCCGCAAGGTGGAGGATTAGCCTAGTGAGCAGCGGCGCCGGCCTGTAACTCTGCCTTTCAAATACATAAATAATTTCTTAAAAAAATAAAATAAAGTCAAAAGTATGAGAACTAAAATATGAAAAAATACTTCACCAATTTCACTGATTATCACTACAGGCATGGAATCCAAATATGCAAATTTGTGTTTAAATTAATAAATATGACATACATTCGAATTGCTTCTCCCTGATAATGTGCAAAGACTGATGTTGACATGTTCCTGGGACAGTTTTAGAAGTCACTCAACCCCAGCCTCCATCCAAAACTCATTCCCTTCACAAATTTTGTTGGTCAAATACTGTGTCTAGGGGCCGGAGCTGTGGTACAGTGGATTAATACCCTGGCCTGAAGTGCCAGCATCCCACATGGTGCCGATTCGAGACCCGGCTGCTCCACTTCCCATCCAGCTCTCTGCTATGGCCTGGGAAAGCAGCAGGGGATGGCCCAATCCCTTGGGACCCTGCACCTGCATGGGAGACCTGGAGGAAGCTCCTGGCTCCTGGCTCTGGATCGGTGCAGTTCCGGCTGTTGTGGCCAATTGGGGAGTGAACCAGCGGATAGAAGACCTCTCTCTCTCTCTGCCTCTCCTTCTCTCTCTGTGTAACTGTCAAATAAACAAACAAATCTTAAAAAAAAAAAAAAATACTGTGTCTTAGGTACAATACTGGTCACTGAGGACAAAATGAGTGAGAAAGTGTTGTCTTTGGGACTGGCTCTGTGGCGTAGAGGGTTAAACTGCTGCCTGCAGCAACCAGCATCCCATTATGAGTGCCAGTTCGAGTCCTAGCTGCTCCACTTCCAATCCAGCACTCTGCCAATGTGCCTGGGAAAGCAGCCAAAGATGGCCCATGTCTTTGGGCTCCTGCACCCATGTGGGAGAACGGATGAAGCTCCTGGTTCCTGTCTTCAGCCTGGCCCAACTCTGACTGATGTGGGCAGCCATTTGAAGAGTGAATCAGCAGATGGGAGATTGACTCCCCCTCCCCTTCTCTGCCTTTCCCTTTCTGTAAGTCTGCATTCAAATATATAAGTAAATCGTTTTTAAGTGTTCAAATAAATGGGTAATTAAAAAACATACTAGTAACTGTTATGAAGCGATAGGGAGAAGGTGGGCACACACTTCTGGGTGATGGGGAAAGCTTCCAGGGGGTGAAGAGTCCCAATGGAGGGAAGGTGACAAAAGGGGAGTCTAAGCCTGGGCAGCAGGGACTTGAAAAGAGCATTGCTAAAGACGATGCACTTTAGAAAGCAAGTCACTGTGGCTTCCGTACAGGATGGCTGACTACAGAGGCACAAAGGAGAAGAGGCGTCACCTGGAAAGCTATGTCTTATTGCTGGTACAGGTATGAGACAGAGGTGATCTAAACTAAGAAAGGGCTAGGGGATCAGACACAAATAGTGGACGGATTCAAGGGTCAGGGAGCAGAGGCAGCAGACTAAGAGGACGACTAAATGCTGTATGTTGTGGGTAGGGAGAAGCCAAGGACAACTTTGGTATTTGTAGCTTGAATATTCAAGTAGCACACCTTTGTGGAAAAGGGACCATACAAGGAAGTAGAGGTTTTAAGTAGAGTTTTTAATATGGTGACTGAAAAACCTTCACATGAAAATATCCAAGAGTGAGCTGAGTATAAATAGGTCAGGTGAAAGACACAGAAAAGTCCAAACTACACACTGTTTCCAAGTGATCAAGTCTCATTTTTCTTCCAACCCTAAATATCTGGCATAATCCATGGCATAAAGTAGTTGCTCATGTTTAGGTAAATAAATAAATGGGCAAGTAGAAAAGTACTTTAAAATTCAATTAAGGTTAGTCCTTAAACTAAACTCATCCATTCATTACTATTTATTCATTCCCTATTTTAAAAATGTAACCTATTCTTCATGACCCTGGATGAACAAACTTGGTTGATGAAGGAAGTAAAGTGTTATCTTTTGAAAGGTTCCAATCAGCATAGTTGTATTAAGCTTCAGAAGGAAAAGCCTGAAATGTCATTTAAATACATTATGTCCTAAAATGCTGAATAAATGAGAAGCTACATACTGAACACCCCATATGACACGCGGCGTCTGACCTCAAGGAGGGCACAACGCCTACCAAGACACAATTATTCCAAGCTCCAGTTTATGAGTCACATTTCCCTCTAGAAGCTTTCTGGGAAAAACAAGAACAAAACCATGAGAGAGTATGTGGACTACGTCAAAGGTCTACTTGATTAGAATTTCCTCCGAAATGCTAACCGCCTTCGTGAGGCAGTGTCAACACTAAAACTGCTCCGATAGAACGGCCATCGAGCCTGCTTCCATTCTCTGGTAAGAGTTCAGCATCATGCCATCACTGAAGTGTGAGTCTGGGTACAGTTAACTGTTTACTCCCATTCAGGAAATCAATGTAGAAGGCAGAAGGAGGAAACCTATCACATATCTTAGAAAGGCTAGAGCTACAGACCAAGGTCTGTAAGGATGCACAGTCAAGGACCCTGTAACTCAGCTGCCTTCACTGTGTTTTATCTATTTGCCTACACTGTAAGCTATCATCTGCCAGCTCATTCAACCATTTTTAAAATTTATTTTACTTATCTGAAAGAGCAACAGAAGGGCTGGTGCTGTGGCTTAGTGGGCTAAGCCACTGCCAGCAGTGCTGGCATCTTATATGGGCACTGGCTGCTGCCCTTCCAATCCAGCTCTTTGCTATGGTTTGGGGAAGCAGTAGATGGCCCAAGTGCTTAGGCCCCTGTACCCACATGGGAGAGCCAGAAGTAGCTCCTGGCTCCATATCGGCCTAGCTCCAGCTGATGTGGCCATTCTGGTAATAAGCCAGCAGATGGAAGACCTTTCTGTCTCTCCTTCTCTCTGTCTGTAACTCTCTCTCTCAAATATATATATATATATATACACACACACACACACACACACACACACACACACACATATATATATATATATAAGAGCATCAGAGAGAAAGAGAGGGAGAAGAGAGAGAAAAAGAGGAGGGCTGGCGCCATGGCCCACTAGGCTAATCCTCCACCTTGCAGCACCGGCACACTGGGTTCTAATCCCAGTTGGGGCGCCAGATTCTGTCCCAGTTGCCCCTCTTCCAGTCCAGCTCTCTGCTGTGGCCAGGGAGTGCAGTGGAGGATGGCCCAAGTACTTGGGCCCTGCACCCCATAGGAGACCAGGAGAAGTACCTGGCTCCTGCCATCGGATCAGCGCGGTGCGCCAGCCGCAGCGCGCCGGCTGCGGCGGCCACTGGAGGGTGAACCAGCGGCAAAGGAAGACCTTTCTCTCTCTCTCTCACTGTCCACTCTGCCTGTCAAAAAAAAAAAAAAAAAAAAGAAAAGAAAAGAAAAGAGAGGAGGGAAAGAGAGGGACGGTAACAGGGAGAGAGAGACAGAGGGAGAAAGAGTGAGTCTTCCATTTGCTGGTTCACTTGCCAAATGGCTGACAGCTAGAGCTGGGCCAGGCTGAAGCCAAGAGCCAGGAACTCCCACTGGGTCTCCTACATGGGTGGCAGGGGCCCAAGCACCTGGACTGCCTTCCCAGGCATGCTAGCAGGAAGTTGGATGGAACTGGAGCAGCTGTGGCTCGAACCGGCACTCCAACAGGGAATGCTGGCATTGCAAACAGTGGCTTAACCACACCACAATGCCAGTCCCCCGCAAATATTTTTTAAACATTACCAGGTCGCAAGCACAGTGCTAGGCAGAGAATCTAAATAACTCCCCAGAACCTAACACAAATCTATCCAGTGGAAAGACATATACAAATCAGTGCCCACATAGAAGCGTAATTATGAACTGTATAGATGACAACAGGAAATGAAGAAAAGAACTACAGAGGAGACACTCTTGAGATTATCTTTATTTAGAAGAGACATGTACGCAAAGACCTGAAGGACGAGTAATCAGTCAAGTGACGAACACGCAGTAATGCCGATCTCTTCCAGAAACAGTTGACAATACATGGAAGGCAGATTAGAAAAGACGGCAGTTAAGAGCCTACTGCAATAGTGAAGGCGACAGATAAGAGTCCAAACAACTAAAGGTAGAAATGGCTAGCAGGAACCAAATGCGAAAAACCTTCAAAGGCAAGACAGATAGACATTGGTGACTGACTGGGAAAAAAGTGCAAGAGGAAGAAGTCAAGGAATTTGCCAGGATTCTACTTAGCTTAGGTAACTGGGAAGGTAGGCATGAGAACACATAAGGAAGGAGTAAGGCTGAAAGGAAAAGGTAAGTCTGGCTTATTGAAAAGAAGGTGAGCAGCATTCCACAGAATTTGACAGGCATGGGGCCAGCACTGTGGCGTAATGCGTTAAGGTGCCGCCTTTAACACCAGCATCCCATATGGGTGCTGGTTCACGTCCTGGTTGCTCCACTTCTGATCCAGCTCCCTTCAAATGTGCCAGGGAAAGCAGCAGAAGATGACCCACGTCTTTGGGTCACTGCACCCACGTCGAAGACCTAGATGAAACTCCTGAGACCTGGTTTTGGCCTGGCCCAGCTCTGGCCATTGTGGCCATCTGGGGAGTCAATCAGCAGATGGAAGATACCCCTCTCTTGCTTTCTTCCTCTTTCATAGAAATAAAAATAAATCTTTAAAAAAGATAATATGATAGATATGAATTAAATAGAGGTAGATCTTGGGAAAAAATTAACCCAAAACCACCAAATGCACATCCACACAGTGTGTGATTAATTATGGATTAATACAGTCAACACAGCACTCCTATGAGCTTGAACTTGTCTACTAGGATGGCAAAAAGGCAGGCAACACAAGCCATAGGCTAACAGAAATGAAGACAAATTCGCAGGTGAAAAAAAAAAAACTATTAAAATTAGAAAATGGAGAATGGACAAAGTAAAAGCAAAGACAGACTGTGGACTACTGACAAGCCTGAAATGGCCGGCGCCGCGGCTCACTTGGCTAATCCTCTGCCTGTGGCACCAGCACCCCGGGTTCCAGTCCCAGTTGGGGCGCCGGATTCTGTCCCGGTTGCTCCTCTTCCAGTCCAGCTCTCTGCTGTGGCATGGGAAGGCAGTAGAGGATGGCCCAAATGTTTGGGCCCTGCACCCATGTGGGAGACCAGGAGGAAGCACCTGGTTCCTGGCTTCGGATCGGTGCAGTGTGCCGGCCAAAGCAGCCATTTGGGAGGTGAACCAACAGAAAAGGAAGACCTTTCTCTCTCTCTCTAACTCTGCTTGTCAAAAAAAAAAAAAAAAAAAAAAAAAAAAAAAAAAAAAGCCTGAAAATACTTCTCGTGATGTTCCTAACCTCCTCCCTTCCTTCACTCAATATTCTCTTAGCATCTGTCACATGCCAAGTTCACCGCATTGGTGACACAAAGCACAGACAGAATTCTTGCTTGTAAACTCAAAATAATCTCATGTATTCAGCTCCTGATGTTCACCAAAAAAGCAAGCAAGCAGCCTAAGTTTTGCTACACAGAACTACATATTGGCGTTGGCATCTGGCCTACTGGCCTAAACAGTGGTTAAGACACCCACTAGTTAAGACATCCACATCCCACATTGACTGCCTTCGTTTGATAACCCAGCTCTGGCTCCCAGCTCCAGCTTCCTATTGATGCAGACCCTGGAAGCACTAATGGCTTTAGCAGCTGGGTCCCTGCGTGGGCCAACCACACAGAAGAGCTGGGTTGAGTTGGCAGTTTCTGGCTCCAGCCCTAGTGTTGCTAAGTGAACCAGTGGATGAGAGAGCTGTTTCTCTACCTCTTGATAAAAAATATCTTTTTCAAAACTATACATTGTTCAATAAGACATTTATCATGGTGACGCAAAAGAATATCTAAAGGTCAGCAAATTCTGAACATATTAATAAAATGGCATCAAACTCCAGCATAAATTAAAAGTCCATAAAATAATGATATGCTCTAACTTAATAAACTGCTGTGGACCTGGATTTATCACAGATGTTACATCTGACGTTTTATTAAACGGCTGAATTATTGCCAACAAAAAGGCAATGGACATCAAACGGCAAGATAACCAGAAACTACATACCAGAAAGTGTATCAACAGTAAAGTAATACCAATTTTAGTGATCTCTAGAACAGGGATGATTATTGAGGTCTTACTTGAACCAGGCATTAAAGTAGGTTAAGCTGGTGCTATGGCTCACTATGCTATTCCTCTGCCTGTGGCACCAGTACTTCAGGTTCTAGTCCCGGTTGGGGCGCCAGTTCTGTCCTGGTTGCTCCTCTTCCAGTCCAGCTCTCTGCTGTGGCCCGGGAAGGCAGTGGAAGATGGCCAAAGTGCTTGGGCCCTGCACCTGCATGGGAGACCAGGAGGAAGCGCCTGGCTCCTGGCTTTGGATCGGCGCAGGGCACCGGCCATAGCAGCCATTTGAGGGGTGAACCAACGGAAGGAAGACTTTTCTCTCTGTCTCCCTCTCACTAACTCTGCCTGTCAAAAATAAATAAATAAAGTAGGTTAAGTACAATATCTCACTAAACTTTTATAAATTCCTATAATAAACCTACCTAGAAGTTATTTTCTGTATTATTTTAGACAATGAAATTGAAGCTTAGAATAATTAAGTAACTAGCCCAAACTATATAGCTAGTAAATAAGGGAGTCAGGACTTGAACTTAGATCTGCCTAACCCTTAAAAATCTACACTCTACCCAACCCAACACAATGGAGAGACACCAGGCACACGATGAACCCCTGATAGTGTCTGTCATTGAAGGAATAAATAACAACATGTATCTGTAAGAGAGCTACTGCAGAACAAGCCAAAATGTGGAAGGAGAGAATGACACTTTATGAATGTTTTAAATCAACAGCTCGAACTGTGCAGCATAACTGTGGGTGTCCAGAAAACAGCAATCGACAGAATGGTCCAGAATGCTGCTACAGGAAGTGTAATATGTCTTTCTGTGTGAAGACTTCAGGCTATCTATGCGTCTACAAACGCAGACTTCAGATGATCACCGAAAGATACTTCCTGTATGTTCTGAGGAAAGGTTTCTTGACACTGAATTAACCTAGCAGTCAAGACCACAGGTTGCCTTTACCTTTAACAAGGAAGAAAACCACGTGTACCTGAAAGCTTATTGCATGCTAGCACTGTACTCTTAAAACACTCCATGTTTTATGCCACTGACTCTGCCACCACGGCCACAGATGACAGCAGTAGAGAGCACCTGTTCCCCCAGCAGCAGTCAATGTATATAGACTGGCCGGCAACCTATGAAGAGACTAGCACGGAGGATTTGTCCAACAGGCAGTGTGCCTAACTGAACCAATCAGATCTACTGTTAGAGGAATCTGGACTCAAGCTACATGGAGGACAGAGAAGGCAGGCAGCAGAAATTATAAGGCAGTTACAACCACATTGACATACTCATAGACAGTGAGGTAACTGGTTACAACAAAACAGGGCTGGCTTTAGGCAAAGCATTTAAGACTCTGCTTGAGACGCCTGCATCCCTCATGGGAGTGTCGGAGTTCAAGTCCCGGTTCCACTCCCAATGCCAGCTTCTGTTAATGAGCGCCCTAGGAGGAAGCAGGTGATTTCTCAAGTACTTGGGTCCCTGTCACACACTTGAGAGATGGAGACTGCATTCCTGGCTGTTGGCTTCAGTCTGGACCAGTCCTAGATGTTGCAGTAATTTAGGGAACGAACCAGCAAATGGAAGAAGGTCTGTCTGCCTCTCAAATGAAAAAAAAAAAAAAAAAAAAAAAGAGGAAAAGGGCTAATAACAGCAAAGAAGCAGAATATCTCCTATGTCTCTAAGAGGACAATACCAGATCAGCAGTTACACTGATTTTTTTCCTAGTTTCCCTACCAGAAGTCCACAAGGCAAAGTTATACAAATACTTCTGATTCCCGTAAGACTGGCCATATAATCCCCAGAGAAAGCTTTCTAATACTCCTCTCCTCACTACCTACATACCAAGTAAAATTTTGTGCATGCAAAGAAAAAAAAATTAAAAAGCAAGCGTGACACGGTATTTTCTGACCTAGGTGGGTGATCTGCACTCATACAACTGCAATTAGAGGACATTAACAAGAGGGTCCATACTGTGCAACCCACTTCCATCTTCAGGCATCTGTAGTTTGGGCCTTACCTAGCCCTACTCAACTGTTCAGGGGTGGAGAACCTTTTTTCTGCCAGGGGCCACTTGCATATTTAGAACATCAGCCTGCCACAGATTTATTAAATTTCAGGTCCCACCTGCGGTTGCCTTGGCAGGGCCTTTTACAGAAGGTCCACAGCCCTCACCCCCTCACCCCCACCCCACCCCTGCTAGTTCTGGAGAGAAGGGCCTTCAAAGTCTCCTACAGCTTCACATTTACAAACCATCACAACTGTGCATTTAAGAGACTTAAAAAGAGATCTAGGGAAGTTACAGGAAACAAAACCATTTCTTTCAACAGTTTCCTGCCCTTATGTTTATGTAAACCTGTGTATTAATTTCATGGCAAGTGAATCCACTCTTACAATCACAATAAAGGATACAAGACTAGTCAAGATGGACAGGCGAAGAAAGGTGAAGTTGAAAAATTACTAAGATGTTTTCTAAGGATCTAAGTCTTGAGGCTAATTCATGAGTGTTACTAGATGTGTTTGCTCTACCAAGCCCATGAGTCTATCCTATCTTCTCAAAGTCTGATCAAAGGGAAGAAGAAAGCTGGAACATCTACAAACACCCAACACCTTGCATCCCAAGGAACTCAGCAAGTACCTAACCAGAAAAAAAGCACAAATACGACAAGGTCACTCTGCTGCAGAAGCTTATAAAAACAACCCTATTGTCCTTTTCTCCAATATTATGTCCAAAATTAAATACACAAAAATTCCTTCCGTCAAAGTCCTCTTTCCCACATAATTCAACCACTTACACACACTGTGTTCCTAGTGCTTCCCTATTTTTCTTCTTAGAAGAAACATACTTCTTGGTTTTCCTTCCCATTCAAAACAAAAGCTACCAGTCACAACCACCAAGTACTCTGGGGTTCAGGCCCGCCAAGACACCTATCTACCCAAGAAGAGCTTTTGCACAGCTGAAAAAGCAGCTCTGATGAAAAGCCACAGTCCCATTTCTCAGAACTGATTAATTTTCAGGATAATTCCAGATCAGAGATGGATTTGAATCCAATTTTCAAAATCTGAACTGTGATGAGCTATATGCAGTAAGGTTCATACTGGTGTAATAATTTCTCACCTGAATATAACATCACTCTCACACCTTAATAGTTACCAGATCACACAGAGTAGGTAGAATACCCAGGTAAGATGCCAAGCCATTACTACTCAAAACATCCAAAATGGGGTGTTTATTTTGGTTTGCCTATTTTTTCAACCAGGTCCTCTTATTACTTAACTACTACAATGTTTCATGAGCCAGGAACATGCTCCAGATACCTGAACAAGCATTTGAGTATCAGAATCATTTAGGCACACAAACAAGGTGTAGGAACCCCATTACTTGAACTGAAATTCAAGACATAAGCATTCATCCAAGAGGCCGGTGCTGTGGTGTAGTAGATAAAGCCTGGCACCAGCATCCCCCGTGGGCATCAGTGGGAGTCCCAGCTGCTCCACTTCCCATTCAGCTCCCGGCTAATCTACCTGAGAAAGCAATGGAAGATGGCCAAGTGCTTGGGGACCTGCACCCACCTGGGAGACCCGGAAGTTCTCCTGGCTCATGGCTTCAGATTGGCCCAGCCTCAGCTTTTGAAACCACTGGGGAGTGAAACAGTGGATGGAAGATCTCTGTTTCTCTAACTCTGCCTTTCAAGTAAATCAATCAATCTTACTTAAAAAAAAAAAAAAAAAGGTTCATTCAAATTTAAGGGCCAGAGTTTTCTGGTTTTTAGTTCCTGAAAACTAAAATTTCTAGGATCATCGTGTTCATGTAAAAAGCAACATCAACAGCAGTCAGTTGTGTGGGCAAACTCTATCAGAGATAATAGTACTGGGACTTAGCTGAAATTTGGAACCTGCCACCAGACCACCACTGGCAGAACAGTTGATGAGTGCCGTTTCTTATCTCCCCATGACACATTCACCGAAGAAACTCCTGACTCAGCTGAATTATATTCTCTTTGACAAGCTCGCCTAACTGAATCTTTTCTTTCAAAAAGTACTACATGTATACAGGTTTTGTTTTATAAAAATATTTCAGCAATGTTTCTAAATTAATTCTTGCTCTGTGTTAGTGTTTGGCATGTGATCAGTAACATCTGCATGACAGGACAGATGCTAATGAGAATTCTGACAGATGGGCTGTTCTGGAAAGGAACCACCAAAACCAAGACTGGCTATGAAGCTGTGCAGAGCTACCTAATGCCTTTCTAAATAAAACGAGAAGCTCACAAACAAGCAGCAGCTACTACTATCTGACTGGAAGAGAACTACAGCAAATAATATAGTTGGTTGTCTTCACTGTTCCAATTTATAGAAAAGCAACAGGTAGAATCTGATGTGTAGCAATGACATTCTTTTTAATGCATAACTTTGTCTAAATTTATGTTTAATCAGTAAAAACGAAATTCCACATTTGTAAATGCTCTCTAGGTCACTTACAGTAACAACATTTACTGTACCAAGCCAGGCACTCTTGTGTTTCACAAAGATTTTTCATCTTAGCCTCAGAACAAGCCTACAAAGTGAGAAATCTCATAGCTGAGGTAACTTAGGCACAGAATGTTTTTAATTCGCACAAGGTCATATAGGAAATAATTTGTGGAATCAAAACCTTCCTTTCTTTTTTTTTTTTTTTTTTTTTTGACAGGCAGAGTGGACAGTGAGAGAGAGAGACAGAGAGAAAGGTCTTCCTTTTGCTGTTGGTTCACCCTCCAATGGCCGCCGTGGCCGGCACACCACGCTGATCCAAAGGCAGGAGCCAGGTGCTTCTCCTGGTCTCCCATGGGGTGCAGGGCCCAAGCACTTGGGCCATCTCCACTGCACTCCCGGGCCATAGCAGAGAGCTGGCCTGGAACCAAAACCTTCATCAACTGATTGGGCTCCAGATCATAAGGTAATGCAGCGAATATGCAAATGTAACATTACACTAAGGGCACAGAGTGTTGTCAGATCCAGGATCAAGTCTCTTAACTATTATGTGACGCTGAGTAAATCACAGACTTCAATTCCTGTTCAATAAAACAGGGATAATGAAGAAACAGGTCTGACTTCATAGGGCTGCCGGTAGGGTTAGGAGCACGTAAACACAGTGCACTCAGCATACAGCAATCGCAATTCCATAAATGTTCATGATTAGCTATTATTAAGAATTTTCTTTATTTCCAAAAACTCTTATCCTGACACTGGTAGTATTTTGTAAAATAAATAGGACTTCCCAATGAGAAAGTTTATAAAATTATGATGTAAAGTCCCAAAGTAAATGATACTATTCTGAGATGGAAAGACTACTACCTGCTTTGAAACCATTATCAAACATTGCTTTAGAGTGCCTGGGTATACATAAAAATATTCAAGGCACTGTACAAAATTATCAAGACACAGTCTCTGACCGTAAAGATACACAATCACGTATACTAATTCTGCTGAGTGGGCACAAGCAGCAAAACATCCAACTCTGCACTTTTCCCCAACTATACGCAGCTATAAACCCCCCTTTGCTTGTGGTGTTACACTGGAGAAAGCACATAGAGGAAGAAGCCTGAGAACAATAAACCTCCCAAGTCCAGCGCAGAGAGTTAAAGATTCTGGCAGAAATGAACTGCATTTTCCACACTATTACCCTTCCTAGTAACAGTTACAGCTATCTTGGTTCTAATGATCTGTTAATCAACCAGGCCACGAGAAGACTGGAAGCTCAAAGGAAAATGATACAGAAACAGATTATAGGGGCTGGCGTTGTGATGCAGCAAGCTAAGCTCTGGCTTGCGATGCCAGCACACCTTATCAGAGTGCTGGTTCCAGTCCCAGCTGTCCACTTTAGATTCAGCTCTCTGCTACTGTGCCTAGGAAAGCAGCAGGTGATGGCCCAACTTGGGCCCCTGCCACCCACTTGGGTGACTGGGATGTAGTTCTGGGATCCTGGCTTTGGCCTGAACCAGAACTGGCTGTTGCAGACATATGGGGGAGTGAACTAGCGAATGAAAAGATCTCTGTTACTCTGCCTTTTAAATCAAAGACAAGAGAAATTCAAGTGAGAAATGAAAAAAGCCAAAATGATTTTAGGTACAGGAAACCTGTTTTCATTTTGCATTCTACAATACGCCTAATGCCTTAGAAACAACAGAGCTGGTCCTAACATTGCTGATCCTTGCTGCTTTTCAGTCCCAAAGATCCTTTTAGCTCTCAAAGTCCAAGGGAGGGGAAAAGCCAAGTGTTTCACTTAGCATTTAAGATGCCCATATCCTGCATCAGAGCTCCTGAGTCTGACTGCTGTCTCAGGCTTCTGACTCTAGCTTCCCACCAATACAGTCTCTGGGGAGGAGTGCGGGGAAGGGCAGCAGTGACAACTCAAGTAACTGGGTCCCTGCCACCCCACGTGGAAGACCTGGATTGTATTCCCAGCTCCTGCCTCTGGCCTCAGCCCCGCTCTAGCCATTGCAGGCATTTGGGGAGTGACCCAGCAGGTGGGAGTACAGTCTCTCTCTGTGTCTCTAATGAATAATAATTTTTAAAAGTCAGACAGAAAGGAGAGAGTAAGAGTACAGAAGGATCTTGTTTAAAAGCACAGCCAATACCACAAATGCATGTATCTTACAGCTAGGCTTCAGATCAACTGGGAGCACCATAGCTAAACCATAACCTCGGTAGTCTGTGGATTCCACCAGAAAAGCAACTTTCACAACTCCAAACTAAGGATCTAGAAAACTGCCATGGGTCACGGCAGAGAACTCAGAAGCCTAACTTCCAAAATGTTAGAAACTTTCCTATCTCATTTTCAGGGGTCATGCTATGTCAAGAGATCAACTACAACTTTACAACTAGGAAGGTCACCCACTTGTCATACACTGTTTCCACACATATTTTCCAGAATGTACATGGGGAAATTCCTCTTTCTCCCATAGCAAACCACAAAATTCCCTGCCACTGCATCCATAGTTTCTTTAAAGCAAACTGAGTAAAGAGCCTATCAGCCATCAAGCAATATAACATATTCCTGTAACATGGGAAGGTACTTTTCAACAATAAGGGCAATCCTTGTCAACCAAAAACATAGCTCATATACACAAAAGCAGGCTAAGATTAAGGGTGGGTAATTTATATATTCTTCAAGGGTTTTCTTCATAGCAAGGGGGAAAAAAGCAGCAGCAACAAAAAAGTTGTATATTCAAGAAACATCTGCATGTTCATTAATGAACACCTGCCCAGTGTCAGTTGTACTTCTTCCACATCACTATACAACTTACAAAGTTGAACCACAAGCTATACCTGTTATTGCTTCTCATCTCCTACAAATGAAAGGTACCATTAGAAAGAAGGATAAACTGAACTCTACAGGAAAATTTAATTGACCAAATACCAACAAAGGTAAATGTAATTTACAGCTGGAGATAAATCTTAATATAAAATATAAAATAAGCCATTTATCTGCTTATTATTCATTACAACAAAAAATCTCATAAACATGTTTATATAGCCTATGTGTAAAAAGGCTTGACACAAACTTCTTATGTATTTTCTCAAGTCTCTGAAATGACAGAGCTCAAGAGTCAAAATCATCTAAAAGTAAAAATGGGTGGGGGGAGCTGGCACTGTGGTTCAGTAGGCTAGGCCTCCCCCTGCGGTGTCGGCATCCCATGTTGGGCACCGGTTTATGGCCCGGCTGTTCCTCTTCCAATCCAGCTCTCTGCTTATGGCTCGGAAAGCAGTGGAAGACGGCCCAAGTGCTTGGGCCCTTGCACCCACATGGGAGACTGGGATGGATGGAGCGCTTTGCGACTGGCTTCTGATCAGCTCAACTCTGGTAGTCACTGCCAAATGGGGAGTGAACCAGCAGGTAGAAGGCCTTTCTTGCTGTCTCTCCCTCTCTGTCTATAACTATACCTCTCAAATACATAAATAAAATCTTTTAAAAGTAAAATAAAGTAAAAATGAAGACCAGAAAGGAAGAGGAACAAAAAGTAGTTTCTAGTTACTTCTTGTTTGGTCTACCTTTCTAAGCTAGTCCCATTTTCTCAGGTTAGCTTCTCTCACATCTGCCATAAGCCAGGAATTTGGTTATCAAGATAAAACGTTCCCAGTATCTCCAGGCCTTTCTAATTTAAGCAAGTCCTGACGCTGTGCTATTTTTTCTCTATGATCCAGATGAAATCTTTTGACAGACTGTGGAACTCTTGTTTTCCCCTTTGAAATTCTGCAATTATTACAGAGGAGACATGCTGAGAAATGGTCCTGGGGAAACAAGCGACTAGAGTAAGGGAAGCCCAGCAAGTGTGTCTCCCTCTTCCAACAGCAGTGTGTTTTCCTTTCTCCCCTACAGTATTTTCCAAGCAAAGCAAAGAGGAAAAGGCTGACATACAGAAGAGAAAATGTAGTAAACAGTTACTCCCAAGTTTTTTAGAAAGCCTCTTATCTTTTCATTGGTTACAAGTACTGAAGTCTGGAAAAAAAATCTTTGGAATATGTCTTGTGTGCAGGAATGCATAAAAGATAACACCTTGCAAAAGTCAAACATACAGGTTTAATAATGTGCAACTAATGAAGATGGTTTATAAGTGAAATACCACCTACACATTTAGTTCCCTAAATATATTATACTATTAGTCATTATAGTTAGACCTATAAGACCACAAATCTTCCATATGTGGAAAAGTAAATCTGTTTTTAAATTAAGGAGAAATTATTATTCTATTACTTAAAAATAAAACTGTCAGGATATAATTCAAGTGTAGCTGCTCACAGTCACTGAGTAAGTTTAAAGATAATAAAACATTTAAGTTTCAACCAATGCACCTTTTTTTGAAGCACATTTAGCTGAAATAACTTTGAGTCTGGTTTATTTCCATCACATTTTTCCAACATTTTCCAACAAAAGCATGTACATTCAATATAGAACATTTCCAGCAACAATAACAGTCTCTCTAGTTTCCTTTCACAGTATATTTTAGTGCAAAGCACTGGGAAGGGTAAACGTTTTTTAAGCTATCAAAGCATTTTATTATGACCTTGTGGGATCTTCAACATTTTAAAATTTTATACAAAAATTATGTAGGTGGACAGGGTCCCTTCTAAGTACAAGTGTGAACCTATATAAAAACATGGTATATTTCTGCTGTTCCTTTTAAAATTATAATCTGACACAAATTAATAAAAAATAAAATATTCCCTAAGAAGTACAAAATATTAATGCACAAAAACCTGCCCAAAATTTCATAGATAGATGTACTTCTGTTTTTCCTAAAATCTTGATTACAAAAATGGCCAAGAATTCATTATTTTCTAAATTTTACAGTCTGAATCAAATATTACCTA
This sequence comes from Oryctolagus cuniculus, assembly GCF_964237555.1. Taxonomy (NCBI): domain Eukaryota; kingdom Metazoa; phylum Chordata; class Mammalia; order Lagomorpha; family Leporidae; genus Oryctolagus; species Oryctolagus cuniculus. The sequence continues at coordinate 163,815,407 of NC_091434.1, forward strand.
AAGTGGTCACTTCTGATCTTTCTTGAAAGAGAAAAATCAGGGTTTTTACCCTCATTTTCCTTTTATAGCAGTATTTAAAGAAATAAACTAGTATCATTAGAAGTGTTATACATGGATTGTCTGCATCCACAAAACATCAGTAGGTTATTTACTACTTTCATGTTAACAATAGTAAATGTGTGTGGTCGTTTTTTTAAAAAAAAAATAGAAACTGAAAAATAAAGTTGCATCTATCATTAAAGTGCTTTGTATAAAATTTCAGGAAAAACTGGGGAATGTTTAATTTTCATAAAAACCTCAGATGGTTATAAATGAAAAAAACCTAATGATCCATTCATGAAAATGAACTAGAATTTTCCTGTAGTAACTATCTTAGAGAGACTATTCAAACACTTAAGTGCTAAAGAACAAGTTAGAAATAAAAGGATATAAAAATAATTACAAATATTTAATTGACTAAATATTTATAATATGTTGATACTAATTTGTCTTTTGTTTCTCTCATATACTCACTAAAAGATCATATATATGTACAATCCAGATGAAACTTGTGCCAAATAAAGTGAACCCAAACTAAAATCATTAAGATGTTAAGTCTTTTTGTCAATTAAAAACTGGTAGTTTCTTCAGGGTGTTGACCACTTTAATCATCAAACTGTTTGGAAAACAAAACGTACAATGTATCTGTAGAAACTGCAGACCAAATGCACAAGGTCAAGGTGGCTAGCGGATGGACTGTGATGACGACAAGTAATGTCGCAGCTACTGGAAAGTGCTGGGATAGGCACTGCCTTACAAACAAGTGGTTAGATGGTTATTATTTTAGTCAGAAAACAGCAGTTACAGTTGAAAACTTATGAGAATGTTTTTCTTTTTTTCCTCATAGTACCATGTGAAGATGTTTAGTGGTTCTAACACCAATTTAAAGTCTTTCCACAAAAATGAACTCCAAACCTTTTCGTACATCACTTGAAGTTATCTGAGGAGAAATGGGAATAAATGAACACTTTTGAGTTTACCAATAAAACCTTGCTTTTAAAATTATACAACATTAAATGACTTCCTAAAGGATGGTTTCATGTTGAGTTTTCCTCACACACATACAAAAATGTGTGTGACAATTAAATCACAACACTTAACCTACTCAGCACTCAAAGTAAGTAATTTGCTTTAGAACCTGAAACTAATTAATACTCATTAACTACATTAAATGCCTTAATACAAGGGACACAAGTACTGAAGGTAAATTTTTGAAATATTTACTTTCAAAAACGAGTGTAGGGAATCTACTTCTTATTTTATATTGCATTTTAAAAGTCTACATTTGTTCCAACACTTTTTAAAAATATTTTTCTGCCTTCCAAATGGGTATTTTCCTTTTCTTGCAACATACAACCACCAAAAAAATTTTTTCTCTACTTAAATAATAACTATGTTGAAATGATCACTGAGAAGTTTATTAAACAGAACGAAAAAATAACTGGATCTAATAATTACTTTTCCCATAGAGCAAAACTGAAAAACAGTAACACACACTCCCAAGAAAAAGGGGGGGGGGGACACGCAAGCTTCTGCTTTGCCACCTTCCCCTTTTGCTTGCAAGCACTATGTTTAAAGCAAATAATAAATGTTAATCCTTCTAAAGTCAATTTGGGGATTGTTTTTTTCTGAGTGCACCACTTTATTCAGCTGTCACAGAAATTAATTTTTATAATTGCAGTGCCTCAAAATATTATTTTCCTATAATTATTGCCTTCACAAATTCATCCTAATATATTTAACTTTCCTACAATGCATAAATTAGTAGTCTAAGTCAATGAATCAAATTAAACCCGTGCAAAGTTAGTTAAACAGAAGACTTCTATTGTAAACATAAGCCAATATAAAATGTATATACTTTAGAACATTAATAGGAAAGCACTGACCCTGTGCCATCTACCTACAACTACATTGCATTGTCCTATGGAAGATAAGTTCTGGAGGTTAAATTTTGTTCCCAAGCCACTGGAATAAAGGTCACTGAAGAGGTAAATGCAATACGCACATTACTCTTGCAGTTCCCCTTGCCATGAGATATATGGAAGCAAGCACGTGTTAAAATGGAACCAGCTATAAATTATGGTCAAATGATTTTTTTAGTTCGATGGGGAGGGAAAAGCAAAACTCTGTTAACTGTTCCTCACCAGACAAGAGCCTTAGATCTTGTACTTCGGCCTTTGGTTTTGTTTCCTTCAGGTGAATTAGAAGCATTTGCCTTATGAGTTTTCTTATGATGTTCAAGATAAGTCTTTTTGGCAAATGCCTTTCCACATTTATTGCATCTGTGAAGAGAAAAGTTTTTTGTGACTTTTACTTCAATACCGACGTCTGCTACTTCGTACTTTTTACTAGGAGAATTAGAAGTGCCATCGTGTTTTGATTCACTATGTTTTGCTTCGTCCCTTGAAGGGCCTCTTTTTGCCACTTTATTTAGAACAAAATCAATAGGCTTTTTTATAGCTCTGATCTCTAAACTAGCTGTTATTTTCCCAAGATAGCGAGATGACTTTTTATGAACCACAGTTATATGTCGGATCACATCGCGTTTCCGCCGAGTTTCGTAAGTGCAAAGAGGACACTTGTAAAATTTAACATAAATGTTATTTCCATCTGTGTGCAACTCAATGTGTTTAGTCAAGTTTTGTTTAGAAGTAAACTGACGTTTACAAAGTTTACAGTAAAGTTGCTTAAAGTCAAAGCCAGCTGAGAGCTTGGGTTTCCTGGGTTTTTGCAGGCCACCTGCAGCCGACGGACTAGTTGATTTAGGACTTTCAGAGTCTTGCTTAACTTTATTTTTCTGTGCTGCCGGTGTGTTCTTTTTTTCATTTGAATGATTTGTTCCCTTTAATTCATTCTGTGGAGAATGGGTAATGGAAGGGGGTGAAGATTCTACAGAATCTGCTGGTTCAACTTTAACTTTTATTTCTGAACTGTTGGCAGTATTATTAGGGCCTTTCTCTCTTTTAGAGTTTGTTCCAGAAAGAGTTATCTTGTGGACAATTTGCATATGTCTTTTAAGCATTATTTGTGAACTATATTTCCTCTTGCAAAGGAGGCATTTGCATGCAGTTAAATTGTATTCAGCCTTTGAAGACGACTTTTGTTTTCGAGTCTTAAAAGATTTTTTAGGAGAAACAGAATCCAGGAACAAAGGTTGCCCAGGCTTTGTTGCTATATCAGGAGTAATTGAATCCCTCCTTAGTCCTCTATGAACTTCATCAAAATGCCTCCTCACATTCGCTTTTGTAGCAAATGATTTACAACATACTGGACAACTCCTACTTAATGGAACTAGAACATTCTTAGTGCGTCCTTTAGAGGGCTGATTTGGATTCTTTCGTGTTTCAATGTACTTTTTTAGTTCCTCCATCTTTTTCTTGTGTACTTTTCGAATGTGGCGACGAACACCTCGTCTAGAATTGAATTCTTTTCTACAAAGACAACATATCAACTGGTGGCCAAAATCAGAATTGTCTGAAGTTTCCAAGTCAACCTGTGACTCCTGAGGTTGTTCATCTGGTGCAGGTGCAGCTTCATCTGCAACAATCTCAACAGGCGGGGGCTCTTCAGCTTCCACCTCAGTGTCTGTAACTGGCACTGTTTTCGGCTGCTCGGCAGTAGCTTCCTGTATTTCCACTTCAGCTTGTTCAGGAGTACTGCTTGACTCTGTTACTTCAGTAGGATTATCAGTCCTTGAAATATACTGGAACACTGCATTCTGATTTGTTTCTATGGGTTCTAGCTTAATAATATATTCTCGCTTGTCCACACTTGGATATATGGCTTCTAGGAGATCGTTTATGGCTTGGCTTTGTTTATCATTTACATCAGGAAGGTCTGTTAAGGAAAAAAACAACATTTTAATCTGGAATAATTAGCCTGCTATAGCCCACTAATATTTTAACATGTAATATGAGCCTCTTCCTTAAAATTTATCACTTTATTGGTTCATAGTTATTTTTATAAGAGCATCATCTACTCTTTAGTATTTTATGAAGATAAAAACTAGTATTCATTAATCTAAAATATGCCTTCATTTAAATTCTCATCATGGCACACAACTGTTAAGGAACAGGTGCAATCTGAACAGCTATTTCTGCCTCTAAGTGCCTTTAATATAAAACATAAGAACATGGGTGTCCCAACAATAAAAATAGTATTTCATGCTTTAATTTCAATGTTTTAGACTAGCAAAGGCAATTCAAAGTTCTCAAAATCCAGGATGCATAAAATATCATGAAGAATGTTACTGTGTAAGTAAAATTATCATTTTTAAAGAAAACATAACAGCATTCCTATTCATCTATAATAATTAATCTCTTCTAATCATATGGGGACATTTGACTATCTTAGGGAAATGAGAAAGCTAAGATTGTAAGCAATCATATAAACATGAATGGAGAAATATTTGCTAAATTTAGTCCTACTATATGTCTTCTTAACATGACACAACTTTTTTGAAACAAATGGTTTAAAACTATAAATTTATTTCAAAAGTAGAGCAAGTTGTATTTTCTTGCATAATAAGCAACCAAATATCCTCCTGTAACCAAGCTGCCTAACATTGCTTATATTTCCATATACAACCCTACAATCTAACTACAATAGCACCAAATCTAATCCATGTTTTTAGGTATGGAGAAACAATTCATGACAGCAATGAGTATTGTCAAAGACTACACAATAATCTGGCAATGCCTTCACCTATTTCACTCAATCAGTAAGGTCTACAAGTGAAAACTAGCAAAGAATAACTACCCCAAATAAACTAATTTTCTAGTAGTATTTTAACTAGAAGGTCAAATTCAAAACTCATCTCTCTAGACTTCCTTTTAATTTATATCTCAGTAATAAAAAGCAGCATAATAAGAAACACTAGTATGAAATTAACAAATATGAAATTTTTGTCTCATCTATGCCTGACAATATACTTTCAGTCAACTTCATGATAACTAAAGCAGCCACTCTGATATTTGGAGTCTGCATTTGTACAGCTGGTGTCAGAATGAAGCTTTTGGCACAGGTTGTGGTTACATTTAAGGTTTGCTTGAGGGCTAAGGCCCACAACAGGGCTTAGGGTTACAGTGACCGTTAGGGCTGGGTTCAGGATTAGAGTGGGAGCCTAATCATCCCCATGCCAAAAAGGTTAAGTTGAAAAATGCATAAAATCCATACAGTATCAGACTGGCAAAATAAGTTTTATCTTTTGTTAAGTCCACAAAGTTAAATCTCTGAATAAGAAATAAGTACCTTATTATTAAATATTTTAAGGAATTTTTGTTAATTACTTTAAGACAAAAAAATACTATCATATATCCTGCTAACTTAATTATATAGGAACAGGACATTCAATTCTACAAATATCTGGTTCTGCAGACTTTATTATTGTGCTACCCGCCTTCATCACATAGCTATTTCTGATCTGAAGTTAGCCTGCTACACAATCTAGTATCTGATAAAGAGAGACCTAAATAAACTTCACTGAGAACAAATCTAATCCTCAAATGGAGACCCAAAAACACTAGAAGATTTTTAAATGCTCTCTACTATTCTCAAGAAATCAGTTAATTTACCCATTCTTTGTTCTTTATTTCCAACCTTCTGATTTACTTAAAGAGAAATAAAGGGATCCTATCTGGTAATAAGTTATTAAAAAAATAAAAAGACAGGGGCTGGCGTTGTGGTACAGCGGGTTAAGGCCCTGGCCTGCAATGTCAGCATCCCATATGGATGCCGGTTCAAGTCCAGGCTGCTCCACTTCTGATCCAGCTCTGCTGTGGCCTGGGAAAACAGCAGAAGATGACCCAAGTCCTTGGGCCCCTGAACCTGCATGGGAGACCCAGAAGAAGCTCCTGGCTCTTGGCTCCTAGCTTCAGATCACCTCAGCTCTGGCCATGGCAGCCATCTGAGGAGTGAAACAACAGATAGAAGACCTCTCTCTCTGGCTCTACCTCTCTTTTCTCTCTGTAACTGTCTTTCAAATAAATAATAAAATAAGTCTTTAAAAATAAATAAATAGGCCGGCGCCACGGCTCACTAGGCTAATCCTCCGCCTTATGGTGCCGGCACACCGGGTTCTAGTCCCGGTCGGGGCGCCGGATTCTGTCCCGGTTGCCCCTCTTCCAGGCCAGCTCTCTGCTGTGGCCAGGGAGTGCAGTGGAGGATGGCCCAAGTGCTTGGGCCCTGCACCCCATGGGAGACCAGGAGAAGTACCTGGCTCCTGCCATCGGATCAGCGCGGTGCGCCGGCCGCAGTGGCCATTGAAGGGTGAACCAACAGCAAAGGAAGACCTTTCTCTCTGTCTCTCTCTCTCACTGTCCACTCTGCCTGTCAAAAAAATAAAAATAAAAAATAAATAAATAAATAGATAAATAATAAAAAAATAGAGTGTTTGGCCCAAAGGCTAAGATGCTGCTTGGGACACTTACATCTCATACTGGATTCAAGTCCCAGCTCCACTCCCTAGTCCAGCTTCCTGCTAATGCACATGTCCCTGCCTCTCAAATAGAAGGAATTTAAAAATTTTTGTTAAAGAAGAAAAAGGGGAAAATATCAAGAAGTTGGTTCTCTTTAAGATAGCATTAATATTTTAACTTATAAATACCTTGAATATAAGCCATATGACCTGTATTAGATTTTTTTTTACCTGAGCATTTATTTCTTCTCTTTTTTGAGACATCGTATTTTTCATTTATATTATAGCCAAAGGCTTAAGTGCCCTACTAAATAAAGAGTTCAACAAATAAAATGTAAGATGATTGCAGTCCAGCAGGAAACAGGCAAGGACCATAAACAATAATCAAATGAGAAGATGTTCAACTTCACTCATATAAATTGTAAAAGTCACAGAATCACTAAAACTACAGTAGTGTACAATTCTTATCGATCTGTTTGACAAACACTTAAAATTTCAGAAAATACTGTATTTGCCCCAAACCTAATAAACACGGGCATTTCTTTTTCTTTCTTTTTTAATTTTTAGCTTCCATATAAAAGGGAAAACATGCGGTCTGGCCTATTTCACTCAATACGATGTCCTCCCGTTCCAGCCATTTTGCTGCAAAGGTCAGGATTTCATTCTTTTTAATAGCTGAATAATATCCAGTGTGTGTGTGTGTGTGTGTATGCACATCTTAATCCACTCATCTGATGATGGAGATCTTATTTATTCCATATTTTCACTACTGTGAACAATGCTCCTATAAACATGGTAAAGCAGATACCTCTTTGTTAAAATGAGTTCACAGCTTTTGGGTACAAATCCAAATAGTAGTTTTGTTGGATCATATGGCAGGTCTATTTCTAGTTTCTTAAGAAATAGGGATGCTGTGATGCAGTGGGTTGAGGCCATGGCCTGCAGTGCCAGCATCCCATGAGCACCAGTTCAATTCCCAGTTGTTCCACTTCTGTTCCAGCTCCCTGCTAATGCACTTGGGAAAAGCTGTAGATGACAGCCCAAGTCCTTGGGCCCCGCACCCAAATGGGAGATCAGGAAGAAGCTCCTGCCTCCTGACTGGCTCAGTTCCAGCTGTTGCAGCCTTTTGGGGAGTGAACCATCAGATAGAAGACCTCTCTCTGTCTCTACCTCTCTCTCTGTAACTCTGTCTTTCAAATAAATAGAACTTTTTTTTTTTTTTTTTTTTTTGACAGGCAGAATTACAGAGAGTGAGGGGCAGGGGGAGAGAAAGGTCTTCCTTCCGTTGGTTCACCCCCCAAATGGCCACTATAGCCGGCGCACTGCGCAGATACGAAGCCAAAAGCCAAGTGCTTCCTCCTGGTCTCCCACGTGGGTGCAGGGCCCAAGCACTTGGGCCATCCTCCACTGCCTTCCCAGGCCAGAGCAGAGAGCTGGACTGGAAGAGGAGCAACCAGGACAGAATCCGGTGCCCCAACCGGGACTAGAACCCAGTGTGCTGGTGCCACAGGCGGAGGATTAGCCTAGTGAGCTGTGGTGCCGGCTCAAATAAATAAATCTTAAAAAAAAAAAAAAAAAGAAAGAAAGAAATAAATATTCACACTGCTTTCCACAGTGGCTGCACTCACTTAAAAACTAATATTTTAATACAAATAAATGTAATCTTAAATCTAACTTCTTATATATATTTAGGAAAATTCAAGTGGAAAAAATTATGAAAGTATCTATGAAACTGAATATCACATTGAGTAAAGTACTTCATTCTATTCTCCATTATTAAATTATCTATAATATTGATACCACTTTAATGCAAATGTATAGTTATAGTATAAGAATACCTAGCTATAAAAGGCATAACTGATTATATGAATAAAACTTACTGTCATCCATCTGGAGACTTGGTGGGCAGTAGAATTTTTTATGGGTAATTAAATTTGGTAATCCTCTGAAGAGACTGCGACATAATTTACATTCAAAAATAGTGTCCACATCTTTTAACAAAATATGCTTAAGTTGTTTAGTTCCTGAGAAAAAAAAGAAAGGAAAACTTAACATAAAAGGTAATTTTAACATGCATTTTTAAACTGAGCAACCACTGTTTACAATCCAAAAGTGCAGTTGCTCTTTGAAAACAAAATATTGCCACTGCCAATTTCTACCACAGTATATAAGAACTAAGTTATAAACTACATTCTAAGCAAAAATCTACTATCATTTGGACAGCTAAAACGGATGCTTTTTCTACTTCAGCCACATACTTGATCTTAGCCAAAAGGCTGAGAAGCGATTCTACTTCAACCAATTAATTCCTGGGATAGACTAAGGCAGAGGTTCTGACATCCAGTTGATCACTACAATGGGTTAGGAATAAAGATGCAGGCAACCTTCCCCTTGAGATTCCAACTCAACATTCTGGAGTAGGCAGAAAATTTAAATGGCCCACCACTTCCAGCACAACGGTTTAGCTGGTTCTGCCAGCTCTTTCCTGCATTAGGAAGTGAACAAGGAGATTTTTAATACATATTCCCTTAATTCCTTGAAGAAGTCTGAAATTTTATCACATGATTGCCTGTAAGTTCTCTTTTTAAATTCAGCTCCAATTACTTTAAGTTCTGGGCCAACATGGGATTTTGGCTTTTTAGTGCTATACTAGGGAATCTTTGTCCTTAATGAGAGATAATTTTGAATTTTGCTTAGGCTTCCTAACAGTACTATCAATTTATTCAAAGCCTCTCTCCCACAAAACATTTACCCCAATTGCAATTAATAAGCACTGATGTGGTTACTGGTTAAATGCTCTTCTTTACTAGATTATAAATTCCACAGCAGGCAACACCAAGCCTATCTTATAGCTACAAAGTGTTCAGCTCTAATAATGCTCAGTAAGTATTTGTTAAAGAAGCGCCAGTGAATCAGAGGATCTAAGCTTTATGATGGAAGGTCAAAACGTGAAGAAAACAGTAAATGAAAACAAGAATATAACCTTGAAAATAAAAATACACACCAGGAACAAAATACACATGGAAGACCTTTTGTCACAACTTGCTACAGGTCTTTAACACAGGTAGGCTGACAAAACTGATCTGTAGTACCTTATTAATTACTGTGTTTTTAGTTTCCTCGAGTGAAAAATAATAAGGGTTCAGTGTTGTGGCACTGAGGGTAAAGCCAACACTTGCGACGCCAACATCCCACATGGGCACCGGTTCATGTCCTGGCTGCTTCACTCCTGATCAGCTCCCTGACAATGGTCTGGGGAAAGCAACGGAAAATGGCCCAAGTATTTGGGCTCCTGCTACCTGCATGGAGTCCCAGATGAAGCTCCCTGCTCATGACTTTGGCCCAGCTCAGCCCTGGCCATTGCCATTATTTGGGGGAGTGAATCAGTGCATCAAAGATCTCTGTCTCTCCCTCTTTCTGTAACTCTGACTTTCAAATAAATAAATAAACCTTCTTAAAAAAAAGATAATAATATTGAAGGAGAAAAAACCTAAGTGCCCTGAAAAATACCTTTAAGACTATGTAGGTGCAAAACTTTCTGTCATTCAATAAGCACTTGACTACCTATCAAACTCTGGCACTACTAATGAGAATCAGGTATGAAGTATCTTATTACCATAATTAATATTGTAGAGTTTAGAAAAGTTAAATGTTTCCATCAAATGATTCAATCAATTTATAGTATGTTTACGTGTGATTTTTAAAGTGTACTGTACCATTTTTAAGACAGGTCAGCTCTCAAAATTCTCAGAATCTGATTGATTACCAGTTCTTAGAACTTTACTGTCTAGAGATTCCAAATCTGGTACTAATTAGTTGTGCAACCTTAAAGAGCTATATCATGCTTGCACTTCAGTTTACCTATCTTACAAAACACAAGGCAAAACTCATCTTGAAGAACTATGAAAGAAAATTGAGTTTAAGTCCCAGAAACTTTAAATTGTACACCTGCATTTCTACTGGAAAAAAATTAAGACAAGGAAGTGTACTGGTACCAGTGGGATGATAAACAGATTTCTGCACACTCATTCTAAAAGACCTGCTGGACCCAAAATTAGAGATTCAATTCTGAATTTAAAGACATCAATAAATATTGAAGAGGAACAAGGAAATAACATGAACTAGGTTTAACCTGGGAATTTAACGAAGATTTAAACAGAAAGTGCATGGTAGCAGATTTAAAGCATGCAATAGTCTGTAAACAACAACAGATCATGCATAAAGAAGTCAAAGGTAAAAATATCCATAAAGCAGACGTCTGACTTGGTCTCCCAGGTTCTCTCAACCATATCAGACCCAACACACTACTAATTTCTTTTCCCCTGGCAGCAAGCAAGCTAGCAAAGCTCACTGAAGAGCATGCACCTGACAGCCCAGGCAGGCATCCCAGCAAAGAACTGAGAACACAAACGGCATTTAGACGAGTCTGTATGGGTACAGGCCCACTATCTCTCCTCCTGCCTCCCCTTTTGTGGGATACTGCTGTGTGGAGGCCTTTATGGGACACATCAATTTCTTAATCAGCCCTAGTTATTCAAGCTATATTCAGCAGGAAGTACCTATTTATTATCAATAAACATCTAAAAACATCTGACCCTGACTTTGACTAATCAATCATCAATCACAAATACTTCCCCTCGGCACACCCGTGCACACACACACACACACACACACAGTTACTATTGATCCAGACATACCAAATTTCTTTGAGTTCTAGAGATAATACCAAATGTTCTTTCTCCCTCACTTTTCAAGCTTCACCTACATTTTTCTTTTTTCTCTCTGGCTGTATCAATTCTCCCACTTCCCTAGTCTAGATCACTTACAATAATCCTTCAGATCCCAGGGTAGATGCAAGCCTTCTGACACTTTGTAAGAACTTATCACTGGCCAGCGCCGTGGCTCAATAGGCTAATCCTCCACCTTGCGGCGCCGGCACACCGGGTTCTAGTCCCGGTCGGGGTGCCGGATTCTTTCCCGGTTGCCCCTCTTCCAGGCCAGCTCTCTGCTGTGGCCCGGGAAGGCAGTGGAGGATGGCCCAAGTCCTTGGGCCCTGCACCCCATGGGAGACCAGAAGCACCTGGCTCCTGCCTTTGGATCAGCGTGGTGCGCCGGCCGCAGTGCACCAGCCGTGGTGGCCATTGGAGGGTGAACCAACGGCAAAAGGAAGACCTTTCTCTCTGTCTCTCTATCCACTCTGCCTATCAAAAAAAAAAAAAAAAAAAAAAAAAAAACAACACACACTTATCACTTATACTCTCTATCACTCTGTACATCCTGAACTAGTTTATCCTCCTCTTGTAATTAATTACTTTCTGTATCCCCATTAAACTGGAGATCTAGGAGAACAGAGAAGGCTCACAGTGTATTCCAGGTCCTCAGGTTAAATGGCACATGGAGAACCCTGTTTAAGAAAATCTTCTCTAAAGAACTGAAAATTAATCTTGATGTGAATGGAAGGGGAGAGGGAGCAAGAGATGGGAGGGTTGCGGGTGGGAGGGAAGTTATGGGGGAAAAAGCCACTGTAATCCAAAAGCTGTACTTTGGAAATTTATATTTATTAAATAAAAGTTAAACAAAGAGAAAAAAAAGAAAACCTTCTCTAAAAATAAGGTTTTTTTTTAATCTATGTAAAATGGACATGGGAGGTCAAAATTATCTTAAAGACTTCCTAATTATACTTTCTACATTTTACAAATGAGAAAAATAAGTGTGTCTCATTTGTGGGGAGCAACTCGGACTAGACTGAGTTACTGGAATTAAGACTTATTCTATGCATCTGCTCTCCCACAATATGGCGCTGGGAGAGGAGGAAACAGCTTCTACACAGCTGCCTCCAGTTCAACCAATAAACAGCAGGACCTGCTCCTGATTGGAGGAGAGCAGCGTGCTCCGCGTGTGGGTAGCAGAGTTGGGATTGGTGGAAGAGGACTATAAAGGAGGAGAGAGACAACATGCATGAGGAACATCTATCTGAAGGAACACCCGTGCAGCCCCCAAGAGAGCCGGCCGGCGGTGTGCCACTCCCCCGCAGAAGTGGGGAAAGTGGCAGGGGGAACCGCCCTTCCACGGAGGTGGAAGGGACGGTAGCCAACCCGGGAAGAACCAGCAGCAAACCCAAGAAGGGCCGAGCAGACGGAAGAACAGCGCAGGGTCCTGTGTGGTTCCTCCACGAAGAGGGGGAGCGACATAATGGTGCCGTGACTCGGATATGAAGCCTAGGCAGGGTTTAGTGTTGCTCCTCCATGAGGAGGGGGAGCGACACTCATTCACAAATACAGACTACAATAAAAACAAAATCATTTTCTCTGTGCTGCTTTCAGGCACCATTCAAAGCTTTATGGGAGCAGGCATTTGACCTGCTTGAGATGCCCGAGCCCATCTGGGAGTGCCTGGGTTCATTCCCAGCTCCAACACTGACTCTAGCTTCTTGTCGGAAGGCAGCAGTGATGGTTCAAAGGACTACATTCCCACCACCAAAAAGAAGATCCGGACTGAGTTCCCGGCTCCAGCTTCAGTTACAGCTTTAGCCTTCGGGCCTTTAAAGGCATTTAGGGAATGAAACAGCAGATTGCAGGGAGGGGGTTGTCTCTCTCTCTTTCTCTCTGTCTCTTTCTCTCAAAATAAATAGTCTTTTAACAAGAAAAAAAAAAGGAATAACTTGTTCTCGGAGATGAAATAATTAAAAATAAATGAAGTAAAGGTTTTACGTTTTTCCATAGGAATGTAATGGCTGTTTTCAATATCAGCTACCATTTTCTGATTGCTTTGCTCACTTAAAATTAGACACAGAAGGGGCCGACGCTGTGGTGTAGCAGTTAAAGCCACCGCCTGCAGTGCTGGCATCCCATATGGGTGCCGGTTTGAGTCCTGGCTGCTCCTCTTCCTGTCCAGCTCTCTGCTATGGCCTGGGAAAGCAGTAGAAGATGGCCCAAGTGCTTGGGCCCCTGCATGTGCATGGGAGACTCAGAAGAAGCTCCTGGCTCCTGGCTTCGGACTGGCACAGCTCTGGACGTTGTGACCATGTGGGGAGTGAACCAGTGGATGGAAGACCTCTCTCTCTCTCTCTCTGCCTTTCAAATAAATAATAAATCTTTTTTAAAAAAAGATTAGATACAGACAACCAACTGTGCACCTCTCTCAATAGCTAAAACTTCCTGTGACCCGAGACATCCCGCATGATCATCTAGACAGCCATACAGTTCTTCTACTCTAGATCCTGACAAACAGAAAGTCATGCCTGCCTTCTAATTACTCCTTACACTCTTTCACTCTTTCTTGCCTTAATTGGTTTTTTTTTTTGAAAGGCAGAGTTAAAGAGAGGCAGAGAGAGAAGGAGGGGGAGGGAGGGAGAGAGAGAGAGAGAAAGAGAGAGAGAGAGAAAGTTGTCTTGCATCCACTGGTTCACTCCCTAGATGGCACAACAGTCGGAGTTGCGTCAATCCGAAGCCAGGAGCTCCTCTGGGTCTCCCACACAGGTGCAAGGGCCCAAACACTTGGGCCATCTTCTGCTACTTTTCCCAAGCCAACAGAAGAGAGCTGGATCGGAAGTGGAGCACCCAGGACACAGCCCAGCACTCAGATGAGATGCCACATACCTGCTATGCCATAACATCAGTCCCACTACTGTGGGGAGCAACTTGGACTAGACTAAGTTACTGGAATTAAGACTTATTCTATGCATCTGCTCTCCCACAATATGGCGCTGGGAGAGAAGAAAACAGCTTCTACACAGCTGCCTCCAGTTCAGCCAATAAACTGTAGGACTTGCTCCTGATTGGAGGAGAGCAGCGTACTCGGCGTGTGGGCTGCCAAGTTGGGATTGGTGGAAGAGGACTATAAAGGAGGAGAGAGACGGCATGCACCAGGAACATCTAAGGGGAACACCTGTGCAGCCCCCAAGAGAGCCGGCCGGCGGAGTGCCGCTCCCCTGCGGAAGTGGGGAATGTGGCAGGGGGAACCGCCCTTCCACGGAGGTGGAAGGGACGGTAGCCAACCCGGGAAGAACCAGCAGCAAACCCAAGAAGGGCCGAGCAGACGGAAGAACAGCGCAGGGTCCTGTGTGGTTCCTCCACGAAGAGGGGGAGCGACATAATGGTGCCGTGACTCGGATATGAAGCCTAGGCAGGGTTTAGTGTCGTTCCTCCACGAAGACGGGGAGCGACATAATGGTGCCGTGACTCGGATATGACGCCTAGGCAGGGTTTAGTGTTGTTCCTCCACGAAGACGGGGAGCGACACACTACTACTAGTATCTTTAAAAAACAAAACAAAAACAAAAAACTAAGCCCCTCAAGGGGCAAAAGTGTTTATACCTAAAGAGTAATTAATTAGTGTATATCCCAGATTTTCATATATAATAGCTAATCAATAAAATAAACTTTATCAAAGGTTTATCTGTCCTACTCCTTAGCAGCAAGTTTACTACAGTACTAATAAAGTATTTTTTTCAAAAGGAATTTGCATAGCAGTCACTTTATAACAGAATATTAATTCTACCTTTTCTGTGCTGGACAAAGACAAGCTTTCATTTTTTCTCCTTAATATGCTGACATTTTAGTCAATAATCATTTTAAAGCTGTGACAAAGTGTTTTTTACATGGCATACCACGTGACTGTTGGTGGCTCACGCGAGTTCATTCTTCTTTAGGATAATTTTTAATCACAGTATTTAATCCCAACATTGCAAGCAAATCTACATATCTCATCAAAACTCTTGAAGGAAATTTCTAACCTATCATCCCTTATGGGGTGGGGAACTCTTTTCTGCCAAGGACCATCTGAATATTTGTAACATCACTCATGGGCCATACAAAATTATCAACTTAAAAATTAGCCTGCTACAAACATATTCAATTTGGAGTCCTCCTACAGCAGTAGCCTTGGCACTACCAGCCCATATGATTTTAAGGGCCTTATATGGCCTAAGACCCAAAGTTCCCTACTCCTGTAAGAACTCAAAGGTAAAAACTAAGAAAGCTTTGGGGCTGGTGCTGTGGCGTAGCAGGTTAAACTGCTGCCTGCGATGCTGGCATCCCATACAGGTGCCAGTTCAAGTCCCATATGCTCTGCACCTACTTTGGATCCAGCTTTCTGCTGATAAGCGTA
Source organism: Oryctolagus cuniculus (assembly GCF_964237555.1). Lineage (NCBI taxonomy): Eukaryota > Metazoa > Chordata > Mammalia > Lagomorpha > Leporidae > Oryctolagus > Oryctolagus cuniculus. The sequence goes on from NC_091434.1 coordinate 163,830,969, forward strand.
GGAAAGCAGCAGAAGATGGTCCAAGTATTTGGGCAACTGAGAACCAGATGAAGCTCCTGCCTTTAGCCTGGCCCACACCCAGTGATTGGGACCATGGGGGAAGTGAACCAGCAGATGAAAAATATGTCTCTGTCCTCCCTCTCTCTCTGTAATTTTGACTTTCAAATAAATAAATAAATCTTTTAAAAAGAAAACGTAAAACAGAAATTGTCGGCCGGCACCGCGGCTCAATAGGCTAATCCTCCACCTTGCGGCGCCGGCACACCGGGTTCTAGTCCCAGTCGGGGTGCCGGATTTTTTTCCCGGTTGCCCCTTTTCCAGGCCAGCTCTCTCCTGTGGCCCGGGAAGGCAGTGGAGGATGGCCCAAGAGCTTGTGCCCTGCACCCCATGGGAGACCAGGAGAAGCACCTGGCTCCTGCCTTCAGATCAGCGCGGTGCGCCGGCCGCAGCGCACCAGCTGTGGCGGCCACTGGAGGGTGAACCAATGGCAAAGAAGACCTTTCTCTCTGTCTCTCTCACTATCCACTCTGCCTGTTTAAAAAAAAAAAAAAAATCACAGAAATTGTCATACTGAAATCATGATCTATAAGAGTTGGTTAAAAAACTAGATTTATTATGGAAGATTAACACATACCAAAATAAATTTATAAGTAGAATAAAATTACTTTAACAGTGCCCACTTGGTGAATCCTTTAGTTTAATCTAATAAACACTCATTGAGCACCTATTAAATACCAGGTAAAATGTTACTCACAGAAAATATTAAAATGAAGGATGTGCCTTATGGTCCTGAGAAATCACAGACTAATATAAAGGACTGTTCTCCAAGGAACACAGCCACAGAGGCATGCTTTGAAGATGAATTTAAGAACAAATCTACATTTTTCTTATTTGTGCAAAAAATATCTACTCCCATTTTAAATTTATTTCTTTTTTATTTTTTTATTTTTGGACAGGCAGAGTGGACAGTGAGAGAGAGAGACAGAAAGGTCTTCCTTTGCCATTGGTTCACCCTCCAATGGCCACTGCAGCCGGCGCGCTGTGGCCCACACACCCCGCTGATCCGAAGACAGGAGCCAGGTGCTTCTCCTGGTCTCCTATGCGGGTACAGGGCCCAACCACTTGGGCCATCTTCTACTGCTTTCCCAGGCCACAGCAGAGAGCTGGACTGGAAGAGGAGCAACCGGGACAGAATCCAGCACCCCAACTGGGACTAGAACCCGGGGTGCCAGCGCCACAGGCAGAGGATTAGCCTATTGAGCCGCGGCGCCAGTCTCCCATTTTAAATTTCTTACAATTGCTATGTAACAACAACCTCCCCCTAATGTTGCACCAAAAAAAAAGTCCACCATAGCAAATGGCACTCTCCTATGTAACTAGACAAATCACACTTCTGTCCTAAACTTTTGTTACAGAGTCAAGACTGAGACATCATCCTACAGGTACAGCTTATACTAACTGCAATTAAAACTGCTTCAAGTAATTAGGGAAAAAAACTAACAAGTTAAATGAGCAAACCTAAACTTGGGAAATTAATAACAAACCACACAAACTAGTTCTCATTTTTCACTAATATATTCTAAAAGAAAAGTTACAGGGGGCTGGTGCTGTGGCACAGCAGGTTAAAGCCCTGGCCTGAAGCGCCAGCATCCCATATGGGAACCAGTTCTAGTCCCAGCTGCTCCTCTTCCGATCCAGCTCTCTGCTGTGGCCTGGGAAAGCAGTAGAAGATGGCCCAAGTCCTTGGGCTACTTCACCCGTGTGGGAGACCCGGAAGAAGCTCCTAGCTCCTGGTTTCGGATCAGTGCAGCTCCAGTCCTTGCAGTCATCTGGGGAGTTTTCCAGCAGATGGAAGACCTCTCTCTCTTTCTCTCTCTCTAACTCTGTCTTCCAAATAAATAAAATAAATCTTTAAAAAAAAGTTACAATTTATTCTTTAAGAATCAAAAAATATTAAGTTTTCTACACACAGTATTTCAATATATACTACATATAGAATGTTTTTTCCACAGTATTATATTTTTCAAGAATTGAAAAAGATGTTAAACTCAGTGTGAGATGTTAAATTCAAGACAAGTTCTGGACACTGCTATTTTCCCTCCATATCTCAGTTTCTAACCTTAGTGCATTCCACAGTTCCTCTAGCAGACAAGACATTCCAAAGTCATCTCTAACCAGGCGACTTAACCACTAAAAATATTATATTCAACAAAAATCTCCTTAATAAATATCTAAAGACAAAGACAATATACCTTTTACTTGTTATTTAAAATTTTGCTTTGGTTTTTTTTTTTCCCGGGGGGGGGGGTGGTCAAAGAGAAAGATGTAAGTGCTAATAAAGAGGAAGAAAAGGGGCCAGCACTGTGGTGTAGCAGGTAAAGCTGCCACCTGCAGTGCTGGCATCCTATATGGGCACTGGTTCATGACTCAGCAGCTCCACTTTGGATCTGGCTCTCTGCTATGGCCTGGGAAAAAAGATGACCCAAGTACTTAGGCCCCTGCATCGGCATGGGAGACCCAGAAGAAACTCCTGGTTCCTGGCTCCGGGCTTTGGATCGGTCCAGCTCCAGCCGTAGAAGCCAACTGGGGAGTGAACTAGTGGATGGAAGATCTCCTTTTTATTTAATAAAGATTTATTTATTTGAAAGTCAGAGTTACACAGAGAGAAGAAGAGGCAGAGAAAGAGAGAGGTCTTCCATCCGATAGTTCACGCCACAAAGGCTGGAGCTGCGTTGATCTGAAGCCATGAGTCAGGAGCTTCTTCCCACACTGGTGCAGGGGCCCAAGCACTTGGGCCATCTTCTACTGCTTTCCCAGGCCATAGCAGAGAGCTGGATCAGAAGTAGAACAGCTGGGGGCCGGCTGTGGCTCACTAGGCTAATCCTCCGCCTTGCGGCGCCGGCACACCGGGTTCTAGTCCCAGTCGGGGCGCCGGATTCTGTCCCAGTTGCCCCTCTTCCAGTCCAGCTCTCTGCTATGGCCCGGGAGTGCAGTGGAGGATGGCCCAAGTCCTTGGGCCCTGCACCCCATGGCAGACCAGGAGAAGCACCTGGCTCTTGGCTTCGGATCAGCGCAATGCGCCGGCTACAGCACGCCGGCCGCGGCGGCCACTGGAGGGTAAACCAACGGCAAAAGGAAGACCTTTCTCTCTGTCTCTCTCACTGTCCACTCTGCCTGTCAAAAAAAAAAAAAAAAAAAAAAAAACAGCTGGGATTAGAACTGGCGCCCATATGGGATGCTGGCGCTGCAGGAGGCAGTTTTACCCAATATGCCACAGCACCAGCCCCCTCGGCTACCCCCCTTCTCTCTCTGCCTCCACCTCTGCACTCTGTAACTCTGCCTTTCAAATAAATAAATTTTTAAAAAAAGGAAGAAAAATTGAAGAAAATGTATCACAGACATGTTCCTTAAAGGACTAATATAGTCAAGGCATGATTCCCCAAAGGGTAGGGCACAGTCAACCTAGCACCAGAAGCCATTCTCACATCAGGGATTTCAAGAATGGAAAATCTATAGCTGCAAAACAAGCAGATTTCTTTTTTTTTTTTTTTCCGGGTGCACCTGAGCACAAGTTTCTTTCTTTTTTTTTTATTTAGTAAATATAAATTTCCAAAGTACAGTTGATGGATTACAATGGCTTCCCCCCCATAATTTCCCTCCCACTCGCACCCCTCCCATCTCCTGCTCCCTCTCCCATCCCATTCACATCAAGATTCATTTTCAATTATCTTTATATACAGAAGATCGATTTAGTATATATTAAGTAAAGATTTCATCAGTTTGCACCCACACAGAAACACAAAGTGTAACATACTATTTCAGTACTAGTTATAGCATTACTTCACATTGGACAACACATTAAGGACAGATCCCACATGAGACGTTAGTACACAGTGACTCCTGTTGTTGACTTCACAATTTGACACTCTTGTTTATGGCATCAGTAATCTCCCTAGGCTCTAGTCAGGAGTTGCCAAGGTTATGGAAGCCTTTTGGGTTCGCCAACTTCGATCTTATTCCGACAGGGTCATAGTCAAAGTGGAAGTTCTCTCCTCCCTTCAGAGAAAGGTACTTCCTTCTTTGATGGCCCCGTTCTTTCCACTGGGATCTCACTCGCAGAGATCTTTCATTTAGGTCTTCTTTTTTTTTTTTTCCCAGAGCATCTTGGCTTTCCATGCCTAAAATACTCTCATGGGCTCTTCAGCCAGATCCGAATGCCTTAAGGGCTGATTCTGAGGCCAGAGTGCTGTTTAGGACATCTGCCATTCTATGAGTCTGCTGTGTATCCCGCTTCCCACGTTGGATCGTTCTCTCCCTTTTTGATTCTATCAGTTAGTATTAGCAGACACTAGTCTTGTTTGTGTGATCCCTTTGACTCTTAGATCTATCAGTGTGATCAACTGTGAACTGAAGTTGATCACTAGGACTAGTGAGATGGCATTGGTACATGCCACCTTGATGGGATTGTATTGGAATCCCCTGGCACGTTTCTAACTCCACCATTTGGGGCAAGTCCGATTGAGCATGTCCCAAATTGTACATCTAACAAGCAGCTTTCTAAAAAGTGAGGGCTCCAACTATGGACTAATTGCAACAATAGTCCAATTTACTGTTAATACAGAAGTACACAAGAGCATACCATGTCCGCTACCACTTATACTGGGAAGAAAAAGGTATCTTCCAAAACTTCATGGAAAATGTATGTTATGGAAAGACAATCCATAGATTTCAAACATTTTTACAACACAATAAACTTATATTTTAATTCTGTTTTCCACAAGCTTTTTGAAGTATTCTTGTATATTTGTGTATGCATAGAGGGTCTTTGGAAGAAAACATATAAACCATTCAGCATGGCTGCCTGAACAAAGCAGAACTGAGTGAGAGAACTCTAAAAGATTTCTTTTTTTGATCTACACCATTCTGTACTTCATTATCTTGTTGAAGCCACAGGCATATAATACTTACTCCAAAAAGAAAAATCTATTTACATTAATTTACTAGTCAAGCAGGCAGAAACAAATGCCAAAAGTATCTCTTAATTTGTAACTTAAAGCCAAAAAAAAAAAAAGTACAAAGCAAAAAGCTGAAGTATAAAGCAAAGAGAATGGGTTGGAACTGGTCACCATCACACACAGCATTCATGGGGTTGCTGGACTTTAAAAATGAGTCAACTCCTTCCTCAGAAGCCACTTATGAACTTATAGCTTGGACAGGATATAATTTCAGGACACACACTCCCAGAGTAGGCAGAAGACAGTGAGACACTTAACTAGAGATGATACAATATACGAAGACAACTATCTTAATAAAGCCAAATACCCTAATTTATCATTGTCCAAACCGACTTAGCCTCTCAGGGTAATCAGAGAAAAAGCACAGACTTCAGAGGTCTATCACCCAGTATGTGGCAAAGATAAAGCACCACCAGGATAGTTCTCTAACCACGTGTGACCTAGCTGAAATGGGAAGAGGCTGGAAAGAGATGAGGCATTGAGGGTGTGGTTGGGAGATTAAGTGGGACAGGGAGGAACCCAGTGTCTCTGGGTTAGAAGGATGCTCAGTTCCTAAGTCATGTAGTACAAACTTCTATCACATCCTTTCAAGATGTTAGGCAACCTTAATTTCAATACCTAAGTATTAAAGAAAAGCTACCTGAGACTTTAGATCAGTGGTGGGGAATGTCAGGTCCCCGGGCCATACGAAGCATGTGAAATTGTTTGGTCTGGCCCTGCCAAGGAAAGGTAGGTAGGATTTGAAATTCAATAAATCTATAGCAGGCTAATTTAAGCTGATAATTGTATATGGCCCACACATGATGCTATAAATATCCAAATGGATCCCCTGCAGGATCCAGATATATCTTGAAGAAATTAAAATTAATTTTAGTTATTGGACACAATAAAGAAGTAAAAGGATTCTTTTGTAACCCAAAAGTATTTTCTCTGTACATCTCCTCATATTTCTAAGTTACCCATAATTTAAACTGCTGGGTACTTAGAGAATTAAAATTATAGTATTTTCAGAATTTGTTTATACAAAAAAAAGTACTTGAAAGGCAAACATGGTGGGATTATTTTGAAAAGAAAACATTTCCGAAGATAAACATATGGGGCAGGCATTTGGCCTAGCAGTTAAGACGCTGATTAAGATGCCCATGTCCCATATCAGAGTGCGTGGGTTCTGTGCCTATCTCTCCTGCTCAGGACTCCAGCTTCCTGCTAATACAGACCAAAGAAGCAGAGATGATGGTTCAAGTGTTTGGGTTCCTGACACCTATATGGGAGACCTGACTGAGTCTTGGCTCCTGGCTTTGGATTTAGCTATTGTGGGTATCTGGGGGGTAAACCAACAGATGGGAATTATGTTTATCTATCTCTGTCTCTATGTCTCTCAAATAAACAAACTTAAAAAAAAAAAAAAAAAGATATGGGTCAGTGTCGCTCCCCCTCTTCGTGGAGGAACGACACAGGACCCTGCGCTGCTCTTTTGTCTGCTTGGCCCTCCCCGGGTTTGCTGCTGGTTCTTCCCGGGTTGGCTACCGTCCCTTCCACCTCCGTGGAAGGGCGGTTCCCCCTAGCCACTTTCCCCACTTCCGCGGGGGAGCGGCACACCGCCGGCCGGCTCTCTTGGGGGCTGCACAGGTGTTCCTTCAGATAGATGTTCCTGGTGCATGTTGTCTCTCTCCTCCTTTATAGTCCTCTTCCGCCAATCCCAACTCTGCTACCCACACGCCGAGTAACGCTGCTCTCCTCCAATCAGGAGCAGGTCCTGCTGTTTATTGGTTGAACTGGAGGCAGCTGTGTAGAAGCTGTTTCCTCCTCTCCCAGCACCATATTGTGGGAGAGCAGATGCACAGAATAAGTCTTAATTCCAGTAACTTAGTCTAGTCCGAGTTGCTCCCCACAGGTCAGCATTGTGGTAAAGCAGGTAAAGCTGCTGCCTACTCTGCCCAGCATCCCATATGGGTGTTGGCTCCTGTCTCAGCTGCTCAACTTTCTGATCCAGTTCCCTGCTAATGGCCTGGGAATAGTAGTGAAAGATGGTCCAAGTGTTTGGGTCCCTGCCACCCAGGTGGGACATTTGGATGAAGCCCCTGGATCCTGGCTTTGGCCTGGCCCATCGCTGGCCACTGTGGCCATTTGGTGAGTCAACCAGCAGATGGAAGATCTTTCTGTCTCTCCCCCTCTCTAACTCTTTCAAAATAAATGTCTTAGAAAAATATACACATAAACAATTCTGAAATTGTATCATTTCAGATTACCCATTTCACAGTATCTCTTCTTCAGCTAAGACAGTAAAGAAATGGCAAGCAAAGAAAACAGATCATAATCACAGTAGCACTAAGAAAATAATGGTGTCTTTAAATATTTACCTTCCAAAATTAAAACACATGCATTGTGGGGGACAGGATCCTGTGGAAGAAGTTTTATCACCAGTTCAAGTATTCATCACTTAACCAATTCTAATTCCTTAATCAAATAACATTAGAATGAACTGAAGCAGTATGAAATAATCTTAATTTCATATTCTGAATTTTAGGAAAAAATCCTAGAGCTAGCAATATTAGTAAATGTGAAAAACTGTTACCCTCCTATCCATGGTATAACAAATAAATAGAATGTTTGTCTCCATAATAAAAGTAGCAACAAAAATTAATCATTCTTCTGTTTTGCCAGAAATATACTGTTCCTAATAAGTGAAATTTTAACTATTTATAACAGGAGAATTTAACCTACAAACTTCTGTTAACCAAGAGCAATCATCAAAAGCAAAAAGAAATAAGCCACAATACTCTAAAACAGTTTATATACCATAATCCAACATAAGGATAAGTACACTGTATACACTGAATATCTATTGAATTAAATATACATGAAAGTAATACCATGAGTGCTGTAAATGAAAAGTCTAAAAAATGGATCTTGAGGGGCCAGCACTGTGCTGTAGTGAGTAAGGCTACTGCCTGCAGTGCTGGCATCCCACATAGGTGCCGATTCGAGTCCCAGCTCCTCCACTTCCGATCCAGCTCTCTGCTAGGAGCTGGGAAAGCAGTGGAAGATGGCCCAAGTCCCTGGGCCCCTGCACCGCATGGGAGACCCAGAGGAAGCTCCTGGCTCCTGGCTTTGGATCAGCACAGCTCTGGCCATTGCGGCCATCTGGGGAGTGAACCAGTGGATGGAAGGAAGACCTCTTTCTCTCTCTCTCTCACTCTCTCTCTCTCTCTTTCTGCCTCAGCCTCTCTGTAACTCTGTCTTTCAAATAAAATAAATGAATCTGTAAAAAAGAAAAAAAAAAGAAAGAAAGAAATGGATATTGAAGAGTAAGAGGAAAAAAATTTTATTTTCTTATTTTCTATTAAGGGAAAGCCTATTTTTTAGAATCCTAAAGTTTGACAAATACATGCATTTCCGTTTTACGACTTAAAAATAGGCTTTGTTTAAAAGTGTCTTCCATACTAAACTAACGCTAAACATGTAAGTCATCTCTTATTTTGAAACTTAGAAATTTTTCAGTAAAATAAGTTCTAAATAATAAGATATTCTAATCCCTTAAGTGTCCATGAGTTAGCTGTTCGTCAGTTGTATTTATTTACTTGCTTGTAGCTGACTGAAGAGTCTATGGCATCAGAGAAGCCAAATCTATAAGAGGTGGACAGGTAGATCACGATCACGACAGGTAGGATCGGAAGAAGCCCAGCAACCTAAAACCCCACTGGTAACACAGGAGTTCTAACAGCTCTCAATCATTTGTACACAGTAACACCTATTCTAAAGCACCAGACTGCAACTTCACAAGTGTATTTATTATAAAACCAATTCTTACAACAATCTAATAGAAAAAGCTGAACAAATATATCTAAAGATATGAGGACTAGAATGTTTTTTTCTAAGTTGTGTTCTATTAAAGATACTGACATTTCAGAAACTCCAGAGAAGTTTCTAGTAGGAAAAGCTAAGTCACCCCAACAGAGATGATGATGTTGTAGAACAAGTGACATCTCACCATCCTGATGACTAGTCTACTGTGCCAAAGCTTAGAGAGACCCAGAATAATTTACTGCCTTTCAAAGTTTAGAAAGAACATTCCAAGATAGGACGAGCTTTACTAGCAAATATACCATACAACATATTTCCATCCCGTTAAACTAATTTTAAAATCAATATATAATGTATAGTACTAAAAACTAATTTTTAGACCAACTCAATGTTTATTCACCCACTTTGTAAAAATATGACAATTAAAAATATTCTATAAAGAAAATCAAAATATATATCTTAGTATCTTTTAAAAATTATTTCTAAAGACTTCTAGGTAGTTTCTAACTGCTATTTGAAGATTGAAAAAATACAATCCTAAAACATTCATACCTGATCGAAAGCATTCAATTATTTGTTGAATACCAGATTTGGATGTCTGTAGTGGTTGCTGTAACAAAGGAGGATCTCCAGGTTCCAGGATATAAACTACATGGAAGACAAACACCCACCCCAATCCCACAAAAAAAGGGTTATTTAAATCATTTACTGTAAAGTACAACAATGGTTTACTACAATTATGTTAATGATTACCACAATTGAGTATACATACATACATACATATATATAAAAACGCACCATCTTCTTTGTAAGGCACTAATGGAACATGGAAGAAATTAAAATATTTTTCAAGTAAATGCTAAATTAAGGCTACTTAAGGCCAGATACTAAGGTCAAACAAATGTTTTTCCTGCTTTTTAATTTCCTTTGAAGAGGGACCCCTATATTTAGCCAAAATTTGAAGGCAATCATGGCCTAGCCATACCTCACAAACATCCCAAAATCCTTTGGATAATATGATACATCTCTCTGGCAATTATGAGAGTAAAACCCAAAACCATTGCCTAAGAAAGTAATTAGATAGGCACGTGATGGACAAGAAGATGCACTGCAGCACTCTGTAGCACTGAATATATTTGAGAGGAATTTCAAACAGCCTGAAAGTCTCTCAACAGGGACTAGACCAGGGATAGGAAATATCCAGCCCGCAGGCTATACAAGACCTGCAAAACCATTTGGTCAAACCCTGCCAAGTCACCTAACTGCAGGCAGAATTTGAAACTCAGTGACTCCACAAAGTTAAGTTTATAATTTTATATAGCTCACTAACAATGTTATAAATATCCAAATGAGAGCTGATGCTGTGGTGTGGCGGGTAAAAAGATGCCACCTGCAATGCCGGCATCCCATAAGGGCACTGGTTCGAGTCCTGGCTGCTCCACTTCCGATCCAGCTCTCTACTATGGCCTGGGAAAGCAGTGGAAGATGGCCTAAGTCCTTGGGGCCCTGCACCTGCGTGAGAGACCCAGAGGAAGCTCCAGGCTCCTGGCTTTGGATAGGCACAATTCCAGCCATTGCAGCCAATTGGGGAGTGAACCCGCAGGTGGAAGACCTCTCTCTCTGCCTTTCCTTCTCTAACTCTTTCAAATAAATAAATAAATTTTTAAAACAAACAAATAATAAATAAATATCTAAATGGTCCCTGGCAGAAAAAAAGGTTCCCTATCCCTGGGCTAGACTAAACTATGAAATATCCATTCAACAGAGTATCTCACAGTTGTTAGAAAGCATAAGGTGTAGCATACCAGGTTAAACTACCTGCAATGCCAGCATCCCATGCGGGCGCCAGTTTGAGTCCCGGCTCCTCCACTTCAGATCAAGCTCCCTGCTAATGTACCTGGGAAAGCCGCGGAAGATGGCCTAAGTGCTTGGGACTCTGCTACCTATGTGGGAGACCTGGAAGAAGCTCCTGGCTTCAGCCTGGCCCAGCCCTAGCCATTGTGGCCATTTGGGGAGTGAACCAGTGGATGGAAGACCTCTCTCTCTCTTTCCACCTCTCTTCTTTGAAATAAATAAAATAAATCTTTAAAAACAAAAGAAACAAACAACAAAGCAAGCATAAGGTAGAGCTACATGTACAGTCAATAAAAGATGTCAAAAACTTAAGCAACAAAAGCATGTTACAGAATATGACCTCCATTACATTAATATGCACTTGGATAGATTTAAAAATACATAAATTTAAGGCATGCTTATCTGTATATACAGATGCTAATAATATAAACAAAAAAGTCTTGACAGGATACCAACAAAATTTCATGAAAAGCCTGTCAGGGAAGGTTTACAGGGGGTAATATTCACTTTCTGTTTCACACATCACTAGCTACTTCAGAGCCTAGGCTTTCAGAACTGTGCACTTTAGAAATATATTTGATAGTAGAAACAATTTTTCCATTTTGAAAATAAAAATTTTCACTTTCGTATCCTGGGATTGAATTAGCCCTACCTTGCAAAACTAAGAGCATAAATATGTAGTGCTAGATCAAAGTAATATGAAACAAGGTAGCTGAAAAGGAAAACTGACTTTTTCTATCAGTTATCAAATACAGAAGGTTGTGAGAAAAACTGGCACTTTTATTTACCTGTCTTTCACATGCTGTAACGTTCTACAAGTATCAGCATCATAACCCGGGACCACCCACTCAGCGTGGGGAGATAAGGAGGGTTACAACCCAGTGTGTGCTTCCACTGCTTCAGGGCTTAGGTGTGGACAGCAGTTTTCTAATAAAGCTCTAAAGCCTGCTGCACAGCGTATACAGATTCAGTCTTATATTCTCCTTTATGCTGCAAGCCCAGTGCTCAGTGTACACAAAAAGAGGACTATGTCTCTGGACCACATCATTTCATTACACACAGTATTCCATTTTAAGTGACATGATAGGGTTGTTTTAAATGAATCAAGAACATACGTAACTCATTTTAGGAACAACTGACATTTTGTAGTAACTGCAGTGATTAAAAATAAGAATCTGGGGCTGGCACTGTGGCACAGCTGGTTAAAGCCCTGACCTGCAGCCAGTATCCCATATGAGCACTGGCATCCCATATGAGTCACAGCTGCTCCACTTCTGATCCAGCTGCCTGCTGGTGCACCTGGGAAAGCAGCAGAAGATGGCCCAAGTACTTGGACCCCTGCACCCACGTGGGAGAGACCCAGAAGAAGTTCCTTCAGATCAGCTCAGCTCTGGCCATGCAGCCATTTAGGGAGCGGACTAGTAGATGAAGACTCTCTTTGTAACTCTGTCTTTCAAATAAATCCTTAAAAAACCAAAACCAACACAAAAATAAGACTCCATACTGCCTACACTTAAATTTTTTTTCTCACCACTCACTAGATATAAGCAGGACAAATTAAACTCTTCCTCTCTCCCCTCATCTCTAAAATAGGGTTTAACCTAAATCATAGGGTTGTGTCAGGACTAACTGAGCTAATGCAGGTAACCTGCTTAATACAGAGCCTGGGATATAATAAATACTCTATAAAAAAAACTATCATCATCATCGTCATGTACAAATCAACTGCATCCCTGATAGCAAAAACTGGAAAATTTGATTTTAGAAGTCTCAAGTAGATTTCAACCTATTAAGGAAAAAGCAGGAGTCTGTAAACACATTAAAAATAACTATTTTCGGGCCGGCGCCACGGCTCATTTGGCTAATCCTCCATCTGCGGCACCGGCACCCCAGGTTCTAGTCCCTGTTGGGGTGCTGGATTCTGTCCCAGTTGGCTCCTCTTCCAGTCCAGCTCTCTGCTGTGGCCCGGGAAGGCAGTGGAGGATGGCCCAAGTGCTTGGGCCCTGCACCCGCATGGGAGACCAGGAGGAAGCACCTGGCTCCTGACTTTGGATCAGTGCAGTGCGCTGGCTATAGCAGCCATTTGGGGGGTGAACCAAGGGAAAAGAAAGATCTTTCTCTCTGTCTGTCTCTCTCTCTGTCACTGTCTAACTCTGCCTGTCAAACTAATAATAATAATAACAACAGCTATTTTCAGTATTTATACATTATAGTAACCAATAACTTTTCATTACAAAATGATGACAGGGTGAGGATGAGGGTTGGTGTCATACAACAGTGGGTTAAGTCGCTACTGGTGATGCCCAGAAGCCATATCAGGGTGCCTGGTTGGAGTCTCAGCTACTCCGTTTCCAGCTAACACACCTGGAAGAGCAGCTGTTGACGGCTCAAATACTTGGGTTCCTGGCCCCCACAAGGGAAACCTGGATGGAGTTCTGGGCTCCTGACTACAGCCTGGCGGAGACCTAGCTGTTGCAGGTATCTCAGGAGTGAACCAGCATATGGGAAATCAATCTCAGTTTCTCTTTCTCTCTCTCTCTCTCTCTCTTCCTTCTTCCCTCCCTATCCCTCTCCCTCCCCCTCTCCCTTTCCTTCTCCCTCTCCTTTTCCTTCATTACTCTCTACCTTTCAAATAAATAAATAAAACTTTAAAAATAGAGGTGAAAACGCACACAATTGTAAAGAATGAAATGCTTCAAGATCTGGCTCCATAACTGGCATGAATTCTAATCAGAGGATGAAAAACCAGAAATGATAAGGGAGGGATTAATGGGGAGAAACAGCGACTTCTCCTTAGAGCTGTTCCCTCGGTCAGGTATATGCTCCAGAAAACTTCTGCCACGCACCAACTTTCACTTCCACAGGACAACAACTGATTTTAAAGGGAGAGCAAACTTTTCTTACCCATCACATTCAGAACACTGCTACCTCCAGAACACATACACAATCTGAAAGAACATTCTTAGAGAGTACAGGGTTAGCTTATCTTACACATCCAGTTGGTATGCTTTATCTGTGAAGCTCCCATCATAAGAAACAATTCTTTCTTCATTGGAAAGCTTACTCCTAACTTTAGAAACCTTTATACATTAACATATTCTACAAAATTTCCTCTTAAATTTCCTATCATCACTCCCAAGATCAAGCCTACTCAAGTTACATGACCAACTAGAAAAAAGATCACCTCCTTCCAACCAAAAACCCAAGGCTTCAGAACATCCTTCCTTACATCCTTTCAACAGTTCACTTTCCAGAAAACAACATCCACCTTTGTGAGAGCTGCGCTTACCTGGAAATGAGACCCTGAGAAGATCTACTTGCTATAGTAGAGAAGGGAATTGTGGAGGTAAGGGAGAATGTAAATGAAGACACTGCCCTTGTATTGGTTTCTGATAGTTATGTGATGGTTATATCAGGTTCCTTATATCATTCTATTTTTGAAGCTTTGAAAAATCTCTATTGAAATGTTTAAAACATAACAAAGAAAATACTCCATCTGGATCTTCCATATGGGTAGCAGGAGCCTAAGCACTTGGATCATCTTCCACTGCTTTCCCAGGCACATCAGCAGGGAGCTGGATAGGAAGAGGAGCAGCTGGGACTTGAAATGGTGCTCTTATAGGATGCCAGCATTACAGTTGGCAACAAACACACTGTACCATAATGCTTGCCACCAAAGAAAACCCATTATACAAACCACCACGCTTATACCACCATCCTTCACTCCAAACTGACCCATCCCATCAAGGCACACCAGCATCCTCAGGAATGCTCCACTGTCATCTAGGGACTCACCCACTGTCCATCATTCAACTGAAGACAGATCTCTCAGGACAACTCATTGAAGAATTTCTCAAACACCACCTCACACTCCAAAGATGTCCCCTTAAAAACCACCACACTGTATCTCTTTCAGTCCTGGAAACACCCAGGACTCTCAGCATACACCCTTCCCTGAAATAGTGACAATAAACTACCCTATCAGTTCACCAGCTCCTAGCTTTCCACCGAGCTGAATCTTCACAAAATGTTTAATTGGAACCAAGAAAACAAAGACATAAGTTCTCCTTTGGATCTGGTGAATCTGAAAATTAACCCGCACTAGAAAAACTTTCTGGAAAAAGAAAAATGGTAACTTTACATTAAAGGAATTTATCTGGTATCCTTTTAATGGGGGAGAAAAAAAAAGAAAAAAGTAAGATCCAATACACATGAAAAAGTTCAGCTCCAGAAAACACCTTTTTTTAAAAAGAGGTTGAAGTCTAGAAAACTTTTATTATTATTAGAATACACTAAATAAAACATGGCCACAAACTATCTTTGCAGCTTTGTCTTCCTACTCAAGTTTTATGAGGAAAGAACCTTATCTGTCTTACTGGCCTCTTATATTCCATTGCTTTAGACAACGGCTGGCACCCAATATGTATTCAATAGTAGGGCACCCAATATGTATTCAATAGTAATCTGTTTAAGAAATGAAAACACAAATAAACTTCTTCCTAAATAAGACTATTTTCTAATCAATTCAACCTCAGTGACTTCAAAGTGTTTTTAAGGAAAAAAAATGGAATAACAGCGGAACGTAAAATATAAAAGGGCATCCATCCACAACTTCATACTTCAAAACTAGCAAGCCTCATTCAACATTCAGTGAAACTAAGTGATCTATCTTCACTTCAAATATACAAAATACGCAATGTAAACAGCTACTGAAAGTTAGGTCAAGGGCAGATGAATGCAAATTGGATCACATCCTAGGACTGCCTGTTTTATTAGTGCAGGTGAGTTGCTACTAATCTCAGCAAAGCATAATAGAGATAGACTGAGGTATAAATTTTACTCACACATGTACCCAAGTTTTCTGAAAAGGTAAATTCCTCCCTTTCTCTGATACTATTTTCCCATTAATCATAATTCCCATTAAAAGGAACCCTACTGGGATAAAATCCAAGTACATAAGTGTAATGAGAAAACAAAAAATAAGCAAAAACATTAAAAAAAAACAGAGAAAATATTTAGGTGCAAAATAGTGATATGCACCTACTTTTAAAGTAGACTGAGATGGCCTGTGTTTGATTTAGTGACTGCATGTATATAACGAACCCTTTTAAAGTTGTACCTCTGGATGTGTGTCACAAAACACATCAACATTCTAAGTAGAAAAACTGTCAAGAGTCTATCACTAATCAAATTAGAGTCTGCTCATACTTTTCCCTTCCATAAACTCAACTGGGGAAGGAAAAAAAAAAGTGCCATTGAATAAAGACCTTTAAAATGCTTCTGTACTCAATCTAAATAGTGAGGAGTTTTTCCCATTATTTTGCAATACAGTATGTTCTGTCCAGGAATTTGTATTTTTAAAGGTTGCACTTAGCAAAACCTGAGGCCCCGGAAGAGTTCCACGAACGTGTTCACCCAAAAGTCCTGTTTAGACTTTCAGCATCAGAACCTCTCACTTCAGCTGCAAGGGAACAATTTTCACCAAGACGAACGCTGGCGTCCCACTACCAAAGCCTGCCCTCCTCTTGGGTTTTAAATATTCACGGGGCGCAGGAGTATACTGCAGGCCTGAGCGGCTGATCTCGTGGAAATGATTGGGGGTGACACTTGCAGGAGTTCCTTTAAGGGATCAGGCAGGGGAGATCTCGTCCGTACAAGCTTTTAGCTTCATCACTGGTTTTACGCTGGGGAAAATTACAGCCTGCCCTGCTTCAGGAGCGATTCTTGGGCAGGAGGAAAAGGAAACCCTAAGGTGAAAAGGAGAAGGCAGAGCGGCTGCGACCGAGAGCGAGGAGGGGCATACCTGGTTCACAGCATCCGTGGTGATGGTGGTCAGTCTGACAGTATTTGTCCCTTAAAGGCATTTTCAGTGGGTGCGACCTACTTTCCTTTCACTGGGAGAAGCTCTTCATCGCGCCTTGCCTGCGGAAAGCAGCACAAACTCGTCACGCACCCTGAACTTCCCAGGGGGGCTCCGGCTGCACTTCCCACACGCGGTCCCCCAGCACCCGCCTCCCCTTCGCCTTCAGCGTCGCGCGCGTTCCTCCCGAAACGAAAGCAGCAGGGCGCACGATCCCTTCCTCCAGCCCCCGACTCCTCGCACAGGTTCCTCGCCCTACCCGGAAACGCAGCCGCGGGCGCGCAGCGCAGCGCACGGCCAAGGCCTGGCCGGCGGGCGCGGGCGGCGGCGGCGGCGGCGGCGGCCTCGCCGTCCCGGGCGGGCCGGCGCGCGGCGAGGGGCCCTCGGGGCGCGGCGGGCACGGCCGGGCTGCGGGGCTCCGGGCCGGCCAGGGCTCCGCTCCCGCGCGCGGCCGGCCCCCCGGCCGGCCCACCCCGCGTCCTCCCGCCACGCACGTGCGTTGGGGTCTCCTCGGCGGGACCCCGGTCCCCAAAGCCCAAGTGCGCCCAACTTACTTAACTCCTAGGGCGGGCCGGCGGAAGGCAGGCGGGCAGGCCGGACGGCCACCGGGACAGCCTGGCGCGGGAGGCGGCCGCTGGCCCCACCTGGCGCAGCCCCCCTCGGACCGCGCGAAGGGAAGCGGGGTTCGGGCCGACGCGCTCCCAAAGAGTCCCCGCCGGCGCTGAGGCGGAAGCGCCGCAGCTCACCAGCGGCGGCGGCGGCGGCGGCTCACGGCGTCCCTCCGCGCTGTGGGGCGGCCGGGCGGGCGGCGCGCGGGCGCGGGCAGTTGACAGGAGGAACCGCCTGGCAGCCGCAGCGGCGGCCGCCGAAGGAGCCGGAGCCGGAGCGGGCGGGACCCGAGGCGCCCCTCGCCGGGGCAACGGCTGCCGCCGCCGCAGCCCGGCTCCTCCCAGCGCCGCTCCACCTGCAACGGTCCCTCAGGCTTTTGGAGAGGGCGGAGAAGAACGGGGGTCTCCCCCCACCGTGGGCTTTTTGGTAGTAGTTGTTGTTTCAGGAAACTTTTATTAAGTCGGTCTCTCTCTCTCTCTCTCTCTCGTCTCCCCCTCCCCGGAGAGCCTGAGCTGCCGCCGCGGAGCGGGTAGGAAGGGGGAAGCAGAGACTGTACGGCAGCGACAGGGAGCGACTGACTGACCCCGGACGGAGATGGGGCGAGGGCAGGAAGTGACAAGCTCGGCAGTGGGTGGGGGGAGTGTGGCCGGCGCGCCCGGGAGCGCCGCGCGCATGCGCCCGGCCGGGCAGGGGAGGGCGCCGGCCGCTCGGCCGCCCGCGCTCCCGCCCGCCTGCGCGCCCGCCGGCCGGCCGACGCGGACGGTGGCTGTCGCCGCTCGGCCCGGGGTGGAAGTGCGCGGCGGAGACCCGTTAGGAGAAGAGGTCGGGCAGCCGCGGGACGGGAGGCGTGAGTAAGCGGCGATCCGGCAAAAAAAAAAAAAAGGCCTGTGGAAGTGGCAAAGTTGAACTTTTTTTTTTTTTTCTCTTCCCCCCCCTGGCCGACGCGTTTCGAAGTTTGCCTTCCGGAAGTTACGGGGTTCTTTTTTCTCAGGCCCCTGTCCCGGGAGGGAAAGGAAAAACAGCGATGTTGGGGAGCAGGCGGGTGTGTGGCCAGTGGCTCGCAGCCGCGCTTTGAGCCTGGGAGCGCCGTGGGGGTCACGTGGGCCGGGCGCGCTTTCCCTCCGGTCCGGCGTCCGCGTCGTGCGTGGAAAATCCCCACGCGTGGCAGTCGCAGCCAGGTGTGCGCCCCCGGGGGCGGCCGCATCAAGCTAGTGGGTGTAGAACTGCGCGCGGGCCCGGAGAGTGTGAAAGGGAAAAAGCCGCACTGCTCGTGTCCACCGGCCGCCTGCGCTGGAGATCCACCTGTTGGCCCTGTGTGTGTGGCAAGAGAAAGTGCCTGAAACCCCATTTTCAAAATGCGGAGGAAAGTGTGTAAGTTAATTTGTCTTTGACCGTTTGCGCACCAGCAGCAGCTTGATTTTGGGCAGAGGCAGCAAAGGGACTGAACGATGATCGATCGACACACACGGATCGACGAGCCAGTCACATAAGTGTTGCATACGGGCATTATCCCTCCATATAAAGCCAGGCTATGAATCAGTGTAAGAATAAATTGTGATACTTTTGTATGGTGGTGGTAAGCAACCAATAAAAATTACATTTGTGTCATATTTACTTGTTTGGAATGTACTTAAACAAAAATGATTTTTGGGGGGAAATGTGACACCTTAGCAATGGGCTCTAATGTTGGAATTAGGATTTTTGCTTTTTGCATTTTAAAAATTTTATAAATTAAGCATATAAAGCTTTAATAAGTTTTTAAAGTCAAGATGACTACAATGTAAAAAAGAATAATAAAGCCAAAAAGTAAGATATTAAGTGAAATAAACATTGTGAATGGGGGCAGCATTGGTGATGTGGGCATCCATATGGGTGCTGGTTTGAGTGCTGGCTGCTCCACTTCTGATCCAGTTCCCTGCTAATGGCCTGGGAAAGCAGTGGAAGATGGCTCAAGTGCTGGGGCCCCCGCTATCCACATGGGAGAGCCAGGAAGAAGCTCCTGGCTTCAGCCTGGCCCAGCCCTGGCCATTGTGACCATTCTGGGGAGTGAAACAGCAGATGGAAGATCAGTGTCACTCTTTCAAATAAATATTTTTTAAAAATTCATGAATGCTATTCCAAAAATGCAGTGAAGAAGGACTGGAAGGAAAAGTAAAGATATCAACAATGGAGATTGATAAAGTAGATCTTTTCCTGCTTCTGTATGAAAGTATATTTATTGCATATTTGGAATACCCAAATCCAAATTTCCATAAAACTGAAAAGGCTTTGCTTCAGATATGAGAGTTGCTAACCAAATGTGAGTAAAAAAATTTTAAGTGTTTTATGAGTAAATGCAGTGCTATTTATACCCAGGTCAAAGTGGTCATTACTAAAGGGTCCTCAGAATTGCTTGCCAACAGTGTTAGACAGTCTTATAAAATTAGAGACAAGATGGAAATATCTGTGTAGGTGAAGCAAGTATTAAACACTAAATCATAGAATTTTAAAGATAGATATAAACCATGGAAGTTATCTAATAAACCTAATTTTATAGATAGGAAAACTAGAGAGATTAATGTGCCACAGGTCAATCAGCAATAAAACTGGGTACAGGACCTAGATTACTCCCTACAATAGCAATAGCTGATATATATATTGTATGAGTAATATGTTTTAAGCTCAAGTATTAACTCATTTAATCTTATCACCAACCCAGTGAAGTTTTGCTACCCTTCTGTTCTACAGGTAGAGAAACTGAGACAAAGTGGATAAATTGGATAGATAAGTTATTGGCTGATAGGCAGCTGAGCCAGCATATGAACCCAACCAGTTTGGCTTTGAAACTCATACTTAGCCATTATGCTGTGTTGCCTCACTAGACCATAGCTATTTGAGCTGACACTGTGTTATTTGAATAGTAAGCCAGTAGACCCTAGCAGTTGTGAAAAATACTGCATATTTAAATGTTGTGTACAAGTTGATGAAGTGGAAATGGAGTTGCCAGATTATAGGGACTAATTGAAATTTCACAAAGCTATAGAGTTTAAGAGACTTTGGACATAATCTAGAATTATCATCCTTTGAAAATGCACACAGACTATGATCTGCCTTCCATTTAATTGTTCAGTGTCATATTTAGCAATATTTTTGATCCTTAAAAGCCCAGAAGTACATCCTATAGTTAAAATTATTTTGAGGTGTCACTTGAGGTGACAACACTGAAACACACACATACATGAAAGACCTTCAGAAAGATAACAAAATACATGTTAAGAAAATGCAATGCATGGGTTCCCCCCCAAAACAATAAACTAACATAACAGGATCTAGTTTGAAGCACAAAAAGGACCTCAATTTGAAGAGAGTCCCTATCAGAGCAACATGGATTCTGCTAAAATTGAAGCAAGAACAAATGCTAAATTTATAGTGGTGAAGTTGGGATGGACAAATGGTAAAACTACCAGAAGTTTGGAGAAAAATCTGAAGTTTCAAATAGATAACTTGTTTCAAGAAAGGACACAGCTGTTGTAGATGAAGCCTGCAGCAGCAGACCCTGCACATCAATATCTGAGGAAATGAATCTGGTTTGTGTTGAAGAGGACAAAAGAAACAAAAGCCAACACCACAGGCTGAAATAATGGAGCAAACTTTCTACTCCATAGGTGCGGAAACTGCTGTGCCCAGATTGGCTGCAGACAAGAACAGAGCTTTCAATGGAAATGTTCAACAACTGAGACCAAAACCCTGAAGCATTTCTTCAAAGAATTGGAACAGAAACTAAAACGGCTTTACCAACATGATCCTGAAGACCAAGCACAGTCAAAACAAAGGCTCGCAAGAAGTGGAAGTAGTCCAGTCAAAACAAAAGTGAACCAGTGGAGAGCCAAGGTGGTGGCAGTAGTTTTTTGGGGGAATGCCCAAGGCGTTTTGCTTGTTGACTTTCTAAAGCACCAAAGAATGATAACCACTGCTTCTTGGGATGTTGCTGTGAGAAAGCCAAAGCTTTGGCAGAAAAACACCAAGACAGCTCCACCAGAGAGTTCTTCATCACCACAACAATGCTCATTCCTGTCACCAAACAAGAGCCATTTTGCAAAAGTTTTGATGGGATATCATTAAGCATCCACTTTACAATCCTTATTCAGCTCCTTTTTGTTTCCTAATCTTTGTAAGACATTTTTCTTTAACAATGTTAAAAAGACTGTTTTGACAGGATTAAAATTCCCAGCACCCTTAGTGATGGGCCAAATGGCTGGTTTTATTTATTTATTTATTTTGACAGGCAGAGTGGACAGAGAGAGAGAGAGACAGAGAGAAAGGTCTTCCTTTGCCGTTGGTTCACCCTCCAATGGCCGCCACGGCTGGCGCGCTGTGGCCAATGCACCGCGCTGATCCGAAGCCAGGAGCCAGGTGCTTCTCCTGGTCTCCCATGCGGTACAAGGCCCAAGCACTTGGGCCATCCTCCACTGCCTTCCCGGGCCACAGCAGAGAGCTGACCTGGAAGAGGGGCAACCAGGACAGAATCCAGTGCCCCGACCGGGACTGGAACCCGGTGTGCCAGCACCGCTAGGTGGAGGATTAGCCTATTGAGCCGCGGCACCGGCCTAGTATCATTTATTATTAAAAAAAAAAAATCTGGAACTTGCTGGAGCTAATGTTGAAAAATAAGGTTTATATTTTTTCTTTTCATTCCATATTTCCATGAACTTAAGTCCCATTATACAGAGAGTCATATTGTTAAGGCATAACAGACTGCTCCAAAGTTAGTGGCTTAACGGCAGTTCTGTGATCTCAGTTCTGTAGATCAGTGATTTGGGCAGGCTTTGTCTCGAATAACTCAGAGGTGAATGCACTCTGATTGCAGGTGTTGACTGTTGGCTGGAACTGCCTTCATCCTCAGACTAGCCTGAGCTTCCTCATATAGTAGCAGCATGCCCCACCAATAGAGAGTAGAAGCTGCAAGACCTCCTGAGGCTCTAGGCTTGGAAGTTATATGACATTACTTCCACCACATTCAAAGCTAGCCAAAGACTGGGCGGATTCAGAAATTGAAGAAATAGACTCACCTCTTGATATGGGAAGCAGCAAGGTCACATTGCAAAGGAATATGTATACACTAATGGGAAGAAATACTGAATGATCTCTGATATCTATTACAATATTGGGACAAGTGTTGTGGTGCAGCAGCTTAAGCCATTGCCTGCAGTGCCAGCATCCCATAGTCCCAGCTACTGTACTTCCAACCCAGCTTCCTGATAATGTGCCTGCGAAGACAATGGAAGATGGCCCAAGTTCTTGGGCCCCTGCCACCCATGAGGGAATCCCAAATGGAGTTGAAGCTCCTGGCTGCAGCCTTCCCCAGCCCTAGCTGCTGCTGTAGCCATTTGGGGAGTGAACCAATGGATGAAAAAGATCTCTCTCTCTCTCTCTTTTTAAGGCATACTACAATATATAATTATTTCAAGAATGATACCAGCAAATAAAAGCAGTTGACTTTTTTTAAATGCTTAGTAATTCCTTTAAGACTAGCCAAACAAGGAAACATTAGTCAAACCTATTCTTTAAACTGACTTGGTCAATTTTGTGACCTTCTATAGCCAAACTTTGATGATGCATTAGCTTTTCTCAGTGGACTTGTTTTTCTTATCATTGGCTTTTTAAAAAATCCATTCTGTTCTAAAACAGCATAAAAATCTTAACATCAAGTAGAAGCAATTGCAGTTCCTTACAAGACCTATATACTCTTCCATATTTTATTAGCTGTGATTATGATATGGCATTTTATAACACATAATTAAACCCACTATTGTGTAAAATATAGGCCAAAGTAGGTCAAGAGGTTAGAAAGGGTCATGGACAAATTAATTTAGAAGAACAAATATTAAACTTGTTCATTATCAATATAAAGAACTTAACACATTAAGTATTATACAAACAAGATGAAAAGAAAAGACTTTCCCTAAGATGGTTGTTTTAAGGAGGGTAGGAAGTAGAATATTAACCAGTTAGATGCCCTTGACGTAAACTCCCTGCTGGGATTCCCTTGCATGGCCTGAAACCTTCCATTGCTATTGCTAAAGGCACACTTAGATCTTGCTGGCCAGATGACACAATGATATACCATACCGCTTTATGGACACCAAGCCATATCTTACCAGTCTCATTCAAATGCATGCCATGTGCCATTTAACTGAATTCTATGAAAAAAAAAATGCTGCTTGGTGGAGCTTTTCCATAAGTCTCTAATATAATGTACTACATTTGGACAACATGCTAAGTACTGTATATTTTTTCATTGAATCCTTACCAAGAACTGGGTTAGATAGCCCATTATACAATTAAGCAAACAGGCAATTAGTGTCTAAGGTAGGATTTAACCCTAGATCTGAGTCTAGAGCCTGTGCTTCAAGTGATACATGAGGACACTGCAAAATGTAGAAAATGAAATAAAAACATGTTTATTTCAGTGCAAAAAAATTTTGAAATGTGTGCATAATTGTTTCTGTAATACACACTATCCACAAACTTTTTGAAGATCTCCTATTCTGATTGCCTAAAATTTTTTTCTCAATCTCAGACCTGTCCTTGGAAAGATCTGCTAAGTTACATTGCTAAGTGCTCTTGAGAGGGACCATCTGAGTTTTCCTAGTCATTGCAAATTAGCAAAGCCAGGGCCAGTGCTGTGGCATAGCCAGGTAAGGCTGTCAACCTGCAATGCTGTCATCCCATATGGGTGCTGGTTTGAGTCCCAGCTACTCCACTTCCAATCCAACTCCCTAATAATGTACTTGCGAAAGCAGCAGAAGACAGCTCAAGTACTTGGGCCCCAGTACCCCTGTGGAGACCAGGAAGAAGCTTCTGGCTCCTGGCTTCAGCCTGGCCTAGCCCCAGCCATTGCAGCCATTTTTGGGGACTGAACCAGCAGATGGAAGATCTTTCTGTCTCTCCCTCTCTCTTCCCCTTATCTGTAACCCTGACTTCCAAATCTTTAAAAACAAAAAAAATTAGCATAGCCAAAACTGAGTTCTTCTCTTCCTTTTCCAAATTTTAATAACAGTGCTGCTGTCCATTCAGGTGCTTAAGGTAGAAGTCTTGGAGTCAGAGGAACAAATGCAAAGTAATGAAAATTACTTAATTACACAGTTTCTCTTCTCACTTATCCCCAACACCTAACGTAGAACCACATGCTATTGGCTATATCTCAGAAAGGTCTTCAAAAAACAGTTTCCTCTCTGCATATGAACTGTCAGTCTTCTATTCCAAAACCTTATTGCTAAACCATTGAAATGGTCTCCCTATCACCCTGTTTTCTCTAACACAAATCTCTTCCCCTATTCCAGTTTTCTACACTATGAACAGAATTGTGTAGTCCAAACAAATTTGTTACTCATTAAATCAGATTCCTTATGACTGCCAGTTGCATACATGAATAAGCCAAACTTAAACAAGGATTAATAAAAATGTGTTTGAAAGTCAGAAAAATCTGGAACTTCTAGCTCTATTATTCATGAATTTTGTGACTCTAAGCAATTGAACTTCAATTTCCTCAGCTGTACGTTACTTTCAGAGTTGTAAGATATCAATGAAGAAAGCACCCAGCAGGACCTAGAACACAGTACACAACAAATACTAGTATACCTGGTCCTCCCACATCTTCATATACTTCGTGCTTCAAATACACTAGATTTCTTATCCTTGCCAGAAATCAGCAAATCAAAAAATAGTTAACCTAGGTGGGAGGGAGAGTAGGACACAAGGGAAATGTAAGGGGTCATAACAGAGATGTTGGTTACTTGGGTGTATTAGTTTGTTGGAGTTGTACCACCAGGGCAGGAGGTTAAGCTGCAGTTTGCATTGCCGGCATCTCTTATTGGAGTGCCGGCTGGAGTCCCTGGCTGCTCTACTGCCAGCTAATGTGCCTGGGTAGACAGAAGATAGCCCAAGTACTTGAGTCACTGCCACTCATGTGGGATACCCAGTTGGAGTTCCTGGATCCTGGCTCCTGGCTCCTGACTCCTGGCTTTGGCCTGGTTCAGACCTAGCTGTTGTAGCTATTTGGGAAATGAATTAGCAGATGGAAGAGGTTCTCTCTCTCACACTTTCTCTGTTGCTTTGCTTTTCAAATAAATATTTAAAATTGTACCAACTCTTTTTTTCAATGTGCACAAATTTAACTTTTAAAAATTTTAAGCCGGCGCCGTGGCTCAATAGGCTAATCCTCCACCTTGCGGCGCCGGCACACCGGGTTCTAGTCCCGGTTGGGGCGCCGGATTCTGTCCCGGTTGCCCCTCTTCCAGGCCAGCTCTCTGCTATGGCCAGGGAGTGCAGTGGAGGATGGCCCAGGTGCTTGGGCCCTGCACCCCATGGGAGACCAGGAAAAGCACCTGGCTCCTGGCTCCTGCCAGGATCAGCGCGGTGCGCCGGCTGCAGCGGCGGCCATTGGAGGGTGAACCAACGGCAAAGGAAGACCTTTCTCTCTCTGTCTCTCTCTCACTGTCCACTCTGCCTGTCAAAATAAAATTAAAAAAAAAAAAAAAAAAAAAAATTTTAAAAGTTGGAGAAGTAATAGAGTGAGGGTAGATGTGGATAGCAACACAGATGATGCATGGCTGGATGTTGATAACAGGTGCAGCTCAGTGATAAGTACAGGGGTCATTTACTGTTCTATTTTGTATCTTTAAAATTTTCTGTAAGTTAAAAATATGAAAATATGTTCAAATTTATTAATAAAATGCTAAATAAATCTTAATGAGCTACCAGGGCACATCCAACAGAATGGCTGAAATTGAAGACAGCTGTAAATGCTGATCTGGAATTCCTGTTGAGGGGCTGTGGAGCGACAGGAACGCCCATTAACTGTAGTTGACAGTATTCATTGGGACAGTAATTCTGGAGAAAAAAAATTGTTTCATGTTATCTACTAAATTTGAAGTGGTCCATATCTATGACCCAGTAAATTTTACTTCTAAGGTGTTTCACACTAGAAAACCATGCACCAAAAGACAGGTACAAGAATTTCATAACATTTTTTGTGATTTATAAAAACTAAAAGCAATTCAAATGTCCATTAACAATGAATAAAAATGTTACAGTAAATTCATGCAATAGAATATTATAAATGAAGGATTCTAAGTACATACAATAACATACACTGCAGAAAAACAACATGGATTAAAAGAAGAAACAAAATGTATATAGGGGCCTGCCTTGTGGCTTAGCAGGTAAAGCCGCCACCTGCAGCGCAAGCATCCCATATGGATTCTGGTTCAAGTCCCAGCTGCTCCACTTCCAATCCCCTCTCTGCTACGGCCTAGGAAAGCAGAGGAAGATGGCTCTAGTCCTTGGGCCCCTGTTCCTGCATGGGAGACTCAGAGGAAGCTCCTGGCTCCTGGCTTCAGATTGGTGCAGCTCCAGCTGTTGTGGCCACTGGGGAGTGAATCAGCGGATGGGGGACTCTCTCTCTCTGCCTCTGCCTCTCTGTAACTCTGCCTTTCAAATAAATAAATCTTTTTTTAAATTTACTTATTTGACAGATAGAGTTAGACAGTGAGGGAGAGAGACAGAGAGAAAGGTCTTCCTTCTGTTGGTTCACCCCCCAAATGGCCGCTACAGCTGGAGCTACACCGATCCGAAGCCAGGAGCCAGGTGCTCCCTCCTGGTCTCCCATGCAGGTGCAGGGACCCAAGCACTTGGGCCATCCTCCACTGCCTTCCCCGGGCCACAGCAGAGAGATGGACTGGAAGAGGAGCAACCGGGACTAGAACCCGGTACCCATATGAGATGCCGGTGCCACAGGAGGAGGATTAACCAAGTGAGCCATGGCACCGGCCCCAAATAAATCTTAAAAATTCTGGCCGGCGCCACGGCTCAATGGGCTAATCCTCCACCTTGTGGCGCCGGCACACCGGGTTCTAGTCCCAGTCGGGGTGCTGGATTCTGTCCCGGTTGCCCCTCTTCCAGGCCAGCTCTCTGCTGTGGCCCGGGAGTGCAGTGGAGGATGGCCCAAGTGCTTGGGCCCTGCACTCCATGGGAGACCAGGAGAAGCACCTGGCTCCTGCCTTCGGATCAGCGCGGTGCGTTGGCCGCAGCACACCAGCCGCGGCAGCCATTAGAGGGTGAACCAACGGCAAAAGGAAGACCTTTCTCTCTGTCTCTCTCTCTCTCTCACTGGCCACTCTGCCTGTCAAAAAAAAAAATTTATACATATATATATGGAATAGATGGCTTCACAAAAACCTTTGGGGAGAAGGGAAGTAGTAGAAATTCATGGGGAATGAACATAGGGAAGGCTTCTGGGCACTTGGTGACACTCTGCTTTGGGTGATTGAAGGGGCATTGTGGCACAGAGGATTATACCTGAGTCCCTATCAGAGTCCCTTGTTTGAGTCCCAGCTACTCCATGCTTCCTATCTAACTTCCTGATGATGTAGGAAGTTAAATGGAAGGAAGCATATGACGGCCCAAAAACTTGAGTTCTTACCACACACATGGGAAATCTGGTTGGAGTTCCTGGCTCCTGGCTTGGACCTGGCCGTCTCCTGGCTGTTGTGGGTATTTGGAGAGTAAACTTATGGATGGAAGATTTCTCTCTCTCTCCCTCTCTCTGCTAGTCTTTCACATAAATAACTCTTGTTAGGTACCTGTTTCTGTTATGATAAATCATTGAATTTTCACTTTTTTTTTTGACAGGTAGAGTTATAGACAGAGAGATAGAAAGGTCTTCCTTCCATTGGTTCACTCCCCAAATGGCCACCATGGCCAGCGCTGCGCTGATCCAAAGCCAGGAGCCAGGTGCTTCCTCCTGGACTCCCATGCGGGTGCAGGCGCCCAAGCACTTGGGCCATCCTCCACTGCACTCCCCGGGCCACAGCAGAGAGCTGGACTGGAAGAGGAGCAACAGAAACTAGAACCCGGCACCCATATGGGATGCCAGGGCCGCAGGTAGAGGATTAACCAAGTGAGCCATGGTGCTGGCCCCAAATTGTCACTTTTGATTTTGCATTTCGTATATGTTTTATTGCTGTCGGATTTCTTACTATGTGGTATTTAGAAATGAATTTCTAAATAGTGAAGAAATGGACAAATCAGAATAGTGGTTAATACTATATGTGGAGTGAAATATCACTGGAAAGTAAACTGTGATAAGGTAAAATGTATACCGTATAAATCCTAAAGCAACTTTTAAAATAATTGAGTAGTGGTTACCTTTATGTGAAGAGGATTGGACACTGATACTGGATAGGGGTTGTTGATTTTGGAGTTACTGGCCATTTTGTAGATTTTTTACCTTAATGATGGCTGCATGTATGTCTGCTTTAAAATAATTAATTAATGGCTATGTTTTATGCACTTTACGAATGTATATGATATTTCACCATAAAAAAGTAAAAGCAGAGCTAACCTAGATTTAAATGCCCCTGAATTACATCTGGCATAAAATTAGAAATGAACTTTCCAAGGCTTTGATCCTTTGTTCATGCCACTCCTTAGGCCTGAACATATCCTTCCCCTCTGCCCGGAAAACCCTTTATTCCATCCTTCAGACTGTGTTGCCAGTGCATCTCCGTGGAACCTGCTCCACAGGCATTAGTTGCTCCATCCTCTGCTCCTGCAGTATATCTCTGATCAGTTGTCTGACTCCCATTAGTGTGAGTTCCCCAGGAACTTAGTTGACAAATTGTTCCTCTTTGCCATGACATTATCTAGCACGCTTCCTAGCACATAATAGGAAATCATTACCAGGTATTGGATGGGCTTGAGTGAGTGACTTTCCATTTTTATTGAGCTACAGGAGAAATATTGACAATATTCATGCTTTACAACAAGCCTAAGAAGGAAAAGTTTAGTGGTGAAAAATCAATTTTGGCTGTTTGGTTTAGTTAGGTTCTTAACCTAATAAAAAATTCATTTTTATTATGGAGAACTATACAAGGACAATTAAAGGAACCACTATTTTATAGCATTAGAAATGCTATGGAATATATGCCATATCTGGATACTTAAAACTAATGATCATCAATAAAGAATGTGATTTTTTTTACAGGATGGTTTTTATTTTGTTGGTTGATTGGCTTTTGTAACTTTTAATTTTGCTTTTTTAAGCATTTTTTATTTGAATTTTAATTAGCTTTTGAAAGATATAGTATGATTTGTAGATACAATTCCAAGCACATAATTATATCTCCTTTCCTCCCTCCCACCTCTTTTATTCTCCCTTGTTTTTTTTTCTAGTTTTGTATTTTAAAAATTACATTACAGCAGCTGGCATTGTGACATAGCAGGTAAAGCTGCCACCTGCAATGCTAGCATCCCATATGGATGCTGGTTTTAAGTCCTAGCTGCTCCATCTCCTATCTAGCTCCCTGTTGATGGCCTGGAAAAAGCAGTGCAAGATGGCTCAAGTGCTTAGGCCCCTACACCCAAGTAGGAGACCCAAAAGAAGCTCCTGGCTCCTGGCTTCAGCCAGGACCAGCCCTGGCCTTTTCAGCCATTTGGGGGAGTGATGGAAGATATCGCTCTCTGTTTCTGTACGTCTGCCTGTCTCTCTCTCTCTCTCTCTCTCTCTATCTCTCTCTCTCTGTAACTCTCAAATAAATAAATCTTTTAAAAAAAAATAAAGAAAATGGCACTACAGTAAAAGGCTTAATACTTACTGAATAATAAATTTAAGAAGAACCAAAAAGACCCTAGTTTAGTGTCAATATAGACAATGACTATAAACGATAAATAGAAAAATAACCATTTCACCCACATACAGTAAATTTTAAAGTAATCAGACTATTAAAACTATAGTATAACTTTCTTAATCATTGGTTTCACAAGAGTATAAAACAAATCTTTACAAATTTGCAGCAATACTGATATAGGCCTTTCTTTTTTCTTTCTTCCTTGTTTGTTTTTTAAATTTTAGCTACCTCATATAAGGGAGAATATTTGGTATTTGTCTTTCTGGGTCTGGCTTACTTCACTCGACATGATATCCTCCAGTTGTGTCCATTTTGCAAATGGTAGAATTTCATTCCCTTTATAGCTGAATAATATTCCATTGTGTATATATACCACATTTTCTTTATCCATTCATCTGATGATGGACACCTTGGTTGATTCTAAATTTTGGCTATTGTGAGCAGTGATGCTATAAACATGGGTGCAGGTATCTCTCTCTGCTTTTTTTTTTTTTTTTTTTTTTTTTTTTTTTTTTTTTTGCAGGTGTCTCTGATAGATTGTGCTCAAGTCTTTTGGGTATATATATATACCTTTTAGTGGGAATGCTGGATCACATGGCAAGTCTATTTCTAGGTTGTTTCTGTTTTTGAAGAGTTATTTATTTATTCGAAAGGCAGAGTTACAGAGAGGCAGAGGCAGAGCTAGAGAGAGAGGTTTTCAGTCCACTGGTTCACTCCCCAAATGACCGCAATAACTGTAGCTGAGCCAATCATAAGCCAGGAGCCAGGAGCTTCTCC